>NW_028145470.1:4080000-4457500 GCF_977016875.1 Pavona decussata | reverse complement strand
ACACGGTTAAAATCAGGGGTGCCATGCCATAAAAGTTGGCGGCACCATACCAAAATTTTGGGGTGCCGTGCCGATCTTTTTGCTCGTGTAAATGGGGCACAAAAGTCGCTGAAACCAATTTTGTGGTCGCGCAAACGCCCAAGCTCGTCTACGTTGGCTAACGAAGTAAAAAGTGCAATCTCTGGAAAAACCGTATTTGTTGTCGGCGGCGACGTTCTCTTCTTAAAATAATTTGCTGAACTACTTAACCTATTTGAAGTGGAAAACATTTCACGGTTCGTGTCATCCATGTTTGCATGTATCAATGTTTCCCGCCAAATCGGGTAAAGCTTTACTGTTCCCCTTGGGCAATTTATCAGCGTGTAACCGCAAGCATGAAATTGATCAAATCGCAGAGTAAACCCAACCCAAGCTATTTACCCGAGGGGAGCTTTGGGGAAGAGCTCAGTAGTGTAACCGCACCTATTATATTGTTGGTTGTTTGTTCTGTTTATCAACACTTAACATTAATTTTAATTAACTGAGGGCTTGTTTACACAAAAGTTTTTTTCCCCAGGATGACAATGAGCTCAATATGCTGTCATTTTTGTTGCTGTTGTTGACACAGTCTTTTTCCTGGGATGAGTTCATATCTTGTTATCACTTCCTATGGAAATTTGTTTTATGATAATGAGAGATTTAGAATCATGTTTACAGCAAATGGAAAACATGAGATTCACGTTTATGTTTTCTTGAGAAAAGTCCAGAGCAATTACTCTGGCCTTTCATATGCAGTTCGCATAAATTTCCTAAGGATTTTAAGAAATAACCTTATGGCAGGCCAAGACTCGATCAAATCACCTGATTTTGGTGCAGTTGAGAAGTCACACATGTATGTGTTAAGACTGGACTACATGTACCATGTACATGTAGTCCACACTGTTTGTAGCTTGTTAAAAATTAAAAAAAAAGAAGGATTGCAGCTCATAATATGGGAAATTTTTGGGTGGTTTATATCTTTGCATGAAAAGTTGATCTTAGTGAGGGTTCTTGAAATCCAAAAAGAAAATTGGGAGTAACCATACAATTAAGATAATTAAGCAAGAACATGTAATTTCCATTTACAATGTTGCTGCTTGGTTAAACATTTAAATCAGGAGAATAAAGGAAATAATCACCAAAGATAAAATGCCTTGATGTTTTGACAAAATCTCCCAACTAGTAGCATAGGAGGACAGTGAGGAGAAGATACATGTTGATTTTGAGGCTGAGAGGGTTAAGTCAGTTGTTACTGTATCTTCTTAGCTACAGAAAGCTGGGAGCAGCCAAGGTCAGAGGAATTCCAGCTCTGGCTTGAGAAGTATGCACAGTACACTTACAGGCCATTCATCCCACAGCGGTAATTTTGCTGTTCGAGGTGCTCAAAGTTCTGGATCTAGAAGCAAAGAAGTTGTCATTACAGATCCCTATTTGGATGCCATCACAAAAGAAACCAGAGCAAGAAACACAAAAAGATTCAATGTAAGTAAATTTACTCACATTAAACACAAGGAAGAGTGTTTCATCCGATTTCCAAACACCAAGAGGAGTTAAAAAATGAAGGGCAGGCAAGTTTTTTTTTAACCAACTCCAAGGTGTTTGGAAATTGGATGAAACACTTTTGCAAGCGTTTGATATAGGCTCTCAAAGTATTGGTAATTCTTGGAGAAATTCAAAGCAGACGTTCACCAAAGTTTAGAATAAGTACGATTCTACTTCCAAACCTCGTTCATCGTGTGCTTTCTATTTACCAGAACTGGCCGGCCACACTGCCACATCTGTAAATGGAATGCTTCATTTTAAAGGGATGGTACTGCAAAGTCTTGATAAACAATCACTCAAAAAGTGGTACATGGGCACTACATGTATTTTGAGGAAATTCAAAGGACTATCAATAATACTTATCCTTCAAATTGGTATGTTCTGTTTAAGAACTGAACGGTCTGGCTGGCCAGTTCTGACAAAAATTAATGGAAACCACCCCTTAGGAATCCTTTAAACTTGAGGTAAAGGAGTATTCTGGATTAATCATTCAGTTAACACAAGAAAGAATATTCTCAAAATTTTGTTTCAAGGGTGAGATTTCTCTGCCTTTAAAACTATCTTTTAGTCTCTAATTATGGTAATTTTTTGTTTGATTTCATGATTACATGTAAAATATTTCTTGTGTGTTTTGTATGTTTTCAATGTAATTGTGAAGAATCGATATCCTGAAGAAAGAAATGTTGTATTATTATGTAGTTGAACATTTCTTTCAAAGAAACAAAATAATTCTCCAAATTTGCAAATACTTTGTTGCCCCCAAAAATCACACCCTTTGAAAATCGGGAAATTATGTGGCAGGTTTTATAGGTTAATTGTCTTCAACAGGTCACACGTGTTGTGGTACATGTATAAACAAGCTTGAAAGTGTGTTCTCACCCTAAATCAACCTAAAACATTATCCGATGTGGTGTCTTGGGCTAAGGGGCACCATCCATCTTGTTTATATGTCAGCAATGCAGCAGATTATGGAATTTAATTAGCCTGTGTTCTAATTTGTTTTACAATTTCAGTCCACAGATTATTTTATGCAGTGGTAGGTCCAGGACCGTCAGACACAAGGACTTCATGGAAACTCAGTTGCCAGGCAGCAATGATTGTTTTTATCAATGTACAAAGCTAAATAACTCATAGCCATTTTGTAGGACAGTTTTGTATATGTATGAAAAATTCTGCTTCAAAGCAGGCCAAATGTTATTTTAGTGAATCATTTTGTCATTACAGCCAAGGAATGGCAAAACAACAACAACAACATGTTGTTTATTGGTAGATTGATGGTGTGTTCGGATACTCACAGGGTTGTCACAGTATAATGAATTGTCTTGGAAGCCTCCACCTCACTTGTGATGCTAAGAAAAGTGATTGCTCAGTTAGGAGAGGTGATGATGAGAGTTCTGAAATGTAAGGGTGATTTAACTAGAAAAATGAGAAATTCAGTATGGTTGACCAGTGGTTGCTTAACAGTGTCTTGTTTTACAAAGTTATTTTTACACAATTTATGACTATGCAGGAAAAAGTTCATTGCAACAGCTATTGAAATCCAAAAACAAAGTTGAGGGAAACCATGCATTTTTCAGAGATAATTAACAATAAATTGTAAAAATCATTTAAATGCAAAGCAATGTGTATCCTTTTTTTTTCCAAATTTTTTAAGCATAATTATCTCTGAAAGATGGCTGGTTACCCCTAGTTTTCCTTTTTGTATTTTAACAACCCTAGCCAAGGTCTAAAGTCATAAACCACGCCAAAATATCTTTGTTTTACTGTGCAATGTAGCCAGTCCCTTTGAGAAACGCAAGTTTCTTAGGCCATTCCATGATGATTGCACAGTACACCTGCGTAGAAGCAAAAGGTGGCACCATACTTAAGAGTGGTGATTGCTTGGTAAATAGTTAGTTTTGACTACATACAAGAAATAGACTGCATATATATAAAGCTTTGTTCAGCTGAAAATTTGAATTCTGCACAATATATCTTATTGAAGGTGTTCATTTCCAGGTCTCTTTTGCAAGGTGGTTGTAAGGCAGGTTCACAGCACTGATTATAACTAGGTCCTGGTGCTTTTACACTATAAATTACGAAATATAACATTGTGTTCAGTTTCCTTGAAACATTTTATTTTTGATAGCTTGACAATGATTGAAATGTAATTTGTGAATTCCAAGATGGGCATGCAGTTTGGGGAAAGTTATTTTTATCTTTGTTTTCTACAGAATTTTTATTTTGCTATAAATTGTAACAAATTGACCTGCATAAAATAGTTGCCAATCTTGTACATGCATTAAATTTGTTAACAATTTATTTTGAGTGATACAAAATAATTTTTGTGAGTTTACAATAATATATTTCATTGTAATAAAGAGGTTCAGATTAATGTAACAATTTTGTCTTTGTCAGATTAGCTATATAAGGCACCCAGAGCTTTAAAATACTCCTATTTCCACTTGCTTAAGTTACCCTAGATTTTCTCACAAATTATCCATTTTCGTGGGAGTCCAGTCAGGCAGAAAATGCCTGAAAATGTCTCAAGACTTCTTTGCTCATTGGTCACTCTTTCAGTGCATAAGAAGATGACTTGAAGCAAGTCTAAAGTTACCCTTTAAACTCCATCAGTAACCAGCATTTTATTTATCTTGACAAGATTACCACTTGATGGAACGTAAAGTTCATTAGCACAAAGGAAACTCTAAAGGATAGAATGTCTTGTCTTGTATGTACTTTCCTAACTACTAGAAATACTGTAATGGAAGACAGAGAATCTGCTTCTGACATTGGAGCTGTCCAGTATGAAGTACCTAGGAGTATTACTACTCACGCCCAACATGTAAATAGGATTATAGGAGTATCGCAACTCCCGCTAGTCCTTCACAGGATACCCAGCATGAAGTCTGCTGCTTGGCTACCACAGGATAACCAGCATGAAGTGACCAGGAGTATTTACTCCCTCCTGGATGGGATACTTGTCTGCCATGGGTTACCCATCAGCTTCCAATCTTATTTCCAGGGGGGTCACCTCTTCCCGTCCCCTGGAGCAAGAGAGGATGGAAAGTGAGGAGACCGTGGAAATGAGATTGCTTCCCTCTAGCATTTTGACTTTGTTATCTTTCCCAAAGTGTTCATCACTTCGGTAGAGAAAGAGAGAGCCAATGTGAGCAGTTTCAGTCTTCCAGTCATCCAGGGCCCTCTGTTGTGCCTGCACAAAACACCATTAGTTGTACAAAAGTGTGGGGGATGGAAAACTGTGGTTGAGAATGGAACAGTTTCTTGGCTTAGGGAACACTTGGAGGAGACTGGGACTTGAGCCCTTACCATAACTTCAGGGGCCATCCCATTTTGAAATTTTTTTGCCCGGCTATAGTTCATTACTAGCAAATATCTTGGGTGTTTTGAGATTTATTGCCAAACTTTGCAGGTTTACACTTTAAAAATGAGACTTGGGGTGAAATTGCTAACATAAATATCAATTACTATTGACTTGACGTTGATCATTTATCATTTTGCAAATGCCCAACTTATCAGAAAGTATGGCTTGGAACACTGTGTGGGGGATTTTATATCCTTCTCTTTTCAAACTGGTATCATGGATCCTGTCTTCTGCAGCTAATTAACTTAATATAAAGTGTGAGAAACAAGGTTGATGTCTTTGTGTGCATTCATGCCACCTTGAAACCAAATAGCAGAACACCCAGAAATAACATTACCTTGATTAGGATGAGTGACTATTGGTTATGAGTGATGAAGGGTAACTTTGATCAGCACAGGCCAAATGTTAGCTCTTTTAGGGTAGGGTGTTTAGTATGTGCATATATGCATACAAACCTCAAGAGCTGCAACATTGACATGAACTCTTGGGAAGCAACTGCCTGTGACAGAGCCCTTTGGACATACCAGTGCACACAAGGCACAAAAGACTACAAGTGAACAGAACAGCTGAGATCCTGGCAAAGAAAGAGAGGAGGAAACAGTGCTCCGCTTCTGTAGATACATCCTCATGCAGCATCTGTGGCTGCTCGTGTGCATCATGAATTGGTCTTCATTTCCACATGAGGACCCACCTCAGCAAATGACTTGTCTGCCTTTTCACCTGTCGTATCGACAGGAGAATCCATACATACATACATACTTGATTTTAAATGAAGATTTGGTCTTATCAACTGACTTGACAAATTATAGGACATTTTCACTATGACGTCATTTTACTACAACTACCAGAATCCTTCTGGTTTTTGTTTTCTCATGCTAATTAGAGCTATTGTTCTTTGCTGTCCACTGGGATTACAAAATTTTAATTTGTAAAGGAAAACGAAATGAATTCTGGTAGTTGTAGTAAAATGACGCCATCATGAAAATGGCCTATTAGCCAGGATAATTTGGCCACAGTAAAGATGTTAGCGAGCTGACGTTTCAAGCATAAACTAATCCTCAAAGTGTGGGCTCTCGAATCTCTTTATGGTGGCCAAATTAATACCATTGATAAAACCAAATATTTGTTTCCACTCCCCCATAATGCAGGACCACGGCACCACAGCACCCTACTTGATTTTAAACATAGCCAGCATCAATCGTCTTGGTAAACCAAAAAGCCCATTAATATATTAAATGAAAACGTTGCAAATGAATATATATTTTTTTGCTTTATTGTTTGGGTTCTCAACATCTTCACAACTCAACATCCACTCTGAGAGAAGTTACAGTGAAAAAAAAAAAATAAAACAAAATAAACAAAGTTTACAATCAGTGCATAACAATGTTTTACCTCTGAAGTGAAATACTCTGAACAATCAGCATAATTTAGTATGATTAGAACTAAAGAGTTTTAGTTTCTAAATATATCATTAAATTTTGAAAGTCACCTTTAAGTTTCTACGGGACATACCAACACAACATGCACAAGTAAAAGGGGGTACTGTACTCCCCCCTGCTGCCCCAGGCTTTTGACATCAGCAAAATTATAAACTAGGACAACTGAGGAAAGAGGACAACAAGTTGCTTTTGTTGTTGACCGGTGTATGCAGTAATAAGACAAATTTTGTCACAATGTGGCTTTCAATGCCATCCCATCATTGTTTTCGTTATTTTTGTGTAAATATTTTGCTATCCCCTAAACTCATCTAACCTGGTACAAGTAAACTTGTTCCTTCTATTAATTTGAGGGCATCAGTAGTTGTAATGCCAGACAATGTCTGTTTTCACCAATTAAAGTTACTGTATTCTTGAAATTGAATAGGAACATAAATTAATGCAAGATGCAAAACAGTTGTAACAACTCAAACAACAATAAGTATGAAGAATGTTCCGACAATTTTCAGAACATCATTCCATAGAGAACCACCTCATATTGTGTCCTTTGCGAGACATTTAATTTAAAAATCTCTATTGTTTTCTTGGCTGTTGAATGACCATTCCTGGTGCCTTTCCTCCAGCACCTGCTGGTCGTTTATCATGCTGCGGTAATGGCTTCTCATGAGCAACTCTTACAGCCTCTGCTTTGAAGTCAGCATTCCCCTTTGTCACAACTCCTGAAACAACAACCTTCTGATCTGAGGCCCTGAGGAGATAGACAACAAGATAAGGCCTGACTTAGTCTGACATGTAGATGCAGCCCAAGCCTGGCAGGGTGGAATACTTTTTCCATTCCTGTGTGCTTACCCCAGTCTCCCACACCCTTTCTACCATGTTCCCGCTACCTAATTAGGTATCACGCAACCTAATAACAAAGACTGTCACGCAACTTTGGAACGTGATTTTCACGCGCGTGGCCAAAAAGTCTCGAGTCGTGGGATGATATTGCACGACCCTTGAAAGTCGTCACGAAAAACAATTTGAAAAATTATTCGACACATTTTACATGATAGGTGGTAATTAGACGCCTCTGTAGCTTCGTTTCATTTTGTTCAAAATGTACAACTTCGTAAGCGTGTACACGTTGTAAGGTAATTGAGGGAGCGCGAGACAGGCTTGATCCGGTTCTCTCCCACTTACTTTTCTTTAGGCTCTGCAAATTCCTCTTCTTCCGCTTTCTCTTCTGGAGTGGGCGCTGGATGTTGAGATTGATGATGTTTTGATGTTATTCTCATCCCTCCTGCTTTTACTACGAAACAAAAACAAAACAAAACAACATTCTCCCTCGTGTGAATTCTCGTATTCACAGAAAAGACGAACTTCGGGGCACAACGCTCAGAAAACTTTGGTTTTCGAGGATTTACAAACCTGCTGGAGGATGACCAGCCTTTAATTCTTTATCTTTATCCTTCTGAGGTGAAGACATTGTAACTGCGATAAATTAAACTCCAATAATAATATAAATGTCCCGTGAATTTCCGTAAAATAATTCAGGGAAAAGTTACCAGCTGAGCTCAGTCACGAGGGAGTAAGCACAAACTTATGATTGGTCAATTCAACTCACGTGACACAGTAGACGAAAAATCATGAACATTGTAATCGAGCAAAACAGTCGAAAATAGTGAGGTTTTTTAATTTCCGCGTCTAAAGTAATTAATGTAAAACTCATAAGGAGAAAACGTATCCCACGAATTTTACAGAAGCGGTGATCCTTAGAAGTTGTGCACCCTCCCCTCCCAGAGGAAAACTTGTTCACTCGGCAAAGGAAAGAACGAACTTGCCTTTTCGCTATGAAGATACTACTGTTTTCCTAAAATTAAACTTATAACACCACACTCTTCTAGTTATAAACGGTAAGCTGAAATTATGCTCATCAAATTTAACACCCGTGGTTGGACCTTCCTTTCCCACTACACCTCCCACGGGAAAATTGCCGTTAGTTTCCAGGCTTTTGTCAGAAACGAGTAACGCCTGCTGGGATTTGGTTCCCCAGTCATTGGATTCATTGATTCTACATGCATTTTTAAAGTGTTTTTATTTATGTTAAACGCTTCCACGTGTAAAATGTGGCTAAACAGGGTATGCAGTTTATTTATTTTCGCTTTAAATCTTATGTTTTTGGTGGATATTGCTTCGGGCACAAAGTCGAAAGGTTCGTCTTCTGCTGGAAACCTTTTGGAGAAGGAGAAAGAGGTATGGTCACACGTTTCTTGCAAGAGCGCGAAAAAGGATCATATCATGAAATTACGGGCCAAGAACTCAACAGACCAGCTTATGGCCTGCTTAATTAAGGCTTTGCAGGCCTCAAATGATGCTTTTCTCTGGAGTGTTTTAGGGGAATCCTTTCAATTGCAAGGCAAGATGAAAGCTGCAAATGTTTGCTTTAAAGAAGCTACGAAACATGGAGGGAAATTATTAAAGTTTATACAGAAATGGCATTTTATTGGACCGTTTGTTATTGGCAAGGCTGAGGTCGATGGAGATCCCCTGGAGGAGTGGGGTGGGATGAAAAATGTCTCAAAGTACAGATGGGATAAAAAATTTGTGCTCTATTCAGAGCTGGTATCTCTTGGAGAAATAAAATGGAAGGAAGTTAGCCAACATTCTGCTGGTGAACCATTAACTCTTGCACCACCTGTCAACTGGAATGATCTGGTAATGTCGTTACAGTCAATGGGCATCACTGAATGGCAAGGATGGGTAATGGGGGATTTTTTTTTGAATGTCGAAGATGCAACAGTGGCTGTTCAGTGTCTCGGCATCCACACTGCTTATGTAGATGACATGATTGTAACAGGAGATGTGTACAGGAGAGATCAGTTCTGGTAAGATATCATAATACATTTCATAATAATATATCAATAATTATTATTGGGCCAAAAAAAAAATGCTATGAACCTCATTTTGAAAGTGAGGTTAAATGCAAAGCTTTTCATATATTAAATTAGTTTTGTTTGCATATGAATGAAAACTAATTTTTATAAATTATAAAAACTTTGCACTTAGCCTCACTTTCAAAGTGAGGTTCAAAGCAACTCAGTAATGGCCTATTCAGGGCTTGAAAGAGAGAATTGCTATAAATGTAGAGCTTGGTCAACTTGGTCAACTTATTAATTATTTTCCATGAGTATATGATATACCTGCCAACTTTTTCTGAGTCAACTGCATGAGATTTTTGTCTCATCATGACCAGGATTTCTGAAAACGTCCCAGCCACTTCCGTAGATTTCTGACGAGTTTTCGAAAGACTTCCGAACATTGCCGAAAATGTCCGAAGATGTTCCAACGACCATTGAACACTTATGATTCGAACAAATTTTAGTGCCTTGTGATACAGTTAGGACACAAAGTCAACATTAGTGCCTTTTTTGGGGGAAATTGAATATAATTATTGATTTTTTGTTAGTAATCATGACAACTTGTCCAGATTTGTGAGTCAGGTGTGAGAAATTGTCTTCGATGCATGAGATCGATGTCTTTAGTCCACAGGTGTGAGACTCAGGCATAAATATGCATGAGAGTTGGCAGGTATAATATGACTGCAGAGGAAAATTCAGAGTTTCCAGTACTGATTGGTCCCATGTCCTTCTTGTTACTTGTTTGATGCATAAACGACTGAGTTTTTATTTATTGTTTGCCACCGAATTTAATTTACAGAATCATAAGGAAATAAAGGAAAATGGAGAGGAAGCCCAAACAAACCATGAGGCTTATGCAGCACGTGCTTCCTCAACTTAAATGCTAAATTACAAAGATTAATAGAATGACAGTGGCGAGATAGATAAAATAAGAGACTTCTTGAACTATCTCATTTTTCTAGATTCTAACATATAGCTATGTCCCACATTCTGCTGGTATCATTGATGCCTGTTGTAGTTTTCTTAAGGGGGGATTCAACCTTCTTAAAACCTCTTCAAATTTCATTCAAATTTAGGTGTATTTCCCCCTTAATACAACCATCCTGTATTTTTATTGTTAATTATCCTGTTCTAATTCAATTTTGGTGTCTGGTGCTATGAAAAAGGTTTACAGTTTTCTTGAAATAACACACCTTAACCTCACCTTTTGCTTGGGGAGAAAAATGTGTTATGTACAGTGTAACAGTTGAAAATCTTATGATTTTTTTGTAGGGCCTCTGTTCAACTGTCCAGAGGAATCCACACACTTCAACTTCATGTCAGATCCAAAGGACCATTCACTTTCACATGCAGCATAAAACTGATAGAAGGAAAACAAACTTGGCAAGTTTTACCTCCTTCTTTTCTACCTGATCTGGTAAATGGCAAGCTTTTCTCAAGATGTATCTCTATACCTATTACCAATTTACATAGTTCTCACTGGCTGAAAGTAACCAAAGTTTCCACTATCAAAGAATCATCATCTAGCAATCAGTTTACTGTAAAGATGCTAGCAGAAGATAAAACATTTACGATAGCTCCTGGGCAAGTGCGCCCAATCAAACTGGTATTGGAATACAAGAATGGGATGGAACAACAGAATGATGGCAGTGTTTGTTCTGATGTAAAAATGGTTTTAAAGATAGGTACCAGCAAGGGCCAGGATCAGATGTTGACAATAAATCTGAGATGTCGCAAACAAAGGGAATCATTTTTGTTTACATTTGTTGATCATGATGGCTCAGTTCAGCATGGTGCTGCAATTGCTCCATTGAAAGGCTGTGCATCTGGAAGTTGTCCTGTTTTGTTAACTCTACACGGAACAAGTAAGTGCATTTTTCATTTCATTCACAGGAAAGTGATAGCTGTGTTGACTGGTTATTTTAATTTTTTTCTCAGCTGTACCTCCTCAGAACCAGGCAGACAGTTACAAGCGGATGGAGAACGGCAAGTGGGTGTTTGGTGTGGAACACCTTTGGCTTGTTGCACCCACAAGGCATGGAGCTCACAACTGGGAAGGGCCTGGAGAGCTAACAACAATGACGGCCCTAAGGAGCTTAGCTAAACTTACAAAAGATGCTCCTTGGATTGGACCCCAAGCAGATGTGGACCATGTTGTCTTTGCTGGACATTCAATGGGTGGGCATGGAGCATGGTAAAACGATAACATTTTTTTGGATTCAGTTTGTTGTCAAATGATAGATAAGATAAATTACCCTACAATGGCATTTGAACATGCCGACTCCATGTGACAACCACGTGACCACAGATATACATAAACTGGCTAAGTGGATTGTAATCCACCAGCCACAGTGTACGAATGTGACCTTTTGACATTGCTGAACTGAATGTCTTTGTTTCCTGAGAACTCTGCTGCAATGACTGACAGCAGTCAAAAACATAATGGTTGTTTGAGTCTTGAACTTTGGAGTTCACATGTCATTGAAAGGTGCAGTAAATCTGTTAATATTCCCAAAATAGACAAGGATTAGTGATAACATAGTCTGAACAAAAAGAACTTTTGAGTGACTGCACTCATATTGGTAAACCGACAGTCGACTGACAGTCCGCCAACAGTCGGCTGACAGTTGACTGACAGTCTGCCAATAGTTGGCCGCAGTTGGCTGATAGTGGGCTGACAGTCCTCCGACAGTCCGCCAACAGTTGGCTGATAGTCGGCTGACAGTCTACCAACAGTTGGCCAACAGCCGGGCCACTGTCGGCCGACTGTTGGCCGACTATTAGCCTACTGTCAGTAACATGTCAGCCAACTCTCGGAAACCTGTTGGTAACCTGTCAGCTGACAGTTGGTCAATGCTTGACCAAAAGTCGGTGGATGTAAGCTGTTGTTCACTTTAACTGTCATATTTCCTTATCAGGCAACTTGGCACTCACTATCCTGACCATGCTATAGCTCTGATATCTGCTGCTGGTTGGATCAAGAAAGAAAATTATGGTGATTCCAATCTGTTCTTTCGTCACGACATCGGCACCAGTCACACCTCTCCAGAGGTTAAAGCCATTTTGGAGGCATGCATTACCGAAAATGATGCAGATAAGCATGTGTCAAATTTACATGTAAGTACTAAAGACCTGCAATATTGGCTTTTGCAACTGGAACTGTTGCAATGTAACGGGCCTTTTGCAGCTAATGGTTACATGGAACAGAATCTGCCATGCTGGAGAGCAAGTTGCGCACTGGGACATCCAAAACAAAGCGACTTTATCCAGTCAAACTTTTATTTTCTTTGTTTTGGATACATGTCCCAGGAGTAGCTTGCTTTCCAGGGTGGTGAATTTTGTACCATGTGGACTGTACAAAAAAAAAATTATAAAATAATAATAATAATTTGTTTATAGTGGAAATGCACTTAGCTACCCAAAGCTAGTTTACAGGCATTCCACTAGAAACAATGGGAAACAAATAATAATCAAATTAAACATAACTGGTTAAAAATACCAACTGGCAGGAGGCAAACCAGCTGGCTAGTAACAAGCGCGGCCAAGGCGGGACTTGAACCCAGGACCTCCAGATTTCAAGTCCGGTGCCCTTACCACTGGGCCACTCCACCTCCTTTAAAAAGGGCCAAGGGGCCATTGCTACATTAGTGTAAAGTACTGTGAAAAACTATTGGCTGGAAAATTGAATAAAGTTTGCTTTTGCCAGGTTTCTTTAAAATATATTGTTTAAATTTTGAATGAAGTTTAGTTCTGTTTGGGCAACACTTTCACTTCATTTCAGTAAAAAGTTCACAAAGCTAATGTAGGCAAAAATGCTTTTGGTATTTTTGCTTGAAACAAAACAAGTCAGGAAACTTTTTTGCCAAAAGGTGTTCTTAGTAACTGTACAATGCTGTGTCTGCTTTGTATCGAGGTAATAATAATATTATTATTAAGAAACAATAAATCATTTGAATGTACTTCACAGAAGGTTTTCAAATTTTGCTCTGCATGCTTACACAATACTCTAACTCTAATGGTATTTAATGATAAGCTTGTAGCTGAAACTGAGAAGATAACTTGGTTGGTGTAGTACACAGCTAGAGGTAATAGACATTAAATGACCAACTACAATTAGCCTGAGGTAGTACAATAATGAATAATAATTTACTGTACATTTTTAAATTTGTAACTTTGCTGTGCAGGGTATGCCAGTCATGATACGAATTGGAGCAGCTGATAGAACAGTGCACCCTTACTACACCCGCCGTATGTTCCGTCTCCTGCGGCAACAAAGGACCAATGTTACCTACTCAGAAATAGCTGATAAAGAGCATTGGTGGTGGGACACGTACAAGACTAATGATGGGGGTGTTGTGAACGACCCTGTTATTAGGAAGTTTGCTGTTAGTCATGCCCAGAGTACAAGAAAGCTCTCCATACCTGCAAGTAAGATGATAGCAATTACCATGTCCTGATTTAATGTCAAGGCTCACAGAAATAATTAATGCAACTCTCATGAGTGAAAATTGGGCGGGAATGTACCGGTAAGGTTTGGATAGAACCTTCTGATCGGATGAACCCACCAGATGAAGGGGCCTCAGCAAATACTGAAATGCTGAGGGGGTGTCTCTTGCCTGTACTGCAAGAACAAGTCCAGCCAGCCAGTCTTGCAGAGAAAAATATGTCCCCTTCCTGACATGGCAACAGTACAGGGCTTAAATAAGGGGTGTTGCAGCTAGCAATTCCTCACCCTTAACAAATAGAATTATATTAATACACTAGCCAAGTATGGAGTGAGATACAGGGATTAACTTGGATTGGCTGCTAATGCACTAAATACATGTAAGTCAAAAGACCAATAGTGAGCAAATACGAACTGCAGAGGGTTTGGCTTAGCTGTGATGAACTTGCAGCCTTCAGAGAAAGTAGCAGTTTAGAGGGTAGGCACAGTTAACAGTATTTGGTTAGTGCTCACTGACATGTACTTTAATTTCATGCCTGGATCTCATTAAGACAGATAAGATGAGCACCCTTCCTGCTTAAGACTATACAATAACTGTGGAGACATGGCAGTCTAGCTAAGTTAGCAGGTCAGACTTCAGTCTCAAGATCTGGGTCTGGTCTGGTGTTAGTGTTACTAGATACTAAAATCTTGAAAAAACTTTACTTAAAATAGTATTCTCTCTATAGGTGTATAATAGAAATAGGGGCTTTTGAGCCATTACAGAATCCTAACATTTTGCAGGTGTGGGCTAAACGGCCTTGTGTGGGAGTTTTTTACATCCCAGCCAGAGGGAAAAGCAATTTTACCCTTTTCAAGCTACGGAAAAAGATTAAGTTCTAGTAATTATTAGTGTCTAGGGTCATGTGTGACTACTTAACTAGTACTTACAGCTACAATCCTGGCCAAAAATACTGGGACGATTTGCAAAATTCACCACGAACTGTTCCTCCGTCCCCCCTCCCCCATGCAATGTTGATACCATGCTGTGTTTATCTACAGTCTGAATGATTCCAGTTGCTCTCAACATTGTTTGGGGGGAAGGGGGCTTTCCAAAAATTGCAAAGACAGCTTAATAAAAATGTCGAACACTGGCTTAAGATATGCAGAATGAAAATGTTCACTGACAATGCAATTTTGTGTACTGTCCCGGGAATTTTTGGCCAGGATTGTCTGAAAAAGTGTTTTTTTAAAAAACTAGTTATATCTTTAGAAAAGATAAATATTTCATGCGTATTATTGCTTATACATGAAGTTAAAGCTGTTTCAAGTCTCAAGGGTTACATATGGTCGCATTGTTTACTCGTCATGGAGAAGAGGACTTACACCGCGCGTTCTTGTTGTAAGGCTGACCGTGCGTATTTGCTAAGTGGAAACATTGGAATGTAAGTTACTGGCGGTCAACCACGTCATATGGTGCGTATTTTTGCTTTGGGCAGTAATCAAGTCAAGAAAGTGACTCTTTACCCGTTGGGTAATCTTGGCACAAATAGCTTTAGCATGATCTCACCAAAATGCCAAACTGTGTCCGTATGTCCTTAGCGGGGGATCTCCACACGCGCATCTGATGTACATTACGTAGACTGCATGGAAAGCATACGTATCCTCATAAACCGATATTTTGAGGAAGAAATTACAGCTAGAACGTTACTAGTGTAGCAAATTGTTGGTATAAAAATTTACGCGGGCGCTTTTAAGTGCTTTGGATGATAGTCCTACTACGGTGATAGATAACATCGCACACCAGAATAGCAGAATAGTAGGGGGAATTGCTCTTGTTCCATTGTCGTGCTTTCCCTTCAGGACAATAGAACCAACTAGTAGCGTAAGAACCTCAAGTAACATCGTAACATTATTTCTTTAACGTGGTTGTAGCTTTTCACTCAAACGTAAGGGAAAATAACTGCACTTCATACAAAGACCGCTCCCTTCAAAGCCAGTTAAGCTGTAAGTCACGCACTGCGTGACATTGAACTTGCTATTTTTCAATGCGTAACAGTTCTCGTGGTCATTTCTCGCTCATTCCAATCGTGTTGCAGGGAAGAAAATGGCTTGTTTCCAGGTAAACTTTTCTCCCAATGAAAGAAAGATTGTTTCCCCTTCTATTTTACCCCTTTTGATCACAGCATAAGTTCGTCTTAGTACTTTGGCAACATTTCTCACCCGTGTCACAATAAAAAATCTAAGCTAATTTGGAATTATTTTTACGTAATGGGGTGAGAAATGTTCGAAAATAGATTTACTCTGTGAAATGCATTTAGGAAAGCATTTCAGTATGGCGATCAAATGGTAAAGAAAGCCTTTACACGCTGCAAAAGGTAATAAAGTGCCAACAAACATCGCAAAACGACGTTTTAGTGGTGAGAAATGTAGGCGAGAAATGTTCGGACAAATGTTTTGATGACGTATTGTATCTGTTTTAAGTGGTCACGCAATACGCGCGATTTGGCAAAACAGCCACCGCTAGGAATTTAACGTTTCTGCTCTTAAAGTGATATTCGTCTCCAATAGTGGGAAAAGCGCCATCTTGTATTCTTTTAAAATTTGTGTCGGTGTTGTCAATGGCACCTGCCTTACGCAAAACTAAGAGGGCGTCGGAGGTCGCAAAAAGGTGTTCGTCTTTACATCCAACATCTCGGCTCCTAACCTCTCTGGGAACAGGCAGGTGGACTGCATCTAACTAAGGACCATCGCTGATAAGATATGCCCTCTCCATTTGCCTACAGTTTTCGAAAGATTTTTATCTCTGTCAGTGTTTCTATGTGCATACTTTACAAAATAACTACGCGCACGCATATCGACGTCTGAATAAAAATATCCATTCCTCATCTCTTATTCCAATATTCGCGACTGTAACTAACTTTCACTTTTTACGGCGAGGTGATGATGGGAATGGCAATAACACTCTTGATTTTAAAAAAAGGAACTTCCAAATTGTCTTCAAAATGATATAATTTACGAAATTTTAAAGCAACGCTAAAATCAGACAATCCTGGCCAAAAATACTGGGACGATTTGCAAAATTCACCACGAACTGTTCCTCCGTCCCCCCTCCCCCATGCAATGTTGATACCATGCTGTGTTTATCTACAGTCCGAATGATTCCAGTTGCTCTCAACATTGTTTGGGGGGAAGGGGGCTTTCCAAAAATTGCAAAGACAGCTTAATAAAAATGTCGAACACTGGCTTAAGATATGCAGAATGAAAATGTTCACTGACAATGCAATTTTGTGTACTGTCCCGGGAATTTTTGGCCAGGATTGTATGTGGTAAAATTACCTGAAACCTAATACTAGATGCTTGAAATGTCCAATGCAATGTCAGTTTTGGAATTGGGAATTTAATTTTTTTTCTTATCAGAGCTCTTTGATTGCTATGAATGTTTGGAGTGGTGTTATTTAACAAAATTAATTGATAACAGTTTTCATATGGTCTATACTCTTTTATTAAAAACTGGGTCATTGTATAATGCAATTCAAGGGATTTGATTGGCTGAGCGGCCATGGTATATGAGCAATTATACCATGGCCAAGAAATGGCGGCCATTAAATTGTCTGCTGGTTCTTCTCTCACAGCGAAATCAGTTAGATCTAGCAATAATTCTTGATTGTTTTTAATAAAACAATTATTCCACTTGCGCTTGTTGGATATGAGATGATTATAGCCAACTCGGCGCTACGCGCCTCGTTGGCTATCTATCATCTCATATCCAACGCGCGCTCGTGGAATAATTGTTAAATAGACCATAAAATGATGTCATAAAATATTCAAAATTCAAGTGGAACCACGAGCTGCAGGCGAGTGATTCATTTGCCAAATTTTGTTATAGCGTGAAAAAACTACAAGCGGAATTGGCTTTATTTTCATTGGAGGAAGTGTGTGCATTACATCTGACATCGTTTGTCTGTACTCTATTAGACAATAACTACGAGCCAATCAACATGCAAGCATTTTGACGGTTATTGTAAAAAAATTAATTGAGTATTATTCTTTCTGTTGACTTAACAGCTTGTAATTCAGAATCTGATGGAGACTGTAGTAAAGCCGATGCAACAGATAAATACAAATCTGCACAAGAAAACTCACATAGAAACAATGCAGGGAATGGAAAGTTTAGACTTACTGTCTACAATCCAGTGGCAAACACAGGTGAGGAAAAAAAAAGAAAGAGGTCTTAGTGCTGATTAGATACAGCTGAAGGGGGATAAAAGGGATAGGAACTTCAGGAGAGATAAAGAGGATATTGTCATGGCAGCGCGGAGATATGAATTTTATTTTTGAGTGGTAGAAATAACTACAATAATTTTTACGAACTAGCACAGTGAGTGAGTAAAACATTGTTTTTAACATCAGAAAATAAAATTCATACCTTCAAGCCACTGTGTAATTTTAGTTTTATTATATAGACAAATCTATCGTTTGCCATTTTCCACAGACTGTTTGCACTAACAACTGTTAAAAAGCGGGAGATAACGTCATCAATATCCTCACTAGTGAGGATATGGAAAATACACCACTGGGTCCTGCATGTAGTTATTTTATGAATTTTATGAATTTTATGAGTTGTGTATTTTCCAATAAAACACTCCTTTCTAAAAGTATATAAAAGAGGGCAACACAGGGAGTAAACCCTTTGTGCTGCAATGTTAACATGGTTATTCTCCTTACTGATCTCCTTTGGGTTTCTTATGATGCTAGTTGTGAGAATAAGGACATTTCATCTTTTGTGATTGTTTCCTGTATATTTCTCCTGACCTGTATATTCGATCAAGAACTGTCGTTGTAAGGTGAAATAACATGCTGATCACTGTTGGAACCTAAAGTGTTAAAAGAAACCTCCACTCTCAAAACATATTAAGGTTAAATTGTTGAAAATACAATCTACTTTGAAATTTCGTTGGAAAACATGGAAATAATATTTCAGCGTCTGAGAAAACATGATTAGATTATAACCTATTTTTGCTTTTAAATTTCCCGGGCGCTACCATTTTTGATTTCATGATGTATTTCGCTCGCTCAATTATTTCACACAAAAGAACTTCTGCTGAATAACAAAAGCGGCAACTGTTACACGTCGTAAAATTCAAAATGGCTGTGCCCAGGAAATTTAAAAGGGAAAGTCTTCGTTAATCATATCTAATTTTTAACACACTTGAATGTCATTTCTACGTTTTAGACTAAAATTTAGAATTTAGACACTAAATTTGTGGTCAGAGTGGAGGTTCCCTTTAAGGTGTGAGATGTAGGACAAAAGGGACCTTTGTGAGACAAATGAGGATATGGAGAAATAGAAGAAGTTTGCTTTCAATTAGTTTGTAAAAGTTTGCAATATTAGTAAAGGGCACGGAACACCAATGGTGGGAGGGGTGGGAACCAGAATGTTTAGACTCCATACCCTCCTCACTATCCCCACCTTAAGGGTATTTTAAGGCACGACATTCGTGAAAAGCAGCTTTTTATTGATTTTTACACTTGCATTGTTTATTAGTGAATTATAATTATCTTTGTTATGTTTTCTCTGTTGTTTAGTGCTTTAATCATATTTATATAATTATTTATCTGACTGTCTTTATACCGTAGTGTCTTGTACTATTGTAACTGACCATCCTTGTAATTCAGCCTTTTAGGCTGCGAGAGGGATTCCAATAAACTATTATTATTATTATTATTATTATTATTATTATTATTTATTTATTTATTTAGTGTTGTAATATAGCCAAGAATTGTCCATGATTAAGTAAAGATTTTATCATCCCCTTTAGAAAGAATAAATTGACCATATGCAGTGGCTCCTCCCTGGGTTGGATGGCTTCCCCCGTTCTCCCCTCCCTCATAGTTTTGAGTCATAAATTTTTGTTCGTTTCAACAAACCCTTCCGAACATTTTTTAACCTCTGCAATTTAATAACTTCTTCCTCTGGGATTTTAATAGTTGAAAACATGTGGCAAATTTCATAATCCTTACTGATCATCACAAATTTTCTTTCTTTTCTTAGGTTTGAGAGGTGTGCGTATTATGCAACAGATTATCCCCTTCCGCCAAAGTTCTGTTGATATACACTTTAAGTCAAACATGGTTGTCATGACAACTGAAAATGTAGCGAGGCTATGCCTCAAAGAGCCTGCTGTATCTCCTGTTATGTGGCGTCAGCGAGCAGTTGAAACTGATGGCAATGCAGTAACTGTGGTGAAATACCATGATGAGGATGGTAAGTTGAATAAAGGAGCACAAATAAAACACATTCTTGTGTTTGCTTGATTAATTATTCTGTGAAATTCAATAGGTTATATTCAAGCTCCTGATAATTCCTTTTTTACCTTGGGGTTGTCACAGCATCAGAACCACCCCACCACCCCCCGCCCCAACCTTGGACTGTACAAACATGAGGTTTCTTCTGCGGCATGATTGAAGTTAATGGAGTGGTCATTCAACCATGCATGTGACTTGCAGTGTGTTCCACTGACTTCAACAGGGCTCACATAATCAACAAGGGAAATTTAGAAAAACACTGGAATCCTGGCATACTGCAATATTATTACATATGAAACAGAAAATAATGCGAAACAATTTTGGGGGTAACCATGCATTTTTCAGAGATAATAAAGCTTCGATTTCGAAAAAAATGCCATACATCGCTTTGTATTTACTGCTTTTTACTCAGGCCGTAAGGCGGACCGAGTTAAGGTTTCGTTAGCATTATCAAATTCTTTTTTCTTTTTGGGGTCGTGATGGGCTGAAAGATAAGGCTCCGGGCCATGAGTTATTGTTCTCGGTCTCGTTTTTTGTACTCGGCTGGTACGAGTTACGTTTTCTGTCTTGTTATCAAATTCTTTAAATTCTTGGTTGCGTTCTTTGTTTTTGGGCCGTGAGGAGTGTTTACAATATGCGAGCCAGACGTGCGAGGCATGGGAAGCATGAACAACCCCAACATAAACTGCTAACCATTAAGCTTATAACCGGGGAGCTATTTAAGCTAACCTAAGGGCTATTTAGGCTAACTGGAGTGCTCTTTAGGCTAATTGGAGTGTTTTTTAGGCTAACCTGAGTGCCTCAAGGTTAGTTTTGTTTAACCGAAAATTTGGCAACTAAATCAGTCTATGACCTCGCGGGCCACTGTCAGATAAAGATGTCTCACGTTTACTATAGAAAAACAATCAATGTAGAAACGGTTTCTGTCTTCAAATGAAAGGTGAATAACAAATGCTTTCCCCTGAATTTCATTTAACAATATAAACAGCGAACGTACAAGGATATAAACGTACCTGTGATGCGTAACGTTACCCTAGATCCCCTGGGGTGGGGGGGGGGGGTACTCAACAGATGCTTGGGTAGGGAGGTGCGGCCCGGGCGTTCAAACCCTGACCCTGTTTAAGACACAATTCTCAGATTTCCCTAATCCCGTTTAAGACAGAATTCAAAATTTTCAGGCCCTTTCTAAGACATTTAACCCCAAATCACACCCTGTTTAAGACTAGAATGAAATAAGAATACACTAGTTTCTTACTGTATTTTAATGCATTGGCAATCACAATCTGTTTAAGCCATTAGGTCATGTAGGGATACTTTGTTTAAGACAGAAAGTGATGAAATAGATACCCCGTTCAAGACAAAACCCCCTGAAAACCTTACCCTATCGGGCCGCACGTCCCCGTTAAGGTCACATAAGGCAGTACCCCCCCCCTCCCCAGGTCTAGATCATACTGAAAATTTGTCACATACATATTAGGACCGTACAAATGGATTCTGTCTCTAAACGAAAGGTGAAAACGTAAGGATTAAAGCCCGGGGATTATAAAAAGCATTTGTATGACAAATGTCGTTTTCCCCTGTATTTCATTCTGACTGCAAGAAAAGCAATTCTATCTGGTGGTTACTTATTGCCTCACTATATCTCTGTATCTATCTATTTGGTAGCTTGCGAGCAAGCTCTCTTGGGGGTGGGGGGGCGGAAGGGGGAAAGAGGATCCACCCCCGAGAGAGCTTGCTTGCAGGCTATCTATTTGGGGGAATTGGCGATGCTGGAGGTTATCACTGTTAAAAGATTGTAGGCTTTACGCACCACACAGTCAAATATGGCCCGGAGTATAAGCTGGAAACAGCTTCTTGTTAGAATAATAGTTGCTTAATTATCTCTAAAAAATGCATGGTTGCCCCAATTTTCTTTTTGGATTTCAGTAGCCCTTGCTAAGATCTGCTTTCCCCACATAGTCGTAAACCACACAAAAATACTTCTTCATTAGTAGGCACCGTCCTTAATTCAAAAAGTTATTTTTGCATGGTTTATTATTTACCATACAGGAATAGCAATTCTTAGCAGGGCTATTGGAATTTAGAAAGAAAATTGGCAGTAACCATACAAGAAATTTTCAAAGATGATTTAGCTTCAATTTGGGAAAGATACATGTATACCATACATTGCTTTGTATTTTAAATGCTTTTTAGAATAATTCTAAAATGCGCTTAATTATCTCTGAAATACATGTAGGAATAGTTAATTGCCCTAAATTTTCCTTTTGGGTTCCAAAAGCCCTCAAGGTAAGATCTGCTTTTCCCGCATAGCCCTGAACTGCACAAAAATACCTCTGTATTTGCAGACACATCTTTAAAATTCTCAGTAGTCACCTGAAGTTTTTTCACCAAACAGGTAACAAGGACTGCATGATTTCCTTGTGCAAGCCTAATGGCTTTAACTGGGAACTTTGTCAAGATGCAGTATTTGAATCTGAGATATCCAGAGGTCCTACCAATATGGGTCCTGCCAGGCGGGTTGCTGAGGCACCTTTTCTGATTGTCACAGGTGAGTGGCAAATGGAGCTATCAGGACAGGCAAATTTTGCACATAAAATTTTATTTTGTTATGCCAAATAGTGTTGAGTTATGGCTTATAACTAGAAATAATCAAAGATTAGGGAGTGTGTTGGATGATCTTGATTCCAGGCTCTTTCTCCCTTGCAAAGTTGGTGATGATGTCATCTGCCCCTGCAAAATCTTCAGGGGATGCCAGATACACATCCCAAGATCCATTCATTCATGCAATCAATGTTGTCCCATACAATCTCGACTCCAATCTGTATTACATGTAGGAGTGCGTGCTTTCTGCGTCAAACACAATAAAGGTAGATTTGTGAAAGGGAGTTGTTTGTCGATAATTCTTAAAGCAATTCCAGTTTTGATGACATTTTTGAAAAAAGGACCCATCCTTATACAGCGAGTTCCAGCACCTCAAAAATTTGTCAGAAATCGATGCTGGTGACACTTTTGCAAAATTGCAGATGTTGCTTTAGAAAAGTGTCTGCAATTTCTTAATCGTCTCTGAAATATTGTTATCAAATTTGAGTGACTGTGTTTTTTTTGGTATTTGCTTCATGAAAATGCAAGTATCCTCAGTCAGGAATGAGGACTAACCAAAAAAATTGCCAACACCTTATTTTAGCTAACATGTTGTTCTTTGAACATGAAAAGTTTTTTGCCAATTCAGTCAGACTCGCCTGACCTGAAACCTTGAAAAGATGCAGTAAATTGTTAATTTTCATCACTTAGAAAACTGCATCTGAATTTTTCGGTTTCTTTGGAGATCAACACTGAAAACAGGTGCTGAGACGTGGAATTGTTTCATCTACCAACAATTATTGTTCTTTAGATAACCAAGTTCAAGGTCCATACTGTAAGTTATGGACTGAGTTTTTCCCCATTGATTTATGGCCTGCACGCTTTGCACACAGGCCATAAATCAATGGTGAAAAACTTGGTCCGTAACTTTTAGTATGAGCCAAGAAAACGAGGTTAAAAGGGTGCATGTGAAAGGAAACTTTCAAATTTAGTGGGCTGTACAGTGAAATACAGCCTGCAAAATTGACCAATCACACCAGGCGTACTAACTGAGACATAATATAATAAGATAACAAACTCTGACTGCAAGTTCTTTTGTTCTGACCTCTTGTTCGCCGAAAAATATAGAATTGTCATGGACTTTTTCCTTTTATAACTGAAATTTCTTCCAAGGAATAAATGGGGACAAATGTTGGTTTCGTTTTCTCTTCATTCTAATTATATGTGTTGACATTAGGTTGAGCTTTAAATAAACCAAAGGTGATGAGCTAAATAAAGAAAATCACAGCTACTTTCAACTAAGGAATACTTATGAAATGTGAAAGGGATTATGCAACAAAAGTTTGTGGGCTTGCCCCAGGACTGAGCATGACCTTGCTGGCCTAATGCTTGGTGAAATTTGTGCAGCACATTTGACGCACTAATGATGATTGTATGTGCTAATATATTTGTGCCGGAATGCCGCACTCCAGAATAATTAACAATTATTCACCTCAGTGTCGGTGAAAGTGATAGATATTTAGCTCGCCGCTTTGCGGCTTGGTAAATATCCATCACTTTCACCGACACTGAGGTGAATAATTGTTTTAGTATATACCACACATGCTGAATAACTAGTGGACCAAAAAAATATTTTATTTCTGACAATATACCGACAAATGGTATGAAATTTTAAAATCTCGCGCGCCACGCGGTAAGTGTTTTCTTATTGTAGAAAATTCCGTCTTGCTTTCTTACAGACAAAGAAAACTTTTGGAGAAACTATTTTAGTTCCTACGATGTCATTTCTTCAATTTTCCTGTGAAATTCGTCTTGTTGTTGAGACCATGCTGAAAAATATTAGATGTTTTATTGTTTTCATTGTAATTTTAGTGCTCAGCAGTTTTCCGAAACAAAGGATAGTATTTTCATTTTTCGCCTCAGAAATTGAGGTTGAAAAGATTAAATAACTTAACGTTTAATCCCGTCAAACTAAACTTGTTGCCATTTATGTATTTTTTTTAACAGTCGCCTCGTTTTTCGAAATAATTTCCTCTTAAGTAACCATGGAGAAATGGGAAGCCATCTTGTTTCTCTTCGGCTGCCCGGAGGTGAATAGTACTTGACTAATCACCTCTGACCTAGCCAATCAGCGCGCGCGAAGAGTACTATTCACTTATGTGGTATATACTAAATGGTGCTACTTGATGCACAGACCATCTTAAATCACTGATCTTAGTTCTGGTTTTCTGAAAGAAAATCTGGTACACACTATGTATCCACTTAATCACTATGTCTCCTTTTTCAAGCTTTAAAGAAACATTATTTTTTTTAAAATTATATAACTTACACAGTCAAATTCTTTTCAATTTTCTCCAACCCAATAATGTATCTTGCATCAGACAAAAAGCAACATTCTCCTATTTCCAAACTGAGGCAACAATTAACGTATGCAATGTGATGTGTTGAACACTTTTATGCAGTATCATGTAAAATTTAGTAATTTATGCAATAAAAGTGGACTGTGTTATACCGCATATATTCATACCATAAATTATTACTTGATTTCATATCATTTCAATTTATTACACAGTGGCTATCATCAGCTTTATACAATGTACATCACTATTATTACATTGAAATGAAATTCATTAACAAACAGGTGACTTATAGTACAGTCATATATGATTTAACTGCCATTAACATATATATGTATACTAGTTATTTATTTATTTATTTATTTACTTATTTACAATTTAATGATGCAAATTGGTCAATAAAAAGTAACAAATATCTCAAATAACTGTAAGGATAATGTGTAATTTCATGGGTAAGAAACACCCCATACCCAGACAGATCACCTATTACCTAACCTAAAAATATAGGGACAATAAATGATAATAAAACAAGCTACAAAGTTAGTAAGTGTATACAATAAAGAGTGCAATAACAAGTTCACCACTCTAGCCGTAAAAATACCAATGGTAGGTTCAGAATGATCTTCCAATCCACATGTCGACAATTCTATTGAAGAAACTAAATTTGAATACATTTGTCCCAGAATAGTTATTATGCAAAACGGTAAATAAAAAGTACCAAATATCTAAAATAGCTATAAGTATAATGTGTAATAAGGGTGAGAAACAGTACATACTGAGACAGATCACCTATTACCTAACCTAAATATATAGGGACAATAAATGATAATAAAACTAGCTATAACAGCATAATAAACAGCACCACAGGAAAGTAATGCTCAGTAGCTTTCATTTGAATGGTCATACTTCAGGATTTCATTCCCAGACTCAGAAATTATAACCACCTTGTGTGGCATAATAAACTTCAGCAGAGGAAAGTTCTGCTTTCTCGCTTTCATTTGAATGGTCACACTTTAAGATTTCATTGAGAGACTCAGACTCAAAAGTTAGCACCACCTTCTACAGCATAATAAACAGCACCACTGGAAAGTACTGCACAGTAGCTTTCCTTTAAATGGTCACACTTTAGGATTTCATTGAGAGACTCAAAAGTTAGCAGCATCTAATTATTTTAGCAAAAGAAAGAAATTCGTTAAAATCGTGTATGTCTAGCTAGTTGGTTTGTGAATTCGGGCGTTTTCCTGGCACCTGCTTCCAAGTCAGTCAGAATGGCCTTGTGTAGCCAATCAAATTACATGTTTGCCTAATAGTCAGTCACCGTGTTTGTTTACAACTAATAGAAACCTGTAGCTTGCCGTCTAATTGTTAAGCAGCTTGCAAGATGTAAGGTTTGTCTGTTTGTTGGAGTTTCAGATTTAATGCCACGGTGATTCAACGTGAATGTGTTTAAACATTAAATTTACCATAACTACAACGAAAGGCCCGAAAAAAGTCAACACCAAAGTCCAAAGAAAACTCACTTCTTTGCCTAGCACTCTAATCCCAGACGTACATGTACGCTGGAAATACTTCCTGAAATCTTTCTTATCTTTTCTTGTGTCGAATATTTTGATATCCGAGTCTTGGTCGCCATAATCGCTGTCTTCCACCGTCTCTACCACGCTTTCCAGTGAGCTTTTGAGTTTAGACATCTGGTACAATGGGAAGGCATAAAGTACTACGTTTTCTGTGATGTCTAATACAGCTGTAACGACAATTTCCTGGGTTTTTAGCCTGTACCGGTCGAGAACAATCTTATGCTGATCTGAATCTGTTCCCATTCCCTGGGAAGTATAATTTTCAGGGGGGATCACAAGAAATATATGCGGTATTGAGCGTTTTCCAGTCAACCTGCAGAAAAAAATTTAGATCTCATTTACTCCCTGGGAGGTCAGCAGTTCCCGTTTGTATGGATATGTGATTCTAAGGAGGAATATAACAACCTGTCGGAAAGATTGCACCAGTTTGTGTTGAAAACGTTTGCACCTCATGTTAAGAATATTGGAGATTTCAACAGGAAGTTGCAATGTCAGGAAGGCCAAATTTTCCTTCGAATTTACAAGGGAAAATTCAGAGGTTTCTTGTGTTCAACGCTGGGTAGTGATAAGATATATGAAACCTACCTGTGTGGGATGGCCATGATGTTTTGCGCACCAGTATCCAACGTTTGTAAGTTGGTTGCTGTAGCACTGGCTGGTATACAGTAGATGGTATGGTTGCCTGAGATCACTGTTTCAGCTTTCTCCACAATGGAGAAAATTTCCAATGCTGAAGCCAGTAGTAACGTGGCTATGTAGAGTGCCAGGAAAATGCTGAAAGCCTTCTCCGTATCCCTAATCAGCTTTTTCAGCGTTTTTGCTTTATTTCGGGCTTCAATCTCGTTTGGATAAATTCGATTTTCCAGCTCATCTTTGAACTTTTCAACCTCGCAGCACAGGAAGACCAACATGTACAAAAACACAAAGAAAATAGGAAGAGAAAACAAGCGATTGATGATGAAAAACAAGACATCTAGTGTCACTTGCGAGGAAGGGAAGGTGACATTTTTATTCGATGTAACCGTCCCATTTCTGTAGCCTGGCATTGGCATGAAATCTGGCATAATCATTTGCGTAACGTGCAAACTTGTCGGGACAACGAACAGAAAGAGAACAGATCCAACCATGAAGATGAGAACTGAGGTTGACGATGCTGTTTTCACCTAAAATAAGGATTAAAACTCATTACTTAAATGACAGCTAATATCGAGGTAACCATCTTTACCTTTTTAGTGATTTACGAAAAGGTGTTCATTAAAGTACAAACAAGAAGTATACCGATCATGTTAGTATCTGAACAGATCAAATATTTTCCTGCATGATTCTACTTGTCTTGACTGAAGTTAGAAGACCGTAGTATATATATTCATCCTCCACGGGTATAATGCGAACCGGCTCACAATATGACAAGCTCCCAGTTGGCTTAATAGCTCAGTTGGTAGAGCACTGCACCGGCATCGCATGGGTCATAAAATTGATTCTCCGTCAGTGAAATTTCACGTAAGTCCTTCTTAACATGGGAAATTAATGTCTTGTTTTCGGAAGAACACATCCCTTGTTTGGAAGGGTCATAGTAAATAACAGGCAATTGTTATGAAGCCTGACAAACTTCTTTGTTATATGTTTTTGTTAGCATTTTTGTCATTGACAGTGCACAAACTGCAATAGATTTTGAAATGTGTTGAAACAGCTGACCAATAGAAACGTTCCTGTTAAGATCTTTAACTTTAGTGTGAACGTCAAAGAAAAGGATTGTGCACTGTCGCGGCCCTTCCAACATAAATTGCAGCAACATTGTTGTCATGGCAAGGTTTCATAACCAGTCCCTCAATTAACTATGATAAGGTCAGTTCGGACTTTCACAAACCCAACGACGACAAGGATGATTTGGGTAAGATTTACCTCCCTACAATGTTCTCTGAGTAACTGTTTAACTAAAAAATTGAAACCGATCGAACTGTTAGTTTGCACAAATACCTTCTTAATTAAAAGAACCTCAAACAATCTGGGAAAACGGAAAATTTTGAATCTTTTGCTTGAATTTTCTCTGTGGGTGCCCTGGAACAATAACTGTATGAAACGGACTGTCCCTCCCTTCCCCCACCCCCAGCGAAACCATACCTCTTCTTTTGTGATGCTTAGCTGTTCCAGAAGATTTTCAAGTTTGCCGAGGAGGAAAAATATGAGTCCTGCTTGCTGGTTTACTATCCAACACAACCCGTGCACCATGTTCTTTATGTCTGTAAGCGGACACAGCCAGTCGACTTGTTCCAAAGTCCGCATGTGCAAAAAGCCCAGCGAGTACAGCCAAAAGGCCCAGATGAACAGAACCACCAGCACTTGCCAAATGGCATACGCAATTCGACAGGCTTTTCTCGGAAGATTTCTTGATACTATGACTTCTTCCAGTGGCGAAAACCACTGTCCGGCGATGACAAAATACCAGCGAGCAAAGGGACTTAGCAATGCCGTGTTATCAGTTGACTGTATTTCTTTTACTTTCTTGCCTACCCATTTGGGATTAAAATTCTGTTGATCATTGACTTGCGCCTCATATCTGATGTAGTTCCCCATTTTCACCTTAGTTCTCTGGAGGAAGTCTGTTTTGCTCCAGACCAGCTTCACTTACGTTTGTAGGAATTTTGGCCGCTATTCTGGTTCAGAAGGTTATTCCCCGAAACAGAGTTTTCGGAACCTCATTGGTTGATTTTGTGATGACTCACCTTCTCAGAAACATCAAACAAAGAACTTATTGTTAATGAAATGTTATGTTTAATTACTTGTCGATTAACCCAATTGTTCACGGAAAAGTTTAAGTGCGAAGCTTATTTAGCCGTGTACATTTTTGCATCGAACAAGAGGAGTTTTATTCTCAAAGCTTTCACTTCGTTACTTCCTTGTCGGTACTGTTTACTATTCTGCTGTACAATAGTGGCTTTGAAACGTTGTGGTCTGTGAATGAAATCCTAAAGTGTGACCATTCAAATGAAAGCTACTGAGGAGTACTTTGCTGTGGTGCTGTTGATTATGCTGTACAAGGTGATTCTAACTCTTGTATCTATGCATAAAATTCCTGTAACGACGCTATTGTGAGCACTATTTGGATGGAAAGAATTTGCAAGATAATCATATCTAAGCAGTCATGCGATTATCACGAGTTGTCTGCAGACAAGAAAGTCATGACCTCTTGCTGTAACAAATTCCTCTCTAGCAGAGCGCGATTTTGTGTTCCATTTTCATAATTCGGTTTTGGTAACTAAAGAAACCGTCAAAACAAAATTACACGATGATAGAAAAGAGAGAAAATTATCTTGTCGTCAGAAGACAAGAAGAAACAAATAACAGGAAATGCTTGAATAACTTTCGTTTTCGACAGATTTGACCTTTTAGCTTTGTTAAGACGTCAATTGATCCAAAAACAAATCTAGGAAACCGAAGACACTTTTGCCCGTTAAGAGAGGCACTGTCACGGAAATTCCGCTGTATGTTGGCCAAAACGGCTAAAATATTTGACAAAGAACCTCTTCTTTAACATGAAATCGCTCTTAGAGCAGCGGGAGGAAAATATGAAATGATTTTTCCAAGGAAGAATAAACTATAATTGGTTTTTTAGCGATTTCTGCAAAATTCACGTGAGCCGGGACCTTGAAAAAATTGGCCAATTTTTTCAAGTTGCAATCCATTTCCATCACAGAAATCTGGAAACAAAAATGATTGATACTAGTTTCTGAGTTCTAGTAAGGCTATTTTTATCAAAATTGAACCATTTTTTTAACGTTTTTATCGATACAAATATGTTTTTTCCGCTATTCAAAGTGACACTAAAATTAGGTGACAAAGCCCCTTTAAGATGAAAGAGTTTTCTTTGTGATGGTCATTTTGTTTGCTTCTTGACAGTGATTGCTATTGTATTCTCAGCGCCTCAGAAATTGGGTTTTGGTTGTGAAGAAAGTCTAAAGTTTTCTTCGGTTAAATGTTAGCTCAAAATTGTTTTAAGGTAATAATGTCTTTATACATACGGACGGGGGAACGCTCTCTTTTGAGTCACAATGTTTTATCGATTGGTAACCACGTAAAACCATGCACCAAAAGGACGGACACTTCCACCTTTGCGTTGCTTCGTGTATCGAAAGGAATAGTGCGAGTGAAGTTTGTTTTGCGCGTTAGGCAAACAACTTTTAGGCATAATCCGAAATATCATCATTTCATTCTCCTGTTCTATTCACGAGTTCGCTGACAAAGCCCTTCGCTGCTTTGGCCTGGTCAGGTTTTGTTCAATTCCAAAAAAAAGAAAAAAAGAGCTGAAATAAAAGCGTGCCTTGCGGTGGTAGCGACCACGTGATTGAGTAACGAAAACCCAACTTCAATAAAACTTTTCAAAACGCCAACAATAGAGCTATTTTTTGAGAAAAAAGCTCAAAAAGTAGCATGGCCAAAGTACAAACTGTTGAACTTTCAGTACTTGAATAGAAAACTGGTGAACCAGATTTTCTATCAGAAAACCAGAAGATCAGTGGTTTGTGATTGGTCTTCTAGAGAGGGACATGATAGGCAATCTGGTACACACTACATAGCCACTAAACCACCGCGCTTCCTTTTTCAAGCTTAAAAAAAAAACCCCAAACATTTACTAATTATATAACTTACATAGTAAAGTTCTTTTCAATTTCCTCCAACCCTATAGTGTATTTTGCGTGACCTCTAACCACAGAAGAACATTTTCCTGCCTCATAAATTTGAAGTTATAACTGAGGCAACAACATATGCAATGTGATGCGTTGAACACATTTATGCAATATCATGTAAAAATTTAGTAATTTATGCAATAAAAGGGCTCTGCGTTATATATATATTCATACCATAAATTATTTCTCGATGTCATATCATTTCAGTTTATTACTTTTTTTTAATAATGATTTATTTGCAAAAACACATTACTTACATTACTTACATTACGGGCTAAATACATCACTAGACAATACAGTATTCTACCTACAATACAGTGCTTACTGGTTACTTACACTTGTCTACAAACAATACAAGACTCTAATTACAATTCAACACATACCAAACAGTAAAATGGCTTTCGCTCCTTACAATTACGGCTACTTACAATATATTATTGTAAGTAATTATTATTACTTAGTGGCTATCAGCATGCTCTACATGTATACAATGTACATCACTAATATTACATTGAAATGAAATTCATTATCAAAGGTGACTAGTACAGTCATGTATGATTTAACTGCCATTAACATATAGACGTCTATACTAGTTATTATTTATTTATTTATTTATTACAATTTAATAGCACAAATCAGTAATAAAAAAGTAATAAACATCTAAAATAGCTACATGTATAAGAATAATCTGTAATTTTAATGGTAAGAAACACCCCATCTGAGACAGATCACCTATTCCTTAACCTAAAAATGTAGGGACAATAAAACTAACCATAAAGTTAGTAAGTTTATACGATAAAAAGTTGATTAGTGGTGCAATAAAAAGTACTGGAAACCTCACCTCTCAGTCCTCAAGTCGCAAAAATTCGACAAAGTTTAATATAATAAGATAACAATTAAAATAGCACTAGGTGTATCCTTTAACAGTAAGTTTTCCGAAATCCTAGAGAACTGTTTCTAGTAAATCTATTGCATCTGACACAGTGCTGAGTTATGTTGTAATGTGCGGTCGCGTGTGCTAAAAAGTTGCGATTGCTGATCAGAAGACTTCATTTATAACTGTAACGTTCTGTAATATGCAGATTAATTAAGAAAAAATCGTTAATGTAATTTCTGTAATACGCAGCTTAAACTGAAGGGCACTGCCATCGAAATTTCCCTCTGGTTTGGTCGAAACTACTCAAATATTTGACAAGGTACCTTTTCACTGACATCAATATGAAGTGGTTACTTTTGGGAAGAACAAACTATAATCCGTTTTTTTAGCGATTTCTCCAAATACGCTAGAAGAATTTGAAAAAATTGGCCAATTTTTTTCCAGTTTTAATCCATTTCAATCTTGGCTATCCGCGGTAGTAGGGTTACTGTGAACAAAATTGAACCATTATTTTAACGCCGGATTCCGTCAATGCAAATGTGGCTTTTTTTTGGCCATTCAAAGTAACATCACAAATAGGTGACACTGCCCCTTTAATAATAATAATAACTAGAAATACGTGACTCGCAAAACCTCGCGAAGCTGGGGCTTGGCAGAAAGCCTTCTTTACTCGTATTGTAGCATTAAATGAGAAGATTAAAAGGTTACTGAACATAGCAGCTATTTTGATGAGCATGGTCTTTTCGTAGTTCCACAGGCTAGTTTGCGGTGGAAATCTTTTTTCTGACACGACGAAATGTACAACGGCCGTGCAGCGCTGTCGTGTTCGATGAATTTATTTCCCACGTAAAATTATTTTACAGCGGCCAAAAACGTGTAATTTCTTCAATGCAATCTTTTCCAAAAAAGGTTTCTGGAAGAAAGGGGAAAGATTCTGCAGAGATATTTCGATCCAGCGAATATTGATGAACATTGCAGTTGAAATTTGATCCGGCAATGAAAGCAAACTTTCCCGATGTATGCTAATTTTGCTCCAGCAAACTACTGACGCCAGTGTGTCTCCCAACCTATTGCTGCCTAGTAACCTTCTCTTTGTCTGTCGTCATTCATACTTTGTTTTTCACTGTTGCTAGGCGACATTGCGGACATCTTCAACGATATATATAAATATATTTCTCGCTCGAATTCATGCGGCTTAGCTCCGCTCGGCCCGACAAATTTATTAACCTCGCTTCGCGAGGAATAATAATAATAATAATAATAATAATAATAATAATGATGATGATGATGATGATGATAATAATAATAATAATAATAATAATAATAATAATAATAATAATATATGTATATATGTATATATGTTTTATTGTTTTATTCACGTGCTATTTTAAGTTTCGCTTGGCTCACAGGTTACGCTACGCGCCCTGTGATGCTTTCTGATTGATTATAAAATTTTAACAAAAGTAATTGCAAAACGGCTAGAAAAAGTTCTTCCAAAAATAATTAACAGACCGGTTACATAAAAAAACCGGTTACATAAAAAACCGGTACATTGGTGAAAATGTTCGTTTAATTTCCGACATCATGAAGTACACAGAAGAAAATATAACATTCCTGGAATCGCTCTTTTTATAGACTTCAAGAAAGCCTTCGATACTATTGAATGGGATTTTATTAACAGCTGCCTTAAAAAATTCAATTTCAGGCCCGACATCCAAAACTGGGTCAAAATTTTGTATAACAATGTTTCTAGCTGTGTTCTTAATAATGGATTTGCGTCGGAATTTTTTTCCGTAGAACGAGGTGTTAGACAAGGTTGTCCCTTGTCCGGACTATTATTCGTAATTGGCATAGAAATACTCGCGAGAGCAATTAAGAATGATACCGCCATTAAACGCATTAATGTAGGTGAGAAAGAAATTAAAGTCTCGCTATATGCTGATGATACCACTGTTTTTGTTCGTGATCTTCAGTCGGTTGATCACCTGCTAACTCTACTTGATAACTTCAAAAACCTCTCCGGCTTAGAAATTAACACTACGAAGTCTGAGGGAATGTGGCTTGGTCGATGGAAAAATAAAACCGAAACACCCTTCGGCTTTCGCTGGCCGCGGGACCCAATAAAAGCTCTTGGTATTTTCTTCTCGAATGACATAAATAAAACAAACGAGTTAAACTTTGCAGAGAAAATCCGAAACTTAGAAAAGACGCTTAATAGTTGGAAGAGAAGAAATTTAACACTTTACGGGAAAATAAACATTGTTAAAACTTCGGACTTTCTAAATTAATCTACAATGCGTCTGTTCTTGTTATCCCAGAAAATTTTGTCAAAGAAATTGAGAAATTAATTTTTAACTTTATTTGGGATGGAAAACCCGCAAAGATAAAAAAATCAACTATCATTGGTGAGAAAAAGCACGGCGGACTCAAGATGACTGATTTTGACATCATGAATAAAGCTCTAAAGGTTGCTTGGATACCACGTTTGCAAACCAGAACCGACGCATCCTGGAAGATCATCCCTGAGATCGCGTTGGAAAATTATGGAGGACTATCTTTTCTGACACACTGCAATTCTGACGTCAATTCTCTGCAAATAAACCACCTCCCAAGCTTTTATCGTGAAGTCTTGAAACAGTGGCAAAGCACAAAACAGGCCTTTCAAAACGACACATCTCCCCACGATGAAATAATTTGGAACAACCGCAACATAAAAATCGAAGGTAAAACGCGTTTTTATAAAGATTGGTTCGAAAAAAATATTCTACGTATTGAAGACCTTCTTCAAAATGACGGAAATTTCCTTTCTTTTAATCAATTCTCCGAAAAATTTCATCTTGAAACGCCGTTCACTTTATATTTTGGATTAATCAATTCTATTCCAACTAAATGGAAATTAGCAATAAAAAGAACTCCTCGGCAAATGTCGGAAAATGGTAACAAAACAAACATTATCTCTACCAAAAACGTATACTCCGTTATGATAAAATACTGTGCATACAGATAGTTTTACTGCGCATAGTAATAATAATTTATTACTAATATCGCGCAAAATAACAGGAGAAATATGATCAAATGCGCGTTACAATAATTATAACAATAAAACCAAACTAAATTCAATATTCACAAAAGCAAGCATAATAATAAAATAACAACTAAAATCTAAGTTATGGTCGAATTCGTGGAATGTATAATACTGTGAATAAAAAGCTAAGAAATACACTAAAGTATGAAACTATTTACAATAAACAATTTCAAATAAACGAGTCTTCAAAAAAACGGTTAAAATCGTTTTCCTGACGTATACGACGTGGGAGGGCGTTCAAACAGTAAGCGCCCTATCACCAAGGGTCTTCTTAGTTGATCTTACATTGCAAATCGTTATTGTAATTTCTTTTACGGAAGAGGGAATAATGTTTAGCTTGATAATTTTCAAAACCAGCTCTGATGATGCTATGATGTCCATCGAGTCAGCGTGCGTGACAAAAAGTACGACAATCGAAGAATTTGTCCGGTCAAGCCCTCACTCTGACCGGACACTGTCGGTTCACCGTTCGTTATTTCGAACCCTGCAAAGAGTGACCCGAAGAAGGTCAACATCAAAGTCCAAACAAAACTCAGTTCTATACCAAGCACTCTAATGCCAGACGTACACGTACGCTGGAAAAACTCTTTGAAATCGTACTTATCTTGTCTGCTTTCGAATATTTTAATGTTGGAGTCTTGGTCGCCATAATCGCTGTCTTCCACCATCTCTACCACGCTTTGTAGCGTGCTCTTGAGTTTAGACATCTCGTACACTGGGAGGGCATAAAGTGCCACGTTTTCTGTGATGTCTATTACAGCTTTAACGACAATATCCAATGTGTTTTGCTTGTACTTGTCCACCAGAGTCTTTGGGAATGCTACACCAGTTTCCATTCCCGCGGATGTACATGTATGGTTCTCAGTGGAGTTTGAAGCAAATGCATGTGGTATTGAGTATTTTTCAGTCAACCTGCAGACAAAGTTTGCAGGTTACGACTCGTCAATAAAAGTTCTTGGGAGCCGATCAGTTCCCTTTCAAATGAGAGTATGATTACCATGATAAAGTCTTTGGAAATAAAGACAATGCTTCTATCACAATGGAAAGATGAAAAATACGAAGAAAAAAAAAACATCAAAATTAGTTTGTAGTCACGACATCACAGCAGTTCATGCTTTTAATTGTTGTTTACCAATTATGTGTTGCTTTTCCTCTTATTTGTTCTTTTTCAGCTTCTAGTCAAACTTTTTTCTTTCAACGTAGTGTTAAATGTCGTAAATATGCTATACAACTGTCTGTTGTAGTATTGCAATTGAAAAGCTCTGTTTTGCTTTAAGTGGTTTTCACCTGCGTCACAGTGTCGTAAAACCAAAGCCTGAGTAATCAATCTGACCAATCACAAGAGACGTAAACAGTGCAATGAACCAATCAGAACATGAAGCAAATACATGTCACCAGCACCAAGCGCGGGAAAACACGTGCGAGCGAGGCGGATTTTTTTAGTTAAATACTTATGCTTCTTTCTATTCTAAAAATTACGCGAGTTTTGCTAATCAATCACAGAGTACAGTAAAGCAAATCCCAAGCAAACGACACTTAACTGAAAACCGCTCTAAAATCAGAAATGATATCACGCGTTTGTTAGTCAACCTGTAGAAGACTTGGCATGTTATGTACGCGGCATCAATACGAATCGCATTCGCAGTTCGCATTCCCAAAGAGGCATAAAGGCTTATTCTAGGAATTGGGATGGTCTGGTAGGCCCCCTTCAGATATCTTAGGGGTCCTATTTATTTTCAAGAAAAGAGGGTCCAAGGTGTTTCAACACAGAACAAGGTGCTGTTATACAGAACATATGAATTAACAATAAATTGGTGTGAAATTTATATCTTGGGACATGGCGGTACCTTTTACAAGTTGCTTAACGTAGCATTTTTAGCGGTGCATGGTGTTGTAGCCCTATGGTAAAACATTTGCGCTTTTTATGTTTCCAATGAACTCTAAAAAGCTCAGTTTCAGAAATATATTACAGTCCCCAAGGCTATTGGAAAGGCCTTGCAGCTGTCAAAAAACTGGCTAAAGTGGGGAAGGTTTCTGAAGAAGTGACTCGAGGTTGAGAAAACAAGCCCTTTGACAGGTTTACCTGCCGGCTCCTCTTCGTATCCCAGGACCCAAGTTTGATGTTCCCACACCAAACAATGTTCACCCGGCCAACCTCTTTTCTTTTACCTCATGACACTCTGGGGTGGGGGCGGGGTAGAATTCAATGGAAAAATGCCTGCTACTAGTGCAAGATGGCCATAATGCTTCACTGTCACGTTTCCGCACGCCATTAAAAGTTGAGCATCGTGCTGGGGTAAAACGAGTTAGTATCGTACCCGAGCACCCGCTGACAAACGCGGGGGTTGGGGTACTTGTGCGGCCGGATTAGTGTTTTGCCAGCTTCGTGCTTTCAGGTAAACACCAGGGTCGGCCCGCCGAAAACAGTGCCTTTGAGCATGTCATACGCTTCTTCACCAGAAGCGAGGAGCTCTGGAGCATTGGGCTTGCCAAGTGTTTCTCGGAACAAAATACTGATATGCCACTCCCGGCAAAGAGACAGCTTCCTTGAAGTTGTCGATTCCGAGTCCTATGTAAAAATCCCGCATCTTTTTGAGAGATTCACGAAACGGGCCAACGTCCAAGTTGTTGTAGTGTTCCAGCCAATCAATTCAATTCAATTCATTTATTTTGCCATTAACCAAAAAAAAAAACATAAATACATTAAAGATGATACACAATATTCCTACTATTACAATATTCCCACTTAACTATTTACAAGATTAAATGCGATGGTCTCAATACCCCACTCGTCGAAAATCCGCTGACACTCGTGGAATTCGGTCTCTTCCAAAATCATCGCGTTTTTCAGCTTTGAGAACCATTCGTCGTACAGGGGCAAACCTTGCTGGTCTAATTTTGCCGGACTGTCAAACCAATCGTACGGCAGCCAGGACTTTGTCTGCCCACTGCCGTAGGCTTTTACTCAATCTTTGTAACTCTTACCCTCGGCGAGATAATTGTAAATGTCCAAAAACTTGAACTTTGGTGTGGTGAGAAACATGACCTTACCTTGCTTTTCTGCGACTGTCACGTCACCGCCTTCCAAAATCTCCATGACAAAGTATTGTTTGATCAGTTTCTGATCGTATCTTCCCGAGTTGAAACCTAAAACAGGGATTTGAACGCACCACGCGACGATCACCCGCTGCTGCGGCTTTGGCAGGCGGAAGGTGGCGCCCCCTCTCTGGATGGCCTCCCAGAAACTTTGGATCAGCACCTTTGGTTCTTTGTAACAATTGTGCTTAGGCTCGCAGTTGAGCGTGTCCGCCGATGACAGCCACATGCTCGCTTTGAAATACAAGATCTGCGGTGGGCTGTTTTCTTTCTGATGGGTCCTAAAACGCTTCATAGTCAATGACGATAGCGTGCGGGAAGGTTTCGTTTCGCGTCGGGGACAGGGGGTCATTCCGCCACGGTTTTGGGTTTTCATGGCTCAATCTGGATACCAAATTGAACCAGGCTATTTCCACAATGGTTTGGTTTTTGCGCAGAGTGCACTCGTACTCCATGTCCTCAGTGACGGCTCTTTTTCCGTGTTTGGTTTTTTCGGTGTAAATGACCGCTTCCCGCTCCTCTGGCTTTTTTAAGCAATCCGCACAACCGTGCGTCCGAAAACAATCCTTCAATAGGAAACGCCAACGCAGTTCACAAACACGGGGGTTTCCCTTAATTACTTGAGGGAAAAAACCCCGTTCCGCGTGGCCTCTTTTTTATCAGCTTTAATACTTCCGCTCTTTTATACATTACTTCTTAAAGGCAAATGATTGTGTTGTTTCATGCGGAACCTTTTCGTTTTCTCCGAAATAATTGCATCAGCCTATTTGTAAGTGAAAACTAGTGTAGTAGAAGGATGGGAGTTTATCACAAGGAGAGATTTTTCTCACACCCGGACTGAGTGATCAAAAGGAGCTGGGTCCTGGTGTGACTCTCCTTTGATCAATTCCCATTCTGCTTCTCCTGAGTTATGATTCCCAAGGAAAGCTCAACAACTTACGAGAAAGGTTTACATCTTATTTACGGTATTTAAATTACAGTGAAGGTCCAAACATAACATGTAAGGCCTTACCTGTGTGAGATAAGAGTGTTGTTTTGCGAACCAATATCTGTAGTTTGCAAGCTGCTTTGCGTAGTGTGGTTTCCTGAAGTCAGTTTTTCAACTTTCTCAATCATGGAGAAAATTTCCAATGCTGAATCCAGTAGAAACATGACTATATAGAGTGCTAGAATAACACAGAAAGCCTTCTCCGTGGCCTTGACAAGGGCTCTGAGCTGAATTGCTCTTTTTCGAGCTTTATCCTCAGTTCGATAATCGCGGTTTTTCAGCTCATCTTTGAACTTGTTCACCTCACTGCTGAGGAACACCAACATGTACAGAAACACGTAGAAAATGGGCAGCGAAAGAACGCGAGTCAGTGCATAGAAGATCAAATCTAGCGCCACTTGTAGGGGAGGGAAGGGCTCTTTATTGACCTCAATAGTTCCATTTCTGTATCTTGGCAATGGCAAGAAATCTGGTACCATCAGCTGTATGGCATGCAGACTGATCGGTATAACGAACAGACACACAGCAGATACGATCATGAAGACTTTTATGGACGAAGAGTTTTTGTTCACCTAAAATTTACAATAATAACTCGTTAGATTTCAGGAGAATCTAAAACAATCTGGGGAAGCAGAAAATGGGAGTTTGAATCGTTTGCTTAAATCCTCCGCTGGCTGGATGCCCCGGAACAATAACTGCCGCGTGTTTTTGCCATTTCTTTTTCCGTCATCATGATTAGATCACCAAATCTTTATTTTACGTTTTATGCAAATAGTAAAAAAGCGGTCACGCGTCGGTGCGGAACCCTAAATTTTCAGTTACTTTCGTTTTCTTCTTCAAGTTAGTTAGCTGATTTTTAAAAGAGTTACAATGTCTCAACTTGAAGTTAGCTAAATCCAGTGGAAAATTGGAACTCTCGAGAGATAGATGTTCTCTAAACAATTCCTTAGTTTTGAGCCTCGGGTTCCTCAAATATGAAAGAACAAATTCTCCTATCTTGTATCCATACTTTCTTATAAAAGTATTTGGGAGAAGTTATAAAAACATCAATAAAATTCACCTTGGGTGATCATATCTTTAATTCTCATGACCTTAGGGGTTGAATAAGCATTGATGTTACAAGGAGAAATTTGATGCTGATCACTGTTAGGGCTTAAAAGGTTAACCAAAATGTACGAGAATTCACCCAACCCCAGCCTTTCTCATTGTTGCTTCCCATCCCCAAGGAAATCATACCTCTTGTTTTGTGATGCTTAGCTGCTGGAGAAGATTTTCAAGGTTGCCGAGGAGGAAAAATATAAGTCCTGCGTGCTGGTACATTATCCAACACAACCCGTGCACCATGTTCTTTATGTCTGTAAGCGGAAACAACCACTCGACTTGTTCCAAAGTCCGCAGTTGCAAAAAGCCCAGCGAGTACAGCCAAAAGGTCCACATGATCAGAACCACCAACGCTTGCCAAATGGCGTACGCAATTCGACAGGCTTTTCTCGGAAGATTTCTTGATTCGATGACCTCTTCCAGTGGCGAAAACCACTGTCCGGCGATGACAAAATACCAGCGAGCAAATGGACTTAGCAATGTTGACTGTATTTCATTTGGTCTGTTGTCGTGCGCCTCGTATCTGATGCAGCTCCCCATTTTAAACCTTAGTTGTCTGGAAGAACAAGTCTGTTCTGTTCCAGGTCAGCTTTAGTCGTTTGTAGAACTTTTTGCAGTTATCTGCTTTAGATGTCTACTTTAGAAGGTTATTCCCCGAACGCAGTTTCCGCAACCTCATTGGTTGATTTGTGGTGACTCATTTTTCTCAGAAGCGTGAGAACAAAGAACTTGTTGTCCATAACATTCGCTTAATATTTAAAAAACTATTTTACAGGCTAAAGAAAGTTTCAGAAGAAAACGGAACCAAACTTTTCCCTTTAATGAAGTCATCTTTTGGGGTAAAATACCTTCCCTTGTATGCATATAACGAAACTGATAATGCAGATATGATATGATGTGCAGATAACGAAACTGTTCCCAGCGGGAATCACATTAAGCATAACAAAATATGCATACAGCGGACTTTTTTTTTCCCCTGAAGATGACGGTTTCGTTTTCTTTTTAAACTTTTTTAGCCTGTAAAGTAGTATTTAAAAGAACGTGTTAATATACCCAATTTTCTTTTTAATTACTTCTCAATCAATCCCAATATGTTGGTAGGAAAGTCATGGCGAAGCTTATTTTGAGTACGTATGTACATAGACCTTATTCCAAAATGGCTTCTGTTCTTATATTCTTTTGTTTGCATTCAAATTAGCCCTTCATGCATCGTTCAAGATAAGATATTCTTTTGATATTTGAGCTTCAGAACGAGGCAACAAGGGCTAATTTGAATACCAACAAAAGAACATTAAAATGGTAGCCATTTTGGAATAAGGTTTATTCTTGCATCGAACAATGGATTACTTTAATAAGAAGGGTTTTTTCTCGAAACTTTCACTTCTTAGTTCCGGGTCAGTACTGTTTACTATTCTGCTCTACAATAGTGGCTTTAAACGTTGTCGTCTGTGAATGAAATCCTTAAGTGTGACCATTCAAATGAAAGCTACTAAGCAGTACTTTCCTGTGGTGCTGTTTATTATGCTGTACAAGGTGGTTCTAACCTTTGAGTCTGTGGATGAAATCCTAAAGTGTGACCATTCAAATGAAAGCTACTGAGCAGTACTTTCCTGTGGTGCCGTTTATTATGCTGTACAAGGTGGTTCTAACTTTTGAGTCTGTGGATGAAATCCTAAAGTGTGACCATTCAAATGAAAGCTACTGAGCAGTACTTTCCTGTGGTGTTGTTTATTATGCTGTACAAGGTGGTGCAAACTCTTGTGTCTGTGTATAAATTCCTGTAACATGACTATTCAAATGTATTGAATGCTATCGTGGAGTACTTTCCGGATGGAAAGTATTTGCAAGATGATGGTATTCTAGCAGTTACGCGATTACCTCTTGCTGTAACAAATTCCTCTCTACCAGATCGCGATTTTGTGTTGCATTTTCATAATTCGTTTTTTTGGTAACTAAAGAAACTGTCAATACAAAAATTCACGATGATTCAAAAGAGAGAAAATTATCTCGTCGTCAGAAGACAAGAAGAAACCAATAACAGGAAATGCTTGAATAACTTTCGTTTTCAGCAAATTTGACCTTTTCGGCTTTTTAAGATGTCATTTGATCCAAAAACAATTCTGGGAAATAAAACATTTTTGTCCGTTAAGAGTCACCCTCACCACCCTCCCCACTGAAGGTGAAAGAGTTTTCTTCTTTGTGGTGGTCATTTCGTTTGTTTCTTGGCAGTGATTGCGGTACCCAACTGTTCGTTTCGCTGGAAATCTGTTCGGAAGGCCCGAAATTGCCTCAGAAATTTGGATTTAGTTTAAGAAAAAATCTCAATAAATGCCAGCTCACAGTTGCTGCGTTCGACGTAGAAAGAACGCACCCCTAATACAGATTGGAGTCGAGATTGTATGGGACAATGAATGAATGGATCTTGGGACGCGCATCTGGCATCCCCGGTAGATTTTTTGCAGGGGCGGATAACATCACAAACGAGGGAGAGCCTGGGATAGAGATCATCGAACGCACTCCCTAATCTTTGATTTTTGCTAGTTTTAAGGTAATGCTGTCTGTACACACACGGAAGGGGATCAGCTGCTGACTTGACTGAGCATGGGCGAAGATACAGTCAAAAGCCAGAATCGTTTCGCACCATTTTTGTGTTACTACTTCGTCTGAGCCGGGCTCTAAGCAAATGCTAAGAACGGATTTATTTACGCCTTTGGGGGTACACAAGTTGTACTCCTTGTGACGTCATCAGTTTTGGTGATGTGTAAAGGCCATTTGCGAGTAACTTTGAACCTCATTATGAAAGCGAGGCTTAGTGCAAAGCTTTTCATATGAACGAGTCATATTGTCCAAATCGCAGTCCAATTGTAAGTAGGTAAAAATTAAGAAACTAAAGATTTTTGTTGTTGTATTGTTATAGCTTGTGGAGAAATATCCGTGCATATTTTCGCCCCAAATGTTGGTTATTGGTCAGATATTCAATGGCTATCAAGCCAATCACATCCGCATATTATCTGAATACTCCGGTGCATGTCTAACGTGTTAATTCATGTATTTTTTTAAATTTATTCAACCAAAATGGCAAACCCAACATCCAATGAATCTCTGTTACCAAAATAATCATATGAATAACAAAATTCAGGAATTTGATTGGACGGTGCACACATCAAGCCAGTGTGGTGGACTGCTGGTCCGGTTTTGTTAAAGGGGAAGTATCATTCAAACTTGCTGTCATTTCAAAACCCAAAAATGCTTGTCTGTCAGCAGAAACAACGAAGTAATTGGCAAGTTTGTTATAAATTATCACCCCAGTGCAATAAAACGGTCGATTGGTGCCTCTGGCCGGAGACAGAGTAATAATAATTAGTAGGCCGGTATGGATTGAAACTTGAAAAAAGTTAGCCTAATGTTTTTCAAGTTCTCGCATTTTTGCTTCCAAAATGCGCTAGAACAGAGTACGAGTTGTTCCTTTCAAGAATTGAGTTGACTTCTTTCCTCTCGTCATTCTGGAATTATTTGGCAGCTGATTGAAGGTCTTATTTCATCATTTTTAACAAAAGATATCAAAAACCCCATGATACTTCCCCTTTAACCACTCGTATGACCAAGGACCGAAACTGGACTCAACTTAGACCTAGTGCCATCGTTCATCACCCGGTCACTTTGCATCTTGCAGGTTCATTGTCCCAAGAGAAGCACATTACCGCAACCCTGAGACAGTTTGCCGTTTACATCGCCAACCTTTTCTTTTTAACGTCCGACGCCTGGGCACCAGTTGTGCCTGATACTGAATTGGACGAGGAAACGGCTGACCAGTACAATCTTGTTCTCGTGGGCAGTCCACTGGAAAATTCTTGGGTTGAAAAGTATCATGGGAAGGTGCCTTTGAAATATCGCAATAAATCACTAACATTAGGTAAGCTCTGCTGATAATGTAAGGAACTATTGGTGGCTTTTGACTTGCGTTTTGTTCAATCGTCAATTTGGTAGTTGTAAATTTGGGGACAGCTGGGTGGAGAGGGGGGGGGGGTGGGTGCGGTGGGAGAGAAGTACAATGAAACGAACGTGCTTCTTTAAATTGGTTGGTCGTACTGTATGTAGTATAAATTTTTTTGTGGGATTTCATTTTGGTAACTGGTGATAATTTTGACGCTTTGAAACATTGATAAAAAGTGAGGATTCAACCAAGTTCATGATTTACCTTCAGTTGAGGATTGACTGTAGAAAATTTTCCATCGCTGAACAGCTTAAATTTATGTCATCGCTTGATTAACCAAGGAGCAAATATCGCTTTTAATATCTGTTTCGTAGGTCACTGCACCTTCTTCTCGCCCCAGACCGGCGCGGTATTTCTGGCGCCGCACGCCGGATCCCGCCTGGCGTTAATTATATCCGGGAATTCCATTGAAGGAATACGAGATGCGGTTCACTTAGCCACGCCCACGATTCCACCAATGACGAGATCGCCGTTTTCGAATATGGTACCTGATTACGTCATAACCGGACCGTTGTTCCGTGCGCGGGGACCTGGGGGCTACCTTTGTGCTGGATTTTGGGATAACCGCTGGGCATATGGAAGGGAGATTTCGTCCTGCGTTTGTTGAGTGAGAATTAAATGTGTCTTGAGGGCGGCTTGAATGTAAGCCAACCGTGTTTGAAGTGAGAACAAAAACAGTTATAAATAAAACAATAGAAATTAAGTTAACAGAGTACTGGATGGCTTAGGTCAAGTGGAGCCAGCTAATGTTTAAGACTTTATATTAAAATAGAGTGTTTCTCCGAAATGGCAAACTTAATTTATCGCTTATAAAATCACAGACATTCCCTATAATGCATACACAGACACAAACGGGGCCACTTACGTAGGCTAAAAGAGCACATTTGCGAGAAAAAGCGAAAAGCTGCTTTCTTTTAACAAACTGTGGCTTCTTATCTCGTTTCCCGATAAAACACGTACTGCGAGTTTTTTGAACGGCTTCAAAAACATTACTGGAAAAGCGTGTGTCAATAGAGTTCATAACAATTATGCTTTTGTAAACGTTGGGAATTAGCATACGAGAAAAACACCCCATACTAACGAGGAGTGTTTTATCAGCTGATAAAACACCACATACTAATAAGGAGGAGGTTTATTGATATGAAGTCATTGCACGTGATGTATTATCGACCATTTGATAGGCCAATGGGGTTATGAATTATTAATGAGTTTTGAATTGTGCAATAATTTCAATTGGCTGAAAGGTAAAGTAAACAGGGATTTTGTTACCCCCACCCCCAGTTTTGGGTGACGTCACTGATTAGGGCTCAAACCCTCAGACTGAAAAGGCAAGAATCACGAGACAACTACGTCACATGACAATATCCCATTTTACGTTGTGTACTTAGCGGCCTGGTCTTTGAGTAGAAGCGAGGCTGAGGGTGACTTGGTAGTGATACAAACCTCAGTGCTTTTCAAATGTAAATGCAAATTAGTTAGCAAAGTAACCATGGTTTTCGCATGAAAAGCGTTGAGGTTTGAATCAAAAGAAAGAAACTCTTGCCTTGTTTCCACTCAAAAACGAGGTCAGGTCGCTGCACACGCAACTGGTAAATGAGCTACCGTTGAAATCTTTTCGAGTTTTTTTATTAAGAGGTCACTGTCGTCAAGTTGTTTCATTAGACAAGATGCTTTACATCGCACTGTCTCTCTCCACCCATTGGCTCCACCAATTGATAGGGGTCGGTAAACGCTGAATTTGTTACTCAGAAAGAGGTTCCTTTCTGTGATCCACCCATTTTTATCACCTCTTGTGGGACCTAAATTTGGACTCCTTTACTTGGAACTGAAGGACCAAATGTTGGGAACATGTTTTCTGGAATAACGTCCCTCTCCCCGTCTGTACTGTTTGTAAAAAAGCCCATGAGACCAAATAAAAGCGAAAAAAGAAAAAGGAATCAAGATCTAGGTAGCCTGGGAGAAAGTCTTTAACTAAGTCCCTCTAGAATTGAAGCAAAAGCTACTTCCCAATAAAGGTAATTAACGCGAAATAGTTGCTTAAATTTCAAAATGAGAGAAATTAAGGTGATTTACAGAAAGTAACAGAATTTGTTGAGACAACAGGAACAAATTTATTTTAACCGCAAGGGTTGATTTCCACTGTTGCGTGAATTTTACGTGCGTATAGATGTGCATTTGGCTGGTGTTACGTACGTAAATAAAATAAAAAGCGATGTATGAATGGCACGCAACAGTTGAACGCACGCAGCCCACACATCGCCTCTTTATTTTATTTACGTACGTAAAGCCAGCCAAATGCACATCCAATTTACGCGACAGTGGAAATCAACCTTAAATGTAAAGATCCGAACCGAAGTAAGGAGGAATCTGGCCACTTCGAGCGCTCTTCAGTGTCCATGATAAGGTGGATTTCCACTGTCGCGTAAATTTTACGTGCGTACAGACGTATATTTAGCTGGCTTAATGTACGTAGACAAAATAAGAAGCGACGTATGAATGGCGTGCGTAAACGTAAAAAGTTGAGCGCTGTTCAACTTTTTTATGTTTACGCACGCTGCTCATACATCGCCTCTTATCTTATTTACGTGCGTAAAGCCAGGTAAAGCACGTAAAATTTACGCGACTTTTCCTTTCAGGAGTGTATCGAGAATTTGGGATGAAAATAATGGTCGCGGAAATTAACGCGCCACTTAATTAATGACTTGGAAATTAACGTTAACAAAAGTTAACACATTAATTTCATGGAGTGTTAATTCCCATAATAAGGTATTCACGTGTTTCGGTGACGTCACGCGTGTTGTTCACGTGCTGAACGCGACCTGACCAATCAGCGTGAAACAAAACTCTTTCAACATTCATGTTTTGAGTTTCTTCTCTGATTGGTTGAAAGACAATTTGGAGATTTCTTTCACGCCATACGGGGTCCATCTATTCGCTCAGAAGTCGAAATATTTACATACCTCAATATATGCCAAGAAAACTGTTGTTCATCTTTCGTTGCCGGAGCAGTCAAATGTCCATCTCGTCCTCCTCAACTTCGACGCAGATTATCACCATAAACCCTTTTATCAAGGTAATTATTTAAACTATACGGTCAAATTTACATTTCACTAGTTATAGCTTACGTATAATTTAAAATTATAAACGTTTATAAAGAACATTTACTTAATTGTCAGAAAGAAGGTATTTAAAGTCATGAGCGATTTTTTTCGTTATCTTCATACTTCGTTACATTAAGTTGGAAAGTATTTTGAAAAAAAGGCTCCTAATCATTCTGTTATGAACACCAATTTTCGTTATTTTTCATTGACTTGATAATCCGTCTTGATAATGGTCGACATAGTTCAACCAGAGCAGCAAGTCCCCGTTGTAATTCGATAAAGATTATACCGGAACTGTTGCGTTCAAACAATTTTCACGTGGAAAAGGCCTAAAAAGTATGTGGAGTCGATCCGAAAGTTTGACTTTTAACAACAGCAGCGTCAACGAAAATCAAGGGTGAAAAACCCCGACTGGTTAACCTTTTCGGGTTAATCAGTGATTCTCTAGGGGACCCAACGAGAACATGTACGCAAAATTCTTAAAATGTTGCCTTCTCTATTCCCAGGTTGTAAAAGGCGAATCTGTGAGAGGTAAAGGCTAATTTAGCCATGCCGATCAACTGGGGTTGATTTGGCCCATTTTGACAAAGCGGTCGAAAATCGACCTGGTTTGTAAAAGCGTGTGGCAATGCTGGAGATTTTTTCAACCGTGTCGCTTTTCAGCCCGCGTTACAACAACAGAAAAAGGAAATCGGCCGACAAATTGTAACAAGTGGCCCATGCGATTGAAGCAGTAAATCGTTACGTGTAAATCTCTTTAGCCTTAAAACATTTCGATCTGTTCCGATTCTTTAACTGAAAATTAAATCGAGAAATTTTAGTGGTAAAAAAATCTTATTCTACGATTTTCCGAGAATGCTAGCTTGCCATCTTTCGCGGTTGCTCCCCTACCCACCCCCCTCAGGGTCACGAAAGTTTGTGGTGACATTTCGTTGAAGGAAACGCTAGTTTTTGTTCACAGTTTATTCCGAATTTTCGAGGTAGCTACTGCCTTCCAATTCCGGACAGCAATTCCACCGAGACGAACCGTTTGGTACTCCGGACAAAATAACAAACAAACAAAGAATGAGCTTTATTAATTGCTTCTAAATGATGCGGCAAGTGAGTACAAAAAGAGCCGATACGGGCACGAGGCGTAATTAATTTGCATCAGTGTTTTTTCGCAATCTCGTTCCCAGGTCGCTTCTCTTCACGCTCCAAGGAGCATGAAGAGAAGCGACCCGGGAACGAGGTTGCATATTTGGCCCCAAACTTAAGTGAATTTAGCTGAATTTTATCGTTCACCAAAAACGGCGCTTATATGTATTTCGTAGAAGATATCAAAAGAAAAAAATGAGCAAGAGTTCATAAGACAGAACTTGTTCGTCTTGCAACTTAGCCCCTTTAACCGGAATCGTTGTGTAAAAACTGCAGAAAGTTTGTCCCTAGAATCGAAGTTTTTTTCTTTCGATTGTTGTTGTTGTCAATTGACAATGCATTCAAACTCAAGGCTGCCATTTTCACGTTCAAAATAATAAATGATCAAATATGTCCTGTTTTTGCAAACTCTATTTTCACAGCATCCTCTCGGCACTCGTACAATACCCGATTTTCATCTCGACAAAATTTTAGCAGGCCAAAAATACGTACTTACTACGGTAAACACACTTTTCAATTCGCAGCATCACAAATATGGGAAACAATAGGCTGTAACATTAAGCAATCAAACTCCGCTTCTTCGTTTAAAACCAAATACAGGAAAAAGTTGCTTATAAACCAAAAGTAATGTAGAGTTCTTCACCGTCATCCGTTCGCTAAACACGATCTTTTTCTTTTTCTTTTTCTTTTTCAAACCTTTCCAAATAATTTTCTCTTCCACCGAAATAATTTTCTCTTCCATTGTAAGCAGTGCCCAACTCGAAAGCAGCATGCTCCTTTGGGCACTGCTCACACTAAACCAAACAAATTTATCCTAATTCTTTTTAATCCTCCTTTGTAATATAAATGTTTATTGTTTTTTATGTATTGTAGTGAATCTCGTTGTACGTGTGAAAAATAAAATTGAATTGAATTGTTGTTGATTCACTGCACAAGCAGTGTTTCAGCTGACGTCACGCGCGACCTGACCAATCAAGGCAACCGTATAGTAAGTCAGCGTGAAACCAAACTCTTTCTGTTAAACTTTGATAACAATATCATTCGTAACATTCACGTTTTGGGTTTCTTTTCTGATTGGTTGAAAGACAGTATGGAGATTTCTTTCACGTCATACGGGATTAATTTCGCTCGAAAGTCGAAATATTTACTATGTAATATATTAGTTTTAAATTATTATATGCCAAGAAATATTATTGAAGCTGGGTTTGTCACCAGGTGGTGACAGGAAATAAGTTTTTTCATCTTTCATTGCCGAAGCAGTCAAATACCTATCTCGACTTCTTCAACTTCGACTCACTCATCAAGGTCCGCGTGTTGTTCACGTGTTTAAAGCAAACTGACCAATCAAGGCCGCCATTTGTTTCTAAGTCAGCGTGATATTCTACAAACCGTTTGGTTTGTAATCTCTTCGTTGAACTTTTATAACAATATCATTCGTAACATTCAATCTAGTTTTGGTTTTGTTTTCTGATTGGTTGAAAGACAATGTGGAGATTTTTCTGACGTCATATGGGGTGTGGCATTTATCCGCTTTCACAATATATATGCCAAGTAATCTGCTTTTAATCGTTCATTGCCGGAGCAGTCAAATATCTATCTCGACTTCCTCAACTTCGACTTACTTCAGTTCCTACTATTCATCAAGGTAATTTTACTCTACTGCCATTTTAAACAGTATGGTCTTTTTTACCTTTCCAAAAGTTTAAAAGATATAATTTACGTAAAATTTTCATTGGTTAATTCGGTGTTTGTGTTTGGATATAAACTTTCACGGAGTGCATTTACTTAATAGTCAGAAACATAGTTTGGTCAAAATTTTAAAATGAACGTTTTCTAACTAATTTCCACTCAAGTTGCTGCATATACAGTATTTTGAAATAGAGCTAACTCATCCTGTTATAAACATTAATTTTTATCAGCTTTAATTGATATAATAATGAAATAGTCAAATTATTGATAGAATTCATTCAAACCAAGCGAAAGAGGTACAAAAAAAATTCCCGTTGCGATTTCATATATATTATACGGTACTGCTCCAACGTTCTTCATCTGAAATCGTCACCAACTGAATGTATGTGGTGTCCATCCGAAAGTTTGCGTTTTAACGTTAATGACAACAAAACTCGTCTAGCTGCAAGCGTATTAAATCTTTTTGCCTTACGATAAGAGATGTTCACCTTCCCTTTGCTTCGTAAATGAGGAAGACGATCATGTGCGCCAATAATGCGCCCTTAATCATCCGTTACATGTGAATAAAACTTTACTTTACTTAGGTTTTACGGTACATTCTTAAAATGTCGTATAGGCGGCACTTTTCTCTACCTTTGCCACACCTTAACTGAGCTCTACGGACTTAAAACTTTACTAAAGCTCCGTTTACAGAGTGAGGCAACTTTATTGCATGTTTTAAAGTTTAGTAAAAAATTTTTATTTCGTGCTGTCAGAGATCAGTAACTCACAAAATTAATCTCCAACAAATACCTAATAACCTTTATATTTACTTCTTATGATGCGGCAAGTACAAAACGAACAAAAACGAGAAGTCGAGAATCCATCTTACCGAGAAAGATGGCGACTCGTACCCTTACCCATAATTCTTAGCGAACGGAAACCCAAGAAACGCTCACAAAAATGCACAGAAATGTTCTTAAAACTTCAAACCTGGCATACATAATGTTGTTAGTACAAAGACGAATTTAACAAAAAATATGGTTTTCTATGCGTTTATTTGCTGTTAGGTTCGCAAGCGAGTCGCTAAATCATTACGAAATAGCGTTCATTGAAAAACGTTTCTTCAAAGATACAAATGAGGTATATTTTGGAAGTTAATTACAGAGATTATTGTTTAAGTGAAAATTCGTGGAACGCATCTATTTGTTGAAACATGATGGATAAACAGTGGATAACAAAAGAACGGAAGGCGAAGTTTAACTACAGAAGTTTCGTGACTATCTGCGGTAAACTAACAAGAATTAAACATCGCATAGCCTCCCACGCAGTCGTTTTTAGGGACTCGTATTACTTCCTTTTCGTGGGGAGGAGGTAATACGTCCCACACTATGAGAGACAAGCATTTCACCTGACTTCCATTTTCAAAAAAACAAACCTCCCATTTTCAAAAACCAAACCTCCCATTTTCAATCAACAAACTTCCATTTTCGAAAAGCAAATTCCCATTGTCAAAAAAAAACCAACACTGACAACAACAACAAACTGCCATTATCAAAACAAACTTCCATTTTCGAAAAACAAACTCCCATTTTCAAAAAAACAAACTCCTATTTTACAGAAACGTCAATTTCTCTTTAAAGCTTCCGTATCGTTTTTCACTATCAGAGAAGTGATGTTTTTGAGCGTATTCGATGAAAAACGAACGTTCTGTCATGATAATAAAAGGGGAAGAGAACGAATAATCACAGTTTCAAATGCTTGAAAACATTTTGCATTTCGAGTGTTAACAAACTCACAGCGAAAACTCAAGCCAGTTGTAATTTCGATCAAAGACGCGTGTTTTTCTCAAGATACTTCGATTTCCAACGTTTGAGTGAAAGAAACATCTTTATTACGCCCATTTTGAAATCACTGGTGATCCTTGCAATCTGATTGGCTCTCAACAGTGCGATTTATTCCCAAATTGCACCATTTTTTTGCTCTAAATCGCATCCTTTCTTTAGCCCATAAAAATGGGAATGAAGTTACAAAAATAGAATATTAATATTGACAATAAAACTGTGATTTGAAAGTAGGTGTAATAAAGTGGTAATTGAACTGAGTGGAGTGTAATTTTGGTCTGAAATCATACTTGTGATTTCAAATCAAACTCGCGCTGCGCGCTCGTTCGATTTTGAAATCACGCGTATGATTTCAGACCAAATTACTCTCCACTCAGTTCAATTACCATTATAAATCAACTACATATGATGTTAGAGTTATAAAATTGCAATAGCGTCTGTTTTTTCAACTTTGTCTGACATGTTCAATTTGCATAACGACGGAAAATACCTTCTAGTGTAATTTGAAGCTCAGCCACTGGAGTTGCCGAATACGAGAAAGCTCAAATATATCTGGAAACCTGAGGGAAAATCCAGTGTTTCCACAAGATTATTCTCAAACCAAAGACTGGAGTTGTTAAATCTTGTAAGACGTTGCTTCCAAATAGTGCTGCTCACGTGTCCTTTACGAACTTCTTCTTCTTGTGCAAACAAAGAAACGAACACTCCTGACGATTCATGCTGAGAGACAGAAATCACCGCCAGCAGCAGTACGCTTTGTACGCGCGCGCAAAGAGTCATGTATGCCCCACTTGTTTCAATTTTCGCGATTTCGCAATGATTCCTACTCGTTAAATTTACCATATCTTGTGATGACCATAAAAGGCGATACGAAGCTTCACAGAAGGAAATATACTGACGTGCGTCTTCTGTTCATAAAATCTCGTGGTTGCCTTGACAACCACAAGATAGAAGTAATGTTGGTTAGCCCCAGCCCTCGTTTGACTGTGTTTTATTGACTATTTAGTGTTACATAATTGTTTTTCGTTAGTAACAACAACAAAACTTTATTATATCACAAGCAAATAAATTTGTAAAACTGAAGTGCAGCTCCCCCGCAAATCTGTGGGGCGACTGCTGGCCAATTTACCGACAGATTAGGAACGATCACCGACAGATCACCGACATATCTTGTGTTGACTATAAAAGGCCATACGAAGCTTCACGGAAGGAACTATACTGACGTGCGTCAACTATTAACAGATTACCGACAGATCACCGACAGATCACAGACCGATAACCGACAGATCACCGACAGATTACCGACAGATCACCGACAGATCACAGACCGATCACCGACAGATTACCGACAGATCACCGACAAATTACCGACAGATTACCGACAGATCACCGACAGATCACCGACAGATTACCGTCAGATTACTGTAGATCACATTACCAACAGATTACCGTCAGATTACCGACAGATTACCGACAGATTACCGACAGAGTACCGTCAGATTACCGACGGATTACCGACGGATCACCGAAAGATTACCGTCAGATAACGGTCAGATTACTGTCAGATTACCGACAGATCACCGACAGATCACCGACAGATTACCGTCAGATTACCGACAGAGTACCGTCAGATTACCGACGGATCACCGACAGATTACCGTCAGATAACGGTCAGATTACTGTCAGATTACCGACGGATCACCGACAGATCACCGACAGATTACCGTCAGATTACCGACGGATCACCGACAGATTACCGTCAGATAACGGTCAGATTACTGTCATATTACCGACGGATCACCGACTGATTACCGACAGATTACCGTCGATCACGTTACCAACAGATTACCGACAAACCACCGACAGATTACCGACAGGTCACCACCAGATCACCGACAGATTACCGGCAGATTACCGTCAGAGTACCGACGGATTACCGACAGATTACCGACAGATTACCGTTGATCACATTACCAACAGACTACCGACAGACCACTTCACAGATTACCGTCAGATTATTCTCAGATTACCGACAGATCACCGACAGATTACCGACAAGGTAACTGAGTGATAATTGTCCTACCATGTTTCTGTTTCATTCATCCAACTGTAATATTTTATGCTTTATTTCCGTAAAATACATGTTGTTCCATCTGCCTTAGTTTGCTGGTCGTTTATCGTAAAACGCATTTTGTTCTACCCGCCTTAGGCCTAAAAATGCCTCTTGTACTTTTATCCAGGTTTTTAGAAGACAAAAAACATCATAAAAGCAGCATTTCTTTCACGAGTCCGAATCGCCCTACAATGCATTGCAAACCATTAGGATCATCATAAATGTAAACTTAGAAAGGAGAAATATGGTCTTATGGTCTCAGATTACCCATTCAACTGAAAGCTACTGAGCAGTACTTTCCTGTGGTGCTGTTTGTTATGCCGTACAAGGTGGTTCTATCTTTTGAGTCTGTGGATGAAATCCTAAAGTGTGACCATTCAAATGAAAGCTACTGAGCAGTACTTTCCTGTGGTGCTGTTTGTTATGCCGTACAAGGTGGTTCTATCTTTTGAGTCTGTGGATGAAATCCTTAAGTGTGACCATTCAAATGAAAGCTACTGAGCAGTACTTTCCTGTGGTGCTGTTTGTTATGCTGAACAAGGTGGTTCTGTTTTTGAGTCCTAGCACACGGGTCTAACCGTATTGCTGTGTCTCTGGCTTCTGTTTCAGATTATTATGGCAAATCAACGAAGGATACGTTTCGACAGTAAATACAAGGGCTGGCGTGGTCCAGTACTAGAAAGCTGCGTGAACAAATCAAATGACGATGAAAGCGTAAGTCTCGACGAAATAATAGGCCATTTTTGAGTTGCTTTGAACCTCATTATGAAAGCGAGGCTAAGTGCAAAGTTTTTATTATAAAAATTGGTTTTCATTCATATGTAAACGAAACTCATTTTTATATGAAAAGCTTTGCACTTAGCCTCGCTTTCATAATGAGGTTCAAAGCAACTCGGAAATGGCCTATTAGTTCTCAGTTCTAAACAACTAATCTGTTTGCTCTGTTTATTATGCCCCGATATCAGCATGCGAATTCTCCACACAGTTTTCTTCAGTTTTCGTACTTTACTAGTTTGGAGAATTCGTTAAAAATAAAAACTTCATCTTTGGTGATCATATCATTCATTCTCATGATCTTTATGTTTGATTACGTAGTGATATCTTAAGGAGAAATTAGATGCCAGTCAATATTGAATCTCTAATGATTCTAAGGCCCAGACAAACAGTACAACAGTTCAAGTGCCTCCAGAACAGAAATTACATACCTTACGCTAACACGATTGACCGCGACAGCTGACGACAACGTCGAAATCAAAGCCAAGTTTAAAGCAAAACTCTACTAGTCTCATAAGTCGTCACACAACGCTTCTACCTAGTGGGGAATAGCCTTTTGTTTTGTCATCCAACATGGCCGCCATACCGTTGTCTTTTTGGATTTCCAGGGATTGGTTGCAAACCACCTATACCAAGGTTAATATCGCATTTCTTGCAATTTCTACTCCTTTCTTTCCTTCCTCGTTTAAAATAATATTTGTTTGTTTCTTCATTACGATTTAGAACTGTTTTCAGGAGGGGAACCTTAGGAATCAAACCTGTCCTTCAGAAAGCGGAGATATCGACCAACATCGTACCCGAATCCGAAACGCAGTCAAATCCTCCTGCCTTGTGAGTGATACTGTTAACCCTTTAAGCTCCAATACTGATCAATTTGCTTATTCTTCTTACTGTTTTGTACTTATTTCTGATGGTACTAGTTTTGGAGATTTTGTTTAAATATCAAAACTTTCATTGAATTTATATCTTGGATATTTATTGATCTGTTTTATTTCAATTCTTTGAATTGATTGACTTAACGATCTGTTGATGATTGATTGATTGATTGATTGATTGATTGATTGATTGATTGATTGATTGACAGGCTTTTGTTCCTCCAAAAACTCCGCGCACCAGAAGTTTCCCAGAGGTAACGTGGCGGACACCATCACCGATCAAGGATCACAGTCAAAGGTCTGATAGTTAACATTTCAAATTTTATTTCATAGTACTTTCAAATAAATGGGATCATACCTATATGAAATAGAATTTTAAACCTCAAAGCACTGGTTATAGAAATAGAAAACATCAGAGAATAGGACAAGGCAATGGCAATTTAAGTGCTAGAAGCAAACCACTTTTAAAATTCCTAATGAGCATAGCCCAAATAAGGAAATGTGGCCTACACGAGATAAAGCGAAAATCTTTGATCTTGGTGGGATTCGAACCCAAGCTCCACGCGGATTTTGATCACCAATACTCTACTTGCCTTCCTCGCAGAAACTCTTTTTGGCTTGTCACGCAATCTTTCCTCCCCAACGTGACGAGCCAAAAGAGCGTTTGCGAGGGAGGCTAATCCTCTACCGACTGAGCTACAAGGCCAGACGGAAGCGGGTCGTGACGGTTGCATGCAACGAATAAGCTTTTTGAAAAGAAATCACCCTTTTACTAATGTTAGTTTATAAAAAGTTAAGTCCTACAACCTATGTTATATTTGATCTAATTCTTATTTTTCTTTGTTTTTTGTCTTTTTAAAGAAGTTCTGCATTTGACTTTGGACGGCCATCCCGTATTTATCGTAAGTTCCAATAAAGGACTTTGAAAATCTTCGATCAAAGTCCTTAAAAGAAACCTCCACTCTTGAAGTAAATTGTTGAAAATACAATCTAATTTCAAATTTCGTTGGAAAGCATGAAAATAATATTTCTGTGTCGTACAAAACAGAATTTGATTATCGCCTATTTTTCATTTTAAATTTCCTGGGCGCCGCCATCTTGGATTTCATGACGTAATACGGTTGCTTAATTGCTTCACACAAAAGAACTTCTGCTTACTGACAATAGCGGCAACTGTATGACGTTATGAAATCCAAAATGGCGGCACCCGGGAAATTTAAAATCGAAAATAGGCGATAATCATATGTAATTGTTAGCACACTTGAATGTCACTTCTACTTTTTAAACTTAAATTTAGAATTTAGAAACTATTTCCGACAACTTACTGTCAATTTGTTGTCGGAGTGGAGGTTCTTCTTTAAGTGTTTAAACAACTGCATGGAAGCGATCAAAGAAACTTTGACAATGTAAACCGTCCATCGCTTTCTTTTTTCAGAGGACGATTCCGAGGAAATGTCTGTTGTGAGGCGACGTTCTCACCTCCTGTTTGATGAGTTGAAACGAGAGAGAGAAGGCAACAAAAGGCTTAGAAGAGAAGTTCTGAGGTAACTAAGGCTTAACATCCACGCGAGGGATCTTTGAAAGTAACGAAAAGATGTTAAAAGTAAACAAGTAAAAAGATTTTACAAACAAGTTTAAGAACGATCTTTGGTTAAAATGATTTAAAAGATAAACTTTCGGCTTCCAGTCTGTAGGTTTTTAATGGTTTCAGACTGACTAAGCTTGCGTTTTAAATTATTTTAACCAGAGATCGTTTTTAAATATCAGATATTTTTGCATAGGGTCTATGAAAAAGATATTTTAAAATAGTTAACTAGAAGAAAGAACTGTGCAATAGCTTTACCTTAATTAGTCGTACTTTAGAAATGATTATGACTTTAGCATTTTACAGAATCAAAACTTAGAGGCATCATAATAAACAGCACCACTGGAAAGTACTGTCCAGTTGCTTTTATGTGAATGGTTGTAATTTAGGATTTCATTCAGAGACTCAAAAGTTAGAACCACCTTGTACAGCATAATAAACAGCACCACAGGAAAGCACTGCTCAGTAGCTTTCATTTGAATGGTCACACTTTAGGATTTCATCTACAGACTAAAAAGTTAGAAGCACCTTGTACAACATAATAAACAGTACCACAGGAAAGTACTGCTCAGTAGCTTTCATTTCAATGGTCACACTTTAGGATTTCATCTACAGACTCAAAAGTTAGAATACCCTGTACAGCATAATAAACAGCACCACAGGAAAGTACTGTTTCGTAGCCTTTATTTAAATTTGCACTGGTTTGTTCATCTTTCCCTTCACAACTTGGACCCTATTTGATTTGCTATGCAGGTTACGAGACAAGAATGGTAGGATAGGGTACCTTGTTGAAGAAATCAATGATGTGCGGATGCAAAATGATTTATTATCAAGCGAAATCCAAAGGAGGAGACAAGCAAACGACTCAAGTCAACTAAGGGAAGGTTAGCAAACTTGGATTCTTTAAATTTAAATTCGCTTTCATTTAAATGGCCATTTTATCCACAGAGTTAAAAGTTAGAACCACCTTGTAGAGCATAATAAACAGCACCACAGCAAAGTACTGCTCAGTAGCTTTCATTTGAATGGACACACTTTAAGATTTCATCCACCGACTCAAAAGTTAGAATACCTTGTACAGCATAATAAACAGCACCACAGCAAAGAACTGCTCAGTAGCTTTCTTTTGAATTGTCACAATTTAAGATTTAAACCACCACAGACTACAGAGCTTTACACAAATTTTTTTTGTGATTCTCTACAGTGCGATTAAAATGAACGTTTACTTTCAATTCACAGAAAATAATGACCCACTTCCTCGCCATAAGCAGCGACCCAGTCGATCTTAAGTTTCCTATCTGCATGACGCACGTGAAGTACAAAGCGAACGAAACACGGAAGTGTGAATTCTCTTGAAGACAAAAAAACCTTCTTAAAATGATCATTTTATTTAGTTTTGCTTCATTTAACATTTATGTCACAGATTATTAAAATAATTCATCTCTTAAATAATAGTCTTATATATTAATTACTTTTCAGTATTACAGTAATATCTAACTCGCTTTTAAATACTCCTAAATAATGTTTAAAACATTCTGGGGTCTCTCCGTATTTTCTATAAGGTAATCAAAACTGGTTGTTTAGTTTTTGCTATTTAATCACTTCTGACAACTTTGTGTTGGTTTGTGAAAGTTCTCAGCCAATCACAGAGCAGAATCAACAGCCGCACGTGCGATTTAATTATCGGCACGTGTAATGGCTAATACGACCTTTCTCGTGCTTTAATTGACCAAGCAATAATAAAACAAACTACATTTCTTCAAGAAAAGAAAGACTGATTTGAAACTCAACAGCATATTTCGCTGTAAAGAAAAGTTTTCATTTGGTAAAAAGCACAACTGAATGTAAATAGCTTACAGTGACAAATTGGTTTTGTCCTTAATAATAATCAATAATACTTACTTCTCAGTTTTTGACAAATTAAAGTGAGTTGAAATAATCATATAGGACCAAAGGATTCCCATATCGCTTTGAGAGACGGGTGTAAGTTTATAGGCTAACAAAACAACTTTTTTACAAATCTTAAATACATGCTACATGCTAGGAATACCACCTAATAAATTTATTTGTTTTTCTTCCTTTTATAATATAAATAACAACAAATTAATTATATTAGTAGGTTTGTTCTCTAAATTTATTACAACAGAGGTATATTGAATATACCAGTAAATTAATTATATTAAAACCTTTGTTTGCTCAATTTCTTGCGTGACGAACTAGTATATTTAAATGTACAAGTTTAGCAATATTGTCTTCTTATTGTTTAATATTTTGTACTCTTTAGATGAATCGATTTATGTGTACAGTTTGATTGTTCATTGATAAAATTGATAAACAATTTTGTTGTTGACAAGATACGATTAAATATTGTGCCAAACCGAACGAATGCAAAATGTTACGTTTATACTCCTTTCGTCTCATGCCAATTAACTGCGGCCAAGCCACTTTTTGTTTTGCCAAGCCCTGCAAAACGATCAAGTGTAAATGGAACATATCTGTTTAGACAAGCTATGCTCTTTAGCCTAAAGCGGTATGCACACAGTTTCAATAAAATTGATCAACAATTTTTTGTATCAAAGTACGACTCCATGTTGTGCCTGCTAACTATACGAAAGAAAACTGAAATAGCCTCACAAATACAGCTTAAACGCTTTTGGCTCATGCCAATTCGACTGAAGCCTGCCAAGTTACCTTTTTGTTGAGCCTTGCAAAACGTGTAAGCTTGAAAAGGAGCATTTCAAGCCAAGTTCTGCCGTTCCTTTTGTCGATCACTTTTCAGATTTACTTACTCCAGTTTGTTTGTTTGTTTGTTTTTTTTTATCAGCTGGAACAAGGCTTTAAACAAAAAATCCATCTGCGTTTTCTTCATTATAACTGAACACGTGTTGTTTAGTTCTTTAAATGAAATTCAACGTCTTTTCAGTGTTATGAATGGCAATAGCGCGAAACATGCGTCAGCCATAGTTTCCTTCTTGAAGAGAAGGAAGCAAAAACCGAATGTTTATGATGATCATTGTAAATAGTCTCTAAAAACTTTCAAAGAAAGTTTTACTACCATTCACTAGGGTCTCCGCTGACCAAATAATCTAAATCACTGGGTGAAAGTGAATTACCGCTGACACAAATAACTTAACACCGTCAAGCTAAACTTGACGAGGACCGAAAATTTTGCAGGTTCGGCGAAACGAGTTCCACTTTCAACCGTGCCTTGTCTTCACAGCATTACTTCAAGTACTTATCAAACAAACCCTGTTTATCCATAATGACCACGTCCTCGTAGCCTCCAATAAACACATCATTTGCAAACACCATGGGTGTTCGACGAGTTCCCGCCTTGGAAAAGACCTTGTCTCTCTCGGCCTTGCTCATCCCGACATCTAGAGCAATCCACGGATCAAAATCTGAACGACTTGAAATTCCTTTCTCCTTCAAGAATTTTCCCAACAGTTCATTATCCTTTCGAACTTTCAGATTCGTTGACATTGCTGCGTAGTACACGCGGATTCTTCCACGCCCGCCGAGGTCGTTAATCCCTCGGGTTATCCCGTTGATAACGCCTTCTTCGGACACGTTGTTGATGTAGACTTTGAAGGGACTACCGGTGATTGGCGACTCGCCCCATTTGATGTACACCTCATAAGCGCCAGGCTCTGTGGGGATGTACAACACGCTATGTTCGGTAAAACCATCTTTTTTCGAGCTTTTGACGTACGGAACTGGGATGGACACCGCTGGGCAACTAATGCAGACGCTCAAGGGACCTTTGGTAGAATTATCAGTGACGACTGAAAACTTGCCAATGCGACCAACCTCCCCTGCTATCAGGCCTGGTCCCTCGGCGGTATTCAAGGGAATTCTTGGTGATGAAGTTGCATTTGTCAAGAAGGGAGGAGAGGGTGTGCAGTTTTTAAACTCTTCATCAGAAGACGGGCTTGGGGAGCTGTTCTGGCTTGTTGATGGGGTCGACGCTCCTGAGTGGCTGCCATTTGGGGACATTTCATGCCCGTTAGATGAGGTACCATTGACAAGGTCTTTGCGGCGGTTCTTTTGAGGCGTCTTGGTAGCGTGGACACCATTCGGCTCAGGAACAGTAAGGTAAAACGGACTTCTCAGTATATGCGCTCCACCATGCAGAATACTAATGACGTAATCCCCAGGTCTTGTGGGCAAATATTTCACACAGTACGTATTCCTGTTCAGCGGCTTTACACTAAGATCAGGCTTGTCTTCGTGTACGGCTCCTCGAAGCGGCTTGCACTCGATTGCAATGGTGATGTCAGTGGGCTTAGCACCGTTCAACTCTACCACAAACTCTGCAACTTTTCCCAGTTCACTTGATCTTAGCCCCGAACCATAAGCCTTGCAAGCAATCTCTCGGTCCTTGCTCCCTGGCGCACTCTTTACAGCCTTCTTGGCGTTCCCGTTGTGAAGGCTCTCATATTTACAAAATAACGCTAAGTAAGTCAAAAGACTCAGCTCGTCAAGTTGCGACGAAGCTAAATCGAACGGTGAAATGACCTGCGGTATACCAAACGCGTCATGCGCAATCTGCATCCCCAGCTTTGCGTTCCCTTCGCTGTTTGTCTTGTCAGCATAAAGTTTTTGAGGAATCAGTCCTGGTTGAACAGCGTTCACCAATTCGCAAATTAACACTCCATTCTGCCAGTCTTTGTCGAAGTTTGTTACGTTCCCGTTCGGAAGCTTTTCTCGCACCCAAGAAAGAATGAAGTCTCTGGCGGAGCCCTGCGTCTGGCCAAACATGACTTGCAAAGGGATTATAAGATAATATAGGACTAAGCTCCACACCAAAGCAAGGATAAAGTCGATGTTATCTTGAGTAAAGTTGATTGGATCTGTAAGTACAAAGAACAAGAAACAATTGTGAGATGGTGAGAAGAAATCGCTTAAAGTGTACATAATAAAATTTTTTTGTTTTTCAAATCTTCATGTTGTTCTCGTATGAAAATCGAAAAAAACAAATCCTTATCACTTTTCTTCCCCCCGTTTCCGGCGTATAAAAAAGTGTCAAATTTCACTTCCGGTTGAGTACAAAACTGTGCAAGACGGGGGACTGGGTACAGTAGGGTTGTGACGTCAATACAGGAACACTGGTCTCGAAATTTCTCTATTCCTCAGTTGTTTTTTTGTATGCAGAGGAAGAAAACTGTGTAGACGAAAATATGAATGGGATTATTGAATACCCAGAATGAAAAAACTGAGGGAAAAAAAGGCAAAAGTTGATTGACTTACAGGGTGAGTTCAGTGATAAGGCGTGTTAAGTATATTCCTCTGAACGAAAACGAAGGTTTCTTACATTTCCTACCTTAGTTTCTGTACGACCTCGAGCGAGCGTTACGGTTTCGTCACCAGTTTTTGCCCGCGGCGAAAGATAGAGGCCTAGAAACTAGGCAAAGTTACGTTCATCAATTCACGCGTTTGCACACTTGAATAAATACAAACAGCTGAACATGGTTGAACGCGCTCTTATTGTAAAGCAAAAAAATATTTCCAAGTAATTCTGAGACTCGACTTTGCCTCGCATTAGAATCCATTAGTCCTAAATAAATAACCTTACCAGCTCTTAGCAAGAAAGTCAACACGTTATAATTTTGCCAGGACAAGTTTGTGAAAACATGCGCCACAAACATGACACTCGTCATTGAATTGAGTTCCAATCATCCATGAAAATGACCCCTTTGGGTCCAGTTTGTTTATTTCCTGTCTGCTTAGCAAACACGAGCGCTCAATTACTGAACTGAGTCAGCTGTTTTCACAGCAACACAACAATAAACGAATTTAACCCGGTTTGAAATTCAAGTAAATATAATATTGCCCTTGCGCCCTAATATTCGAAAATATTTACAAAATTGGCTACATTTAAAATTGTTATTTATATTGGTTGTTCCTCGGCCAAGCCGTAATTAAAGTTTTCTAGTGGCCACATTGAATTGAGCTTTAAAGTGGCAAGCACTTGTCAAAGCAGTGACAAGCTAGCCATTTAATAAACAGCTGCCCCAGCTTATTTTTGGGCTTGGGCCAGTTATTTAATATTCTTAATAGCACAAGAGGAGCAATTATCAGTTGATGTTTTTAAAATTTCTTCGCACTGCATGTTGTTTCGATCGTTTAGAAATAATTATTCAAAGTTTTATTTTCGAACTAGTACAGAATTTTAGTATTTACGTTTCTATAACTAATTATTCATTAATTTTAAAGTCGTTGCCTTCGGAAATTTTAAGATCAAATCGATATTGTGCTAAGATATTCTTGTTTTTGCTAGCTTTTAAATGTTGTTATGCACAAACGCACCGTGAATGTCCTTAACAAAGAAATTAACTCGTCCGAAATTTACAGGTAAATTTACAGGTGATTCCCTGTGATGCACACAAAGGCACAAAAAATATTTATTTCTTGTTCTTAGTGCTATATTTTGTATAAAATTCCTGTTCATCATTTGATATCTTAAAATGTTTAAACCTTGTATCGACCATGTAAAAACAGGACAATTTTCTACTACCCTGCATGCTCGCGAATTTACATACTTCAAATAAAACATGCAAATATCGTAAATCGATGTTAATAATATATCGACTACTTGATAAGAAGGAACAGTCTCGACTTCCCTTGGGGCATAAATAATATTTGCCAGTTTGAAGCTCGAGTTTATAAAACAAGGCGTCGAAGTTGGCCAAATTTAGAGAATGTAAGAAATATTCACGCCAAATATTATTTGTTAAATCTGACAAAAGATCGCACCCGAGCGGAAAATACATCATGTGAAAAGCGATGTCAATGTTCTTCTCAGAATAGACTTAGAATAAACAAAACTGAAAATTGACTAGGCGAAGGAAAATTTCAGATGATATTTCATCGATTTTGGACTCAAACAGACTGTTACAAAAATACAAACTTAATACTTTTTGTTGCTTTTCCGTTCTGTTTTTCTGTTAACACTCGAATGAGTTTGTATTAAAGCCACAATTCTTGCTCATACAGTAAGCAAATTTTCGTTTGCTCTTAATTTTCCCGTTTCTGCAGGAAATTACATTGAGATACTAAACAATACAGATCGAAAAAAAAGATGTTTCAGGGAATTCATTGGAAGGAAGATTAAGACTTAACCTCTACAGACGATAATATTTTGTATGAAAATAATAATATTTCTCTCGCCTTATGCACTTTGAATAAAATGGAATTGCTACCGAAACAAAAATCCCGATCGCCCGTTAAAAAACTCAGTGCGTTACGACAGCTAACATGATTCGCTTGTCGTTCGCCGAAAGAGCATAATTTACGACAAGAACAAAAATTGGTTTTAGGGTTAGCGAAAGAACCCGAGAAAACAAAAAATACCTTGATGTGTGCCACCGTCCTTTGTAGTTCAATTTTGCTCATCTGCGAGGAACTCCAAGAAATACCAATTTAAAGTTTGCCTTTCGATTGAAAGAGTTCACGCCGTTTAAGACGGCTCCCATGATGCAGAATCATATTAAGAAATGTTCAGCTGGACCGAACACAGCCGATGTATTGGACAAAGCTGTGTGCGGTTATGACAATTGAAGCACATGTGACTATTATATATCGAGACACCAAAGATGGTATTTGCATATGGCTTAGCAAACAAAAATATATAGATGCGCTGGCCCGAATTTCCATATGATTGATTATTTCAACAGGTAGAACGACGCTAGAATCTCATGAATTGTAAATCACTGTAATTGTTTGTTTTCGCTTTGCCAGGTGAAGGAATGAGAGTCACAGCAGGTAAAACAACATGAAACGAAGCGGGGTTTTGGCTGGTATAATTGGCGAGACAATTTTATGTCTAAAAAGACAAACAAAACGACAAATTTCAACAAGAAAACAATCATAAACTTAGATTTTTCAACAATGCAATTTTTTCATTCACTCAGATAATAGTCTCCAAGTACAATTTCACCATGAGAGGTTAACATGGAAATGCCAAAAATTCAAAAAAGAAAGAGTGAAATAAATTAAACATGGCGAAACAAAAGCGGAAAATTATTTCGTCCCCAGATCCTTTTTGTCCTTGTCAGCTGAATCCCAGTCCCCGTCGGCTCACTGGAGTTGTCGCGTTCGAAACTGAGGCAACTGGTGGCAACTCAAGTATGCGATCTGAAATGTCTCTCAGTGGAAATACTGAATGCATTTTTTTTATACGGCGCAGACCGAGAAAAAGGAGATCAGTAGTGCAACCAGAACTGCCATTTCTCAGCTGAGAGTTAAACTTTTGGCCAGTTCTCAGTTATCACTTAACCCCCATGAAGAGCTTCCTAGATACAGCTGTTTCGACAAAGGTTGTCCAAAAAAAGCGGAAAAGCGTACGCGACAATGCCGAAAGGTAGTCTGGGAAATACCCAATAAATTTCAATAAAAGCTCAGAATCCATATTGCCCGCCATCTCAAGTCTTCGCTGTACAGTTGAAGCATTATGGAATCTCAGCTTTTATTGAAAGTTATAGACTGCAAGCAGTCCCTTTCTGGATAGTCGAGAGGTCGCGCGAAACAGCCGAGCGCGAAAAAACTGGAGCAAACGAGCGGAGGGGGGCTCTTCTCGTTTTTTCTCCTCGCTCCAGTCTCGCTGCGCTGTGAGCGCACCCTTTCGACTGACCAGAAAGGGACTGCTTGCAGTCTATGAAATTTATTGAGTATTTCCCAGACTATACCTTTCGGCATTGTCGCGTACGCTTTTACGTTTTTTTGGACAACCTTTGTCGAAACAGCTGTATATGATAAAGCCAGAATGTTTAGACTCCTACTAAACCAGCGCGGGAGTTGATGGGAAGGAAAAAATAAACCAAACTGGTCCAAACTGATTGCAGGGCTTACACTACGGCAAAGGGCTTGTTTATTTGGGCCAGAAGAAGACAAGTCGGGTACTAGTCAGAAGTACCCAACGACCCTTTTAGAGAACATTAATCGTATGTTGCACTAAACACTAGCTGAGTGTCCCTACGTCAATCTTGGTTACCATTTAGCGTTCCTGGGAAACAAAATACAAGCTTTCACTGCCAGCGCGCGCGAGTAAGACTTTTAAGAAATGAAAATCCTAGGCAGCTGTAAGTGTGATGTCTGTCAACTAGCCATCAAGCAAGTCCGAGCTTGTAGGTACGCAGCATCTTCCTGAGACTGAATTTGTTTATATATCTTTGTGTCATCGGCAAACATGGTAACATGGCTCGTCAGGACGAATCAGGCAAGTTATTTACATAGATGAGAAATAACATTAGGCCTAAAATAGAGCCCTGAGGTACTCCGGAGTTGACAGGCAGAGGATCAGAGGTTTCACCCAGCACTATTACACGTTGGTAGAGACCCGTGAGGTTAGAGCTAAACCGCGGCGACTGCAAGAGGCTGCCTCCAAATCCGAACTCGTGAAACTTTTGCAGCATGCGCAGGCAGCCGTGGTTAACATTATCGAAGGCCTTAGACATATCCATATAGATCATGTCCACCTGTTTTCCGTCGTCTAGTCTTGAAAATATAACATCGATAAATAGCATTTATGCACAGGGGGATGCAACCCTTAAGTGTCCAAGATCAAAGACCTGTTTCACAGGAAATTCCTCTACGAATCTGGAGAGATTTTCGGAAAAATGTCAGGGAAACAGCGTGATATAGAGATAGAAAGAACAACACAACGTGGAAAACAGTGGAGCCGCCGTTATTTCCTGGCGCGCTACTTGCCTTCAAATTTCAATAGTAAAGACGGTGTTAGAGCGAAAAGTCAAATACGATTTTCTACGAGCCTGACAGGGGTCCTGAGAGGCAGGAAAAACAAACGAGACATTTTTTTACCAAGCTAGAACCAGCGTTTTATTAAAAAATCTCAGCAAGCTAGCTATTTAGAAACGTTCCAGCCAGTTTACCGTCTAATGTATTCAGTTCCCAGCCAGCTCTATTCCAGCCCGCAGAGTGGGTTTTTAGTCGATGTTCTCCTGACATCAGGTACTCCTGACTAGTTGAAATATTGGCCCCAAATGAATAAGCCCTTTGCCGTAATGTCAGCCCTGAAATCAGTTTGGTTTATTTACACGTAAAGTGACGTCTGGCACGTGCATTTCTGCTACAAGAGATCCGGTAACGGAACGTATTCAGAACAGTTTATTTGGGCGTCGTGTGGTCCCCTGCATTCAACAGTTTTGAAAAAATAAACGAAGGAGAGGTTACCCACGCACACCCTTGTCACACACATCTCCCGATCAACGTGACTGCTCTGGGCTTTGTTTGGAACGATATTGGTAGTTTTCGTTTGTTGATTTTATACCTCGTGTTTGAAGGATGTGCTAAATGCATGTGAAGCGCTCACAACTCACTGACTTTTATTTCCGGGTATTTTCGTAACCAGCTGGAACGTATCAAGTCAAGGTTATTCGCTGCTGACAGGAGAGTACATATATTCAACTCAGGCTGCGTAAAGTATTTTTAATCCAATAATATTTCTCGTTATTAACTCTATTTTTATAGTGATGAAATGAATACACATTATTGTACAGCAACTGCCGATGATCGATACGAATTGAAGGGCGAGTTGGGTAAATCGGCTTACTGAAAATCAATTGTAAATATGAATGACGTAATGAAACGAGGAAATACTTTATTGGCAAATGGCTCTTCGCAGGAACATGCGTTGCTGCATGTTTATGGAGCAAGAAATTTTAGCATTTCACTTATTACGAACTTAAAGTAATATCCAAATTATACTGATTTTCAAAACTTATTTGAACCAGCGCCACAGGAAAACAGCTCACATTTCTCACGATCACCCACAGTCCACAGACTCGAAACCCGGATATTGGGTCGATATTAACATTGCAGACCATGAACACAGATTTTAAACAGTGTGAAAATTTGGGGGCGAAAAAATAAAGCGACAACAAGCCATTATATTATATAAGGGAAAATGAAAGTCGACCTTATGGAAGAAAAATTAACAATTTCCTTTATAGAAGAGTTGAGAAGAGGTCTGTGATTACATGTTTAAAATGTAAACATGTGCCAATCGAAATATCCTCGTAATGTAATCTCAGAAATTCATGTTTGAAAGTTCGATATTTTCCTGTCTTTTATCACGCAATAAAGGGAATTAAACTGCGATTAAAAAAAATTAATTCTTACCTATAACTTCCGCTGGAAAATCTTGGCTTGCCAAAAACTTACACACATTCCTCCATCCAACTCGCTGTCGTATTTTCCGCTGCGGTTCAAATATAGGAACGGCGATGCGTCTTCCAGATAAAACTGTCAACAGTTTGGCTGTTATTGCACTGTCCAGCAGATCAGCAACATCCTCAATCGATACATCATCTATTTCCAAGTGAACATTTATCCATCTCGTAAACGTTCTCCGTCTGATCACCCGCATATATCCAGCGGCAGGAGGTATAAAATTACTTTTGCAACCTGCCATGTCGCAACTTTTATAATTAGCTTGATCGCGATTTCTGTCATGAAAGAAATGATGTCCACTTGACAACCAGGCGACAACTGTTCTATTTTCAATGGGGCGGAGGTCATTCATGTTACGTCTTGTACAGAGTTGGATTTTCAGCTTGTCATAATATGGAAAGATTTTTCTTTTTATAAACCGACCAAGATCTGCGTCGATTCAGTCCTCTTCATCGCTGATAGAGACCATTTTCCAGGCGTGGGACAGCATGTTCAGCATCTGTTGCAAACACAGGAAATTAAAAACGTGGTCGTTCGTACAACAGGGAACGAAATTCGTTGGTACGCTTGACCAAAATGGTTTAAATAAACTTTATTTTCTAATTTTAGATCCGATGTAGCCTGTTCTAAGCTCCATCTAAGCTCAGTGTAAACACTGAAGCAAAACGAACCATAGTGATCGAGTTCAGAGACCAGGCGCGGAGATCAGTGATAGCATATACTTTCTCCCTACAATGTTACTTTTTTTTTTTATAAAGGTCAGGTATACGTATCGAGAATAAAACAGATAACCAACAAAGTAAGATGTCTCGATGTTTAAACAAATTCTCCCAACTTGTACAATAAGAAATGTATGGAGAGCGGTGAGGAGAATATGTATGTTGATATCAATTTTATGGCTTAAAGAGGTTATGTGATAACGGGACACTTTACATACTTCAGCCGGTTTGCGTTGCCTGCCGCCCTCGCATTTAATATCGACCATTATTAAAAACTGAATCATTTTAAAATGCAATTCGAGGGATTTGATTGGCTTAGCGGCCATGGTCGATATGAGCCATTATACCATGGCCTAGAAATGGCGACCATTAAATTTTCTGCTGGTTATTCTTGCTCAGCGAAATCAGTAGGATCTGGCAATATTTCTTGATTGTTTTTAATAAAACAATTATTCCACTTGCGCTTGTTGGATATGAGATGATAGCTATCTATCATCTCATGTCCAACGCGCGTTCGTGGAATAATTGTTAAATATCCTGCGAGCTGAGATCCCTTCGCTCGCAGGGTACGACTTTAACGGCAGGAAATGATGAAACCGCTTTTTATTTCTTCTTCTCCCATCGCTTTCACTCTCAGATATTCTCTTACAAAGCTGCACCCTTGCAGAGGTGAGTCATATTCAGCTGATTACTGATAAACGGAAGAAGGTGTTTTTTTGGAGGGAAAATGTCAGGGTTCGCTTCAAACGGTCTATTCACATATTGCGAAGGAAACATGATACATGAAAAAGAGTATTCGGAGAGGTAAAAGGCAGTAGACCTGTACCGTTCAAAAGCTCTATTTTCACTGGACCCTAACCTGCAGCTGCATTTTTTTTTTGGAGCTGGGACGATTGTTCTGTTTTTCGTTCTTTTATCCCTTCGACCAACCATGTCAGACGTTGCAAACGGTGCAGGTTGTCCCATAAAAGGGGAAGCGATGTGTAGGGTAGTTCTTTGATTAATCCTTTTTTCCCACTGAGTAAATAAAATGCGTTCAACGAGCTAAACAGTAAGGGAAGCCATAATCAGGAATTATGTCTCAGTATTACAGAGTAATGTTTGTAGGTGCGAGTCTAGCTTTTCTTTCTCGCGCTTGCACGTGCACGTACACGTGCAAGCGCATGTGATGGTAAGGTCAGTGCACGTGCCAGTAAACTAGCCTGCCTGGTAAGCGCCAAAAGGGTTCACGAGCACGAAGCGCGAGGGGAGGGGTAAAGGGGGAGCGAGGAGGAGGACAGAGGTTCCCTTTTTTTCCCTTCGCGCTTTCTTGCTCACTCGAATATTCCTTCTTCCGCACTTTTAGAGTCTGTCACATGTGTGCTCGCAGACAGAATATTACCGATTGACCCTGCATCCCAGTTCCCACCGTAAATCCGTAATGGTCACGAGATGGTTCTCTGTTGTTGCGTGACAAAAATTATAATTACAACGAGTGCCTGGCCTTCACGAAATTTTGTTTGTTTTTTAGCTTATAAAATATGCGACACCCATGAATTAAATTGTTTACAGAGACAATTTTAATTATCATTGTACAAACCTCAAAGATCGTTAGTTGAGGTGTGTATTTTCAACTGATTGATCAGCACACCTCCCTAGTTCGTGGAACACTCCATGAGACGTTACTGTACTTGTACTGTACTTTTCTATGAACACACCGTGTATGAACAAAGAGATATATCACATAATATAATATGACGATTTGACATTAGCTTGTCACAGGCTATAAGGGGTTATTCTTTGTTTGCACAGGCCGATCAACATGAGTTCATTTCCAAAGGGCTCTGGAATAAACGGCTATTCAATTTGTGGAGAATTTGTTATAGTTACAATTGGTGCATAAAACTGAGTTGACTATAATGATCTATTTTGAGTTTGATTACTTCAAAACGCTGGAGTAATATACTTATTTCATTTGCGCATATGTTCATCACTGTCAATTTTTTGTGAGTTTTTCTCAGTCGCGACATTGAATAAATCTCTATGTCATGATAATGGGATTCAAAATACACACAATTTTCGCGACGGAAATCGACCACCAGTGAAGAATGGGCAGAGATTTCACCACAAAATAGACTCCTGTGGATGCCTGCATGGCAGTTTTGAAAAATGTAGACAAAGAGACGTAAGAAAGCTTTTTAAACTTTTCCTTGTCTATCATGAAAGGGTATTGCACCGACGATCTTTCATTTCTATCGTTAAACATATGAGTAGTTTAATTTCTTAATGTGAATCGAGTTAATCCTTAATTCAGGATCTCTATATATGCCTTAAGCTCACGTATCACATATGGACAGAAACAGTGGTATTGCGGCAAAAAGAAGCGAAATGACCTGACGTTATCAATGATACAATTAATGATTTACGACTGTAGTAACTTTCTCAGTCTCCGACTTAAAATATAATTTCCATTAAGTTTTCAACGATAAGATTTTGATAAACTCATGAAGCTCTTCATACTGAAGAATGCACAATTAAAATTACCCGAACTTCGACTTCAGAGTCAAGAAAATTGCTATGAAATTGGTCAACGTACTCAGTTCGGTCTTTGTAGATCTGAAAAGCAGCTTTTAAAAGTTAGTCACCGCAGTTTCCATACCTTTTTCTGCCGTTTTCTTCCCTGTATATGCTGTCCTGCGTTCTTTAAAATTCGTATTTACATAAGAAAAACGTTTTAAGATTCTTATGCATCCGTAACCGCGGTAACTAAAGCATTGTTTGTTGACTATAATCTGTGAAATGATAATGACGTGTGTTATTTACACAACCAGGGCGTTTGGATCCACAAGATAAACATTTTATTAAAATCTGTATCATCGGTGCTTACATCGTTTTTCGTTGTTTGCGTCCGGAACTTCTTTCTCAGACGCGCCCCATTCTTGAATATGCGGGCGCGGTGGAAGATAGACCTCCCACTTCTGAAACTCTCGCAATAGGCCATTTCCGAGTTGCTGTGTACCTCATTATGAAAGCGAGGCTAAGTGCAAAGCTTTTCAGTTGAAAATTAGCTTTGTTTGCATATGAATGAAAACTAATTTTCGTGATAAAAACTTTGCTCTTAGCCTCGCTTTCATAGTGAGGGTAAAAGCAACTCGGAAATGGCCTATTCCAGGGAAGATGGATAAAGTGGTAGTGTTAGAAGGAAGGGGAGGGGAGGGGATGATGGGCTTCTGGCACAAGCTCCTGGTATATTAATTATCGGGATTGAATAAAGTAGTTGTTGCCTTCCTGTTTTTAAGACCATGAACCTTTTTCAGCAAAGTGAGACAATGACCGCTTGCTTCGCGCCTTAATAAGTCAAATGGTGGCAAGTCTTCGCTTGAAACAGCCATATTTATATTCCTTTATGTTCCCCATCTTGCTTCATCTCTTGCTAGTACACCCAATCCTCCACCCCCTCCCATCCTGCACATACCAACAAACGGGGATCGCATACATTTGGAGCAAATGCTGCGTTCGGGGTTTCTGAATCTTCCCCCACTAATCTCATTTCTCTGATGCCAAAGCGTCCCGCAAATATAACACAAACCGATTCACGATCCCTCAAAAAACTGGTCTGTTCCCGATTCCGTCCCTCACCCCTTGTGAAACGAGTTATGAACTGTGATGTTAAGCGATAAAGCACCGCTGTGATCCCGTCAGTTCCAGTTATTTGACCCCAAATCCCATAAACCGCTTTTCGACCTTGTCGTGTTCGAAACATCCCAATATAATTAATTGAATAGCTGTCGAGTCTTCAGTAGTTTCGACTTTTGAAAACTGACACTCGCGCAGAGAGAGATTATCAGTTTAATGAATAATCGAATAATCAAATTAATTAAAATTTAAAACTCGATTTGACGGGAAAATAAAATAATGAATATTTCATTTTTCCTGTTTTTTCGATCTCAATCTATCTTCAGAAATAATTAAATCCGGGTCTTTTTTTTATGTGTGCTTCAGTCTCTCGGTTTATTTTCAGTGTTAGACTTAAAAAATAATCCCTAAAATTGGATTTGAAAAATTTTCGCAAAGCCTAAAATGGTCTAAAATATACGATTAATTTTGCGGTTGTGAAATAAAGAAACGACACGTTTACCTGCGCACTAAAGCGTGCGCAGTACAGGAAATTCCCAACCTACGTGTCATCCGCGCTTGGCACGGGAGATTGGGGACCAGTTGTTATGTCAGATCTTTCAAAATCAGTCTTTCAAAGAATGAATTCGCAAGTTTTATTTATTTTATTTACTACCTTTCTATATTATCCTGTATTCTCCGAGGACTACTATGAATTATTAGGGATCTCTAGGGACGCGAGTAACAAGGATATTCGAAAAGCGTTCAAAAAATTGGCGCTCAAACTTCATCCGGATAAAAATAAGGTAAGCTGAGCTTCTAGTAGTATACGTAGCTATCGCCTTTTAAACCGGTAAACATTCAACAATGCTTGAATTTTTTCCGCTTTAGACTTTCAGCTATATTTTTTAAAATCTTTGCAGGATGATCCTCGTGCTCATGAAAAGTTTACAGCTATAAATAAAGCGTACGAGGTTTTAAAAGGTAGGAAATTTGCGTACTGCAGAATTTAATTTAGAGACGCTGGCTGGTAAAAATGTTCACGTGTAGAATTGGGTAATAACTTAAGCTTATCTACAAAGTCTTATTTTAACATTAATTTATACGCTTTATGTAGCGTGATAAAGTGTTATTCAACGAAAACGATCTTTATATAGACTAAAAATACAATCCAAGGCGTCGTTTTTCGATTAATCTGAATTTTATTAAAGTTAATCAGAATATATCAGGACTGTCAGCTGACTGTAATGAATTAGTGATATTATCATTAACGTCAGGGATATATTTCAATAATTATTTATTTTATCAGCTGTTTAAACAAAAAGCTCTTTTCATGCAGTGATAATGTCTTTTTTTATGTCAAAAAGATTAACCTTAAAAGCACTTGGAATTATCAAATAATTCCAATTTTTAAATGGTACAACCATATCAAAATTTGTTTTTTTGATATGGTTGTACCATTTAAAAATACTCAGGCCGATTTTAAGTTCACATTTCCCCTTTGAGACAAGTTCAATGTCTGAATTGATTGCCAAACTTGACTAGTTTTGCCAGTCATGTATTAACAATGTGGTACTGATTCAGAGGTTGAATTTCAAACTACAGTACATGCAAACTTTGGCAGCTTACAAATTGAAGGGCTCACTGCATACCTGATTGTATGGTTCATGAACGCCTCTCGCCTTCCATCCTTACATAAGAGTAGCTCCCAGTTACAACAGCTGGTTAAGCCTGAAGCACACTTGAGGAAAGAGTTGAGCAGACTGCCTTGCGAGACATCGCAAGGCAATCAGCTGAGGTGCTTCCTCAAGTGTGAGGTTGGGTTTTCTTGAGAATTTTGCCTTGCGAGGCCAAATCTGAAATATCAAACACGACAAATATTTCCTCACGGCCTTGCGAGGCGAAAAACTCACGAAACCTCAACCACACGCGCGATGAAACAGCTGAGCTGATTGCCTAGTGAGGCAGTTTGCTCAGCTCTTTCCTCAAGTGTGAGGCTTTACTGGCCTCTTATGGTCAACATTCTCAGTTTGGTAGTAATTAACAGAAATTATAAAATTTTCAAAGAAATGCCCACGCTATGATTGGTCAAATGAGTTCATTATATCTCCACAATGTGCAGTTCCAGAAAATATTCATACTCCCCTTATGGAAGGTTATTTTGTTTTAAACCTCCCTCCCCCCAGGAAATTCCAGTTTAGCCTCATACTTTGCTTCTAAAATTTTGACTTTTAAGACCCCCTCCTCCAAGGAATTTCTAATGACCTTCCATGGGGTGGGTTTGGATTATTTTCTGGAATTGCACAATGCATGTGCCCTACAATATGCCCATGCATTATTTAGCAAATAAACCCCTTCAGGTGGCTGGTTTATCGGTGGATAATGTGCAAGGCTGAAAGATTGTCCAAAAAATGAACAGTTGGTCAAGAAGTGAAGCTTCAAGGGCAACTATGAAATTTTGAGAAGAATCTTAAAGACAAGTGCATTATCTTCTGATATACAATCATGCAGGAAAGGGATTTATTTCTTTTATAACCCTCCAATATATTATTAATTTCTGAAACACATGTGCTTTCCCGGGGAAAAGGCAAAACAGCCAGTAATGGCCACGGTGTGATTGTATCCAAACAACAGCAAGCTAACTAGTTTACCGGATTGTATTAAACTATGATTGGATTACATTAACTAAGGCCTAAAACTGTGATTTTGTTTGTTTTTTACTTTCGTCTAATAACCGCTCTCTGATTTTGTAACACGTGATGTGTTTTGTCCAATGACAACATGCAGAAATTAATTAGTGGGTTATAATGAGTTCAGTTTTTATGATGTGCACAAGCTACATCAGTAGAGTATGCTTTCATATCTAAGGACATTTTATAAAACAAGTAGTATTAAAGATAAGGAATAGGATGAGTAAATTTGAATTAAGAATTATATATTAAAATTAAAAATGAAATTCGAAGATGGTCCTTAAGTTGCATCAGGAACCTGTGCATTGAAAAATGTGTGCAAATCCCAGATATTTTGAACAAAGAAACAAAAAGTTGTTCCTTGCGCATCGTTAAGTTACATAAGCACTTGGAATTTTTTAAGAACACTTGAGAAGTCGGAGAAGAACTCACCTATGGCTCATACTTTTCTAAGCACTTCTCTCATAATCCTTAAAAATGAAGCTTACAGGAATATAACTCAACAATCCACTTGACATGTTATTTGTTTCTTGACAAACTTTTGAGGAGTACCTACCAAGAGACACCAGCAGTAACTTGACTTGATGCCAGCTTGTCCATTTATAAAAATATCATGACTTTTGTTGTGTTTCCAGATGAAGAGCTACGTAAAAAATATGACGTGTATGGGGAAGAAGGTTTGAAAGACGACCACTTTGGTGGTGGACATTACCAAAGCTGGAATTATTTTAATGAAGAATTTGGTAAGTTTGCCATTGCTATTATTATCTTGATTTTCTAGTGCCGTTGTCATTAGAAGCCAATCACTTAAAGCCAAATTCTTGATTGATAACTACAGCTATAAGTGTATTAATAAGAGTTTTGTTAACCACCTGGGCCAGGTTGTTCGAAAGCCGATTAACGCTAATCCATGATTAAAAGTTAACCGAGGTTTTCATCGTGCTCATTAAGACTGTTTTTAAAGGCTAATTTTAAGCCAGTAGTAAAGAAAAGTTGAAGGCAAAACTGAAGGACAAAAATCTTTTGGAAGAATTCCCATTGGTTAGTAAATAAACTCGAATCAAAGTTCACATTAACCCAGGATCAGCTTAATCGGGCTTTGAACAACTGGGCCGGCTGATAGGGCTCTAACACTTACTGTACAACATATTTAAATCAGACCATACCTCAAGTCCAAATCAATTCTCCAAACTTTGATCAGGCCATGGTGTATCAGCAAGTCTACTTCACCTTTATTAGATTACAAGAGATGAATGGGCTTATCACAGTCAGAGAATGGCTCATAATTTTTTAATGTCCCTTGGTGGGGTGGGAGCTATTAGGAAGGATATAATAGAAGGAGGCAGGGAGGGGAGGGGTGTAATACAGCTATTATATAATAATTTAAACTTGCTTATGATTGGCAGACTGTTGGCAAGGTAGAGGGGCTAAAAAAATTGATCTCTGGTGCCAGGAAAGTATCAGAAAATTTTTACCAACAGTTGATTATTTATTTCAGAGTTCAGTATTATCCTTGACTTAACATGCTTGTGGTCTGCAGACTTACATCTTACTAGAAAATGGGCTTGTCAAGAATAACAAAAATCACTATTCTCCATGCAAATATTAAATAAAAAATTGTGATTATTCTTGTGCTGTAGGAATCTATGATGACGATCCACAGATTATAGCTTTGAGCTACTCAGATTTTGGTGAGTAGAGTATAAACTATATTTAAGTGTGCTTTTTTTTCTCTCATGAAGTTTATACTACTTACTGCTATTGATAGTAACTGTTATGTTTTTGCTTTTTTCACAGAGGTATCAGTAGATGGAAGCGAAGATATTTGGTTCATCAACTTCTATTCTCCATTTTGTTCCCATTGCCATGACTTGGCGCCAACGGTAAGACAAACAGATATACATCAGATTGTAAAGGATTATTTTCTTGGTGAAGTAAAGCATTTGCACTTTCAATCAACAATCTAGGCCCTTTTTATTACCTGCTCATTCAGAAAACAAATTCAATAAACATTGTTAGAAGTCTTTAACGGTGATAATAGAACTTGTTTTTGAACTCTTCATTTAGTTTCTTTTTGTGTGCGCATGTCAAAGTAACAGCCAAGGTGTAAACTACAAATGTAAAAGTTTTATTGAAACTGACCCATGGAGTCAATTTGAATCAATAAAACGTTTGTACCCAGTGTTTTGGTACTGTAGTTTACAATCTGTGCTTATTTGTTTTTATATGGACACACAAAAAGAAACTCAATGAAGAGCTAAAAACGGGTTCAATAATATCCTTGCTAAAGATTTCCAACAATGTTTACTGAATTGGTTTTCTGCATGAGAGTGTGAACTCTTTATTAAAATGGCTGCTAGTTAACCCCTTAGCCCCAATAGTGAATAAATCATTATATTGTGAGCATCTAATTTCTCCAAACCACATTGCTGCTAAACCAAACATTTAGGTTATAAAATTTATAACCTAATAACAATCATGCCTTGATGTTTTAACAAATTCTCCCGACTAGTATCATAAGAAATGTATGGAGAACAGTGAGGAGAATATGTACAGTGCATGTATGTTGATATAGAGGATTAAAACCTTGGTTCTATGTCTTATTCATCAGAATCTAAATAACTTTTTTGTAAATTTAACTCATCTTCTTTAGTGGCGAGAAGTTGCACAGGAACTTGAGGGAGTGATTAGAATTGGTGCTGTTAATTGTCAAGAGGAATGGAGCTTGTGTCGGCGGCAAGGAATCCAGAGTTATCCTTCTCTCGTACTCTACCCTACTGTGAGTAGCAAACTTGCTTCAAGCTAGCAGTTTGACTGTCTTATTACATTGTCATCTATTACTTGTTAATCATTTAACTCTTTAGGGCCAGTCAAAGGATCAATAACTGTATTTTCATTCTCTTCTCTCAAGGGGGCTGTCAATCAATATGGGGTGGGTGGATGGAGAGGACAGGGAGGCTGGGGATCTCAGCTTCCCTTTCTCCAATTTAAATTATCTCCAATAGCAAGCCATCCCCCAATCTCAAAAAAGGCCCTCCTTAAAAATAAGTCAGAAAATAAATTAGAAATTACTTCGATTCAGAGTTTTATCAGTTAACACTGTAAATCATAAAATTGTGCATGCATGAGCTAGCTTCATGTACACGCATGAAGGAGGATAATTTTAAGTAACTAGACATTATTTTAATAATTCAATTGAGTATATTCAACTTATTCATACATGTACATGTACAATTACATGTATGGGTACACCACTGTTGTGTAGACTGTACATGTATTTGTGTTAATGCATAGCTATACAAAAGGGAGACTTATGATTTAAGTCATGTAAGTTGGGGAATCAACATCTTGCATTGAGTTGAGAGAGCAAGTTGTTACAATAGGGTTATACTGTAAGCTGATTGCACTTAACCCTCTCACTCCCAAGAGTGCCATATGGCACAAAAAGTCATTACGTGCCCGATATTGGATCAATTTGTATCAAATTTGGACACCAAACAGATCTTGGAGAGATCTGCACAATGGAAGCATAAAATCTTACCTCCCTCCTACATAAGACATGATTAACCACCCCTCCATTTTTTGTAACTTTTTCCTCTTACACTTTTAAGACCAAGTCACCATTTGAAAAGAAACTATGTGCTGAGATCTGCAAATTAAGCTATAGTTAAGGGGTATACCCAGTGTATACGAGAAGTGAGATGTATTTTAAGGTTTTTATTTTCTCGTTTTAAACGCTTTTCATTCTTTTCTGTTACGTCCTTTGTTTTAGGTGGAATGATTTATACAATGCCCCAGATAAAACCTTTTAATTGGTGTATTACAGTTGGTGTAGGGGTTCACAGTTGCCGTTTTACAAAAATACGACATTTCCCATGGGAGTGAAAGGGTTAAAGGACCATTGGTAGTTGGATATTGTTTAAGTTTTTCTCCATTTGCTCAACAATGTGGATCCAGTTGTAGTTGTTTTACAACCGGTCCCTCTTGTTGGGCATTCTGCTTGCTGGTCATATGCCTTCTTCTCTACTATAAAGATTTAAGGTTGGCCAGGATCTTCCCCTCCTGCACCCGGCAAGTTTTACTGTTAGTTTTAAATTCCATCATTTTAATTAAATGTATTGATTTGCTATTTTACAGCATGAATTTCATCGTGGTTCCAGAAGCACAAGGACACTAGTCAGGTTCATACTGGACTCTCTGGAAGTTAATCTGTATGATTTGTGGGAGGGTAAGAACCTTTTGAATCCCTCAATCCCCAATATCAGAATCTACATTTCCTCACTGTTCTTAATACAGTTGAACCTCTCTGTGCGACCACCTAGAACTCGTAAGCGACTACTTTCCAAAAATATACCTCAATTTTCCCAGTCAAATCACCATAGCTGGAACCTCTTGTAAGGCTGCTCAGCCACCTCTAGTAAGCGACTACTTTCCAAAATAGCTAAATTTTCCCAGTCAAATCACCATAGCTGGAACCTCTTGTAAGGCTGCTTGGCCACTCTAGTAAGCGACTACTTTCCAAAATAGCTCAATTTTCCCAGTCAAATCACCATAGCTGGAACCTCTCGAAAGGCTGCTCGGCCACTCTAGTAAGCGACTACTTTCCAAAATAGCTCAATTTTCCCAGTCAAATCACCATAGCTGGAACCTCTCGTAAGGCTGCTCAACCACTCTAGTAAGCGACTACTTTCCAAAATAGCTCAATTTTCCCAGTCAAATCACCATAGCTGGAACCTCTCGAAAGGCTGCTCGGCCACTCTAGTAAGCGACTACTTTCCAAAATAGCTCAATTTTCCCAGTCAAATCACCATAGCTGGAACCTCTCGTAAGGCTGCTCGACCACTCTAGTAAGCGACTACTTTCCAAAATAGCTCAATTTTCCCAGTCAAATCACCATAGCTGGAACCTCTCGTAAGGCTGCTCGGCCACTCTAGTAAGCGACTACTTTCCAAAATAGCTCAATTTTCCCAGTCAAATCACCATAGCTGGAACCTCTCGTAAGGCTGCTGGGCCACTCTAGTAAGCGACTACTTTCCAAAATAGCTCAATTTTCCCAGTCAAATCACCATAGCTGGAACCTCTCGTAAGGCTGCTCGATCACTCTAGTAAGCGACTACTTTCCAAAATAGCTCAATTTTCCCAGTCAAATCACCATAGCTGGAACCTCTCGTAAGGCTGCTCGACCACTCTAGTAAGCGACTACTTTCCAAAATAGCTCAATTTTCCCAGTCAAATCACCATAGCTGGAACCTCTCGTAAGGCTTCTCAACCACTCTAGTAAGCGACTATTTTCCAAAAATATACCTCAATTTTCCCAGTCAAATCACCATAGCTGAAACCTCTCGTAAGGCTGCTCGGCCACTCTAGTAAGCGACTACTTTCCAAAAAAGCTCAATTTTCCCAGTCAAATCACCATAGCTGGAACCTCTCGTAAGGCTGCTCGACCACTCTAGTAAGCGACTACTTTCCAAAATAGCTCAATTTTCCCAGTCAAATCACCATAGCTGGAACCTCTCGTAAGGCTTCTCAACCACTCTAGTAAGCGACTATTTTCCAAAAATATACCTCAATTTTCCCAGTCAAATCACCATAGCTGAAACCTCTCGTAAGGCTGCTCGGCCACTCTAGTAAGCGACTACTTTCCAAAATAGCTCAATTTTCCCAGTCAAATCACCATAGCTGGAACCTCTCGTAAGGCTGCTCGACCACTCTAGTAAGCGACTACTTTCCAAAATAGCTCAATTTTCCCAGTCAAATCACCATAGCTGGAACCTCTCGTAAGGCTGCTCGACCACTCTAGTAAGCGACTACTTTCCAAAATAGCTCAATTTTCCTAGTCAAATCACCATAGCTGGAACCTGTCGTAAGGCTGCTCGACCACTCTAGTAAGCGACTACTTTCCAAAATAGCTCAATTTTCCCAGTCAAATCACCATAGCTGGAACCTCTCGTAAGGCTGCTCAACCACTCTAGTAAGCGACTACTTTCCAAAATAGCTCAATTTTCCCAGTCAAATCACCATAGCTGGAACCTCTCGTAAGGCTTCTCAACCACTCTAGTAAGCGACTACTTTCCAAAATAGCTCAATTTTCCCAGTCAAATCACCATAGCTGGAACCTCTCGTAAGGCTGCTCGACCACTCTAGTAAGCGACTACTTTCCAAAATAGCTCAATTTTCCCAGTCAAATCACCATAGCTGGAACCTCTCGTAAGGCTGCTCGACCACTCTAGTAAGCGACTACTTTCCAAAATAGCTCAATTTTCCCAGTCAAATCACCATAGCTGGAACCTCTCGTAAGGCTGCTCGACCACTCTAGTAAGCGACTACTTTCCAAAATAGCTCAATTTTCCCAGTCAAATCACCATAGCTGGAACCTCTCGTAAGGCTGCTCGACCACTCTAGTAAGCGACTACTTTCCAAAATAGCTCAATTTTCCCAGTCAAATCACCATAGCTGGAACCTCTTGTAAGGCTGCTCGGCCACCTCTCGTAAGCGACTACTTTCCAAAATACGTAAAGTTTGCCAGTCAAATCACCATAGCTGGAACCTCTCGTAAGGCTTCTCAACCAGTCTAGTAAGCGACTACTTTCCAAAATAGCTCAATTTTCCCAGTCAAATCACCATAGCTGGAACCTCTCGTAAGGCTGCTCAACCACTCTAGTAAGCGACTACTTTCCAAAATAGCTCAATTTTCCCAGTCAAATCACCATAGCTGGAACCTCTCGTAACGCTGCTCAACCACTCTATTAAGCGACTACTTTCCAAAATAGCTCAATTTTCCCAGTCAAATCACCATAGCTGGAACCTCTCGTAAGGCTCCTCGGCCACCTCTCGTAAGCGACTACTTTCCAAAATACCTAAAGTTTGCCAGTCAAATCACCATAGCTGGAACCTCTCGTAAGGCTGCTCGGCCACTCTAGTAAGCGACTACTTTCCAAAATAGCTCAATTTTCCCAGTCAAATCACCATAGCTGGAACCTGTCAAAAGGCTGCTCGACCACTCTAGTAAGCGACTATTTTCCAAAAATATACCTCAATTTTCCCAGTCAAATCACCATAGCTGAAACCTCTCGTAAGGCTGCTCGGCCACTCTAGTAAGCGACTACTTTCCAAAATAGCTCAATTTTCCCAGTCAAATCACCTTAGCTGGAACCTCTCGTAAGGCTGCTTGACCACTCTAGTAAGCGACTACTTTCCAAAATAGCTCAATTTTCCCAGTCAAATCACCATAGCTGGAACCTGTCGTAAGGCTGCTCGACCACTCTAGTAAGCGACTACTTTCCAAAATAGCTCAATTTTCCCAGTCAAATCACCATAGCTGGAACCTGTCGTAAGGCTGCTCGACCACTCTAGTAAGCGACTACTTTCCAAAATAGCTCAATTTTCCCAGTCAAATCACCATAGCTGGAACCTCTCGTAAGGCTGCTCAACCACTCTAGTAAGCGACTACTTTCCAAAATAGCTCAATTTTCCCAGTCAAATCACCATAGCTGGAACCTCTCGTAAGGCTTCTCAACCACTCTAGTAAGCGACTACTTTCCAAAATAGCTCAATTTTCCCAGTCAAATCACCATAGCTGGAACCTCTCGTAAGGCTGCTCGACCACTCTAGTAAGCGACTACTTTCCAAAATAGCTCAATTTTCCCAGTCAAATCACCATAGCTGGAACCTCTCGTAAGGCTGCTCGACCACTCTAGTAAGCGACTACTTTCCAAAATAGCTCAATTTTCCCAGTCAAATCACCATAGCTGGAACCTCTCGTAAGGCTGCTCGACCACTCTAGTAAGCGACTACTTTCCAAAATAGCTCAATTTTCCCAGTCAAATCACCATAGCTGGAACCTCTCGTAAGGCTGCTCGACCACTCTAGTAAGCGACTACTTTCCAAAATAGCTCAATTTTCCCAGTCAAATCACCATAGCTGGAACCTCTTGTAAGGCTGCTCGGCCACCTCTCGTAAGCGACTACTTTCCAAAATACGTAAAGTTTGCCAGTCAAATCACCATAGCTGGAACCTCTCGTAAGGCTTCTCAACCAGTCTAGTAAGCGACTACTTTCCAAAATAGCTCAATTTTCCCAGTCAAATCACCATAGCTGGAACCTCTCGTAAGGCTGCTCAACCACTCTAGTAAGCGACTACTTTCCAAAATACCTAAAGTTTGCCAGTCAAATCACCATAGCTGGAACCTCTCGTAAGGCTGCTCAACCACTCTAGTAAGCGACTACTTTCCAAAATAGCTCAATTTTCCCAGTCAAATCACCATAGCTGGAACCTGTCGTAAGGCTGCTCGGCCACTCTAGTAAGCGACTACTTTCCAAAATAGCTCAATTTTCCCAGTCAAATCACCATAGCTGGAACCTGTCGTAAGGCTGCTCGCCCACTCTAGTAAGCGACTACTTTCCAAAATAGCTCAATTTTCCCAGTCAAATCACCATAGCTGGAACCTCTCGTAAGGCTGCTCAAACACTCTATTAAGCGACTACTTTCCAAAATAGCTCAATTTTCCCAGTCAAATCACCATAGCTGGAACCTCTCGTAAGGCTCCTCGGCCACCTCTCGTAAGCGACTACTTTCCAAAATACGTAAAGTTTGCCAGTCAAATCACCATAGCTGGAACCTCTTGTAAGGCTTCTCAACCACTCTAGTAAGCGACTACTTTCCAAAATACCTAAAGGTTGCCAGTCAAATCACCATAGCTGGAACCTCTCGTAAGGCTTCTCAACCACTCCAGTAAGCGACTACTTTCCAAAATAGCTCAATTTTCCCAGTCAAATCACCATAGCTGGAACCTCTCGTAAGGCTGCTCAACCACTCTAGTAAGCGACTACTTTCCAAAATAGCTCAATTTTCCCAGTCAAATCACCATAGCTGGAACCTCTCGTAAGGCTCCTCGGCCACCTCTCGTAAGCGACTACTTTACAAAATACGTAAAGTTTCCCAGTCAAATCACCATAGCTGGAACCTCTTGTAAGGCTTCTCAACCACTCTAGTAAGCGAGTACTTTCCAAAATACCTAAAGGTTGCCAGTCAAATCACCATAGCTGGAACCTCTCGTAAGGCTTCTCAACCACTCCAGTAAGCGACTACTTTCCAAAATAGCTCAATTTTCCCAGTCAAATCACCATAGCTGGAACCTCTCGTAAGGCTGCTCAACCACTCTAGTAAGCGACTACTTTCCAAAATAGCTCAATTTTCCCAGTCAAATCACCATAGCTGGAACCTCTCGTAAGGCTGCTCGGCCACCTCTCGTAAGCGACTACTTTCCAAAACACGTAAAGTTTGCCAGTCAAATCACCATAGCTGGAACCTCTCGTAAGGCTTCTCAACCACTCCAGTAAGCGACTACTTTCCAAAATAGCTCAATTTTCCCAGTCAAATCACCATAGCTGGAACCTCTCGTAAGGCTGCTCAACCACTCTAGTAAGCGACTACTTTCCAAAATAGCTCAATTTTCCCAGTCAAATCACCATAGCTGGAACCTCTCGTAAGGCTGCTCGGCCACCTCTCGTAAGCGACTACTTTCCAAAATCATAAAGTTTGCCAGTCAAATCACCATAGCTGGAACCTCTCGTAAGGCTGCTCGGCCACTCTAGTAAGCGACTACTTTCCAAAATAGCTCAATTTTCCCAGTCAAATCACCATAGCTGGAACCTGTCGTAAGGCTGCTCGACCACTCTAGTAAGCGACTACTTTCCAAAATAGCTCAATTTTCCCAGTCAAATCACCATAGCTGGAACCTCTATTAAGGCTGCTCGACCACTCTAGTAAGCGACTACTTTCCAAAATAGCTTAATTTTCCCAGTCAAATCACCATAGCTGGAACCTCTATTAAGGCTTCTCGACCACTCTAGTAAGCGACTACTTTCCAAAATAGCTCAATTTTCCCAGTCAAATCTCCATTGCTGGAACCTCTCGTAAGGCTGCTCAACCACTCTGGTAAGCGACTACTTTCCAAAATAGCTCAATTTTCCCAGTCAAATATGCATAGCTGGAACCTCTCGTAAGGCTGCTCGGCCACTCTAGTAAGCGACTACTTTCCAAAATAGCTCAATTTTACGCAGTCAAATCACCATAGCTGGAACCTGTCGTAAGGCTGCTCGAACACTCTAGTAAGCGACTACTTTCCAAAATAGCTCAATTTTCCCAGTCTAATCACCATAGCTGGAACCTCTTGTAAGGCTTCTCAACCACTCTAGTAAGCGACTACTTTCCAAAATACCTAAAGTTTGCCAGTCAAATCACCATAGCTGGAACCTCTCGTAAGGCTGCTCGGCCACTCTAGTAAGCGACTACTTTCCAAAATAGCTCAATTTTCCCAGTCAAATCACCATAGCTGGAACCTGTCGTAAGGCTGCTCGACCACTCTAGTAAGCGACTACTTTCCAAAATAGCTCAATTTTCCCAGTCAAATCACCATAGCTGGAACCTCTCGTAAGGCTGCTCGACCACTCTAGTAAGCGACTACTTTCCAAAATAGCTTAATTTTCCCAGTCAAATCACCATAGCTGGAACCTCTCTTAAGGCTGCTCGACCACTCTAGTAAGCGACTACTTTCCAAAATAGCTCAATTTTCCCAGTCAAATCTCCATAGCTGGAACCTCTCGTAAGGCTGCTCAACCACTCTAGTAAGCGACTACTTTCCAAAATAGCTCAATTTTCCCAGTCAAATCAGCATAGCTGGAACCTCTCGTAAGGCTGCTCGGCCACTCTAGTAAGCGACTACTTTCCAAAATAGCTCAATTTTACCCAGTCAAATCACCATAGCTGGAACCTGTCGTAAGGCTGCTCGAACACTCTAGTAAGCGACTACTTTCCAAAATAGCTCAATTTTCCCAGTCAAATCACCATAGCTGGAACCTCTCGTAAGGCTGCTCAACCACTCTAGTAAGCGACTACTTTCCAAAATAGCTTAATTTTCCCAGTCAAATTACCATAGCTGGAACCTCTCGTAAGGCTGCTCGGCCACCTCTCGTAAGCGACTACTTTCCAAAATACGTAAAGTTTGCCAGTCAAATCACCATAGCTGGAACCTCTTGTAAGGCTTCTCAACCACTCTAGTAAGCGACTACTTTCCAAAATACGTAAAGTTTGCCAGTCAAATTACCATAGCTGGAACCTCTCGTAAGGCTTCTCAACCACTCTAGTAAGCGACTACTTTCCAAAATAGCTCAATTTTCCCAGTCAAGTCACCATAGCTGGAACCTCTCGTAAGGCTGCTCAACCACTCTAGTAAGCGACTACTTTCCAAAATACCTAAAGTTTGCCAGTCAAATCACCATAGCTGGAACCTCTCGTAAGGCTGCTCAACCACTCTAGTAAGCGACTACTTTCCAAAATAGCTCAATTTTCCCAGTCAAATCACCATAGCTGGAACCTCTCGTAAGGCTGTTCGGCCACTCTAGTAAGCGACTACTTTCCAAAATAGCTCAATTTTCCCAGTCAAATCACCATAGCTGGAACCTGTCGTAAGGCTGCTCGACCACTCTAGTAAGCGACTACTTTCCAAAATAGCTCAATTTTCCCAGTCAAATCACCATAGCTGGAACCTCTCGTAAGGCTGCTCGGCCACCTCTCGTAAGCGACTACTTTCCATAATACGTAAAGTTTGCCAGTCAAATCACCATAGCTGGAACCTCTTGTAAGGCTTTTCAACCACTCAAGTAAGCGACTACTTTCCAAAATACCTAAAGTTTGCCAGTCAAATCACCATGGCTGGAACCTCTCGTAAGGCTTCTCAACCACTCTAGTAAGCGACTACTTTCCAAAATAGCTCAATTTTCCCAGTCAAATCACCATAGCTGGAACCTCTTGTAAGGCTGCTCGGCCACTCTAGTAAGCGACTACTTTCCAAAATACCTAAAGTTTGTCAGTCAAATCACCATAGCTGGAACCTCTCATAAGGCTGCTCGACCACTCTAGTAAGCGACTACTTTCCAAAAAGCTCAATTTTCCCAGTCAAATCACCATAGCTGGAACCTCTCGTAAGGCTGCTCGGCCACTCTAGTAAGCGACTACTTTCCAAAATAACTCAATTTTCCCAGTCAAATCACCATAGCTGGAACCTCTTGTAAGGCTGCTCGGCCACCTCTTGTAAGCGACTACTTTCCAAAATACGTAAAGTTTGCCAGTCAAATCACCATAGCTGGAACCTCTTGTAAGGCTTTTCAACTACTCTAGTAAGCGACTATTTTCCAAAAATATACCTCAATTTTCCTAGTCAAATCACCATAGCTGGAACGTCTTGTAAGGCTGCTCGGCCACTATAGTAAGCGACTACTTTCCAAAATCTCTAAAGTTTGCCAGTCAAATCACCATAGCTGGAACCTCTCGTAAGGCTGCTCAACCACTCTAGTAAGCGACTACTTTCCAAAATAGCTCAATTTTCCCAGTCAAATCACCATAGCTGGAACCTCTCGTAAGGCTGCTGGACCACTCTAGTAAGCGACTACTTTCCAAAATAGCTCAATTTTCCCAGTCAAATCACCATAGCTGGAACCTCTCGTAAGGCTGCTGGACCACTGTAGTAAGCGACTACTTTCCAAAATAGCTCAATTTTCCCAGTCAAATCACCATAGCTGGAACCTCTCGTAAGGCTTCTCAACTACTCTAATAAGCGACTACTTTCCAAAATACCTAAAGTTTGCCAGTCAAATCACCATAGCTGGAACCTCTCGTAAGGCTTCTCAACCACTCTAGTAAGCGACTACTTTCCAAAATAGCTCAATTTTCCCAGTCAAATCACCATAGCTGGAACCTCTTGTAAGGCTGCTCGGCCACTCTAGTAAGCGACTACTTTCCAAAATACCTAAAGTCTGTCAGTCAAATCACCATAGCTGGAACCTTTCGTAAGGCTTCTCAACCACTCTAGTAAGCGACTACTTTCCAAAATACCTCAATTTTCCCAGTCAAATCACCAAAGCTGGAACCTCTTGTAAGGCTGCTCGGCCACTCTAGTAAGCGACTACTTTCCAAAATACCTAAAGTTTGCCAGTCAAATCACCATAGCTGGAACCTCTTGTAAGGCTGCTCGGCCACTGGAACCTCTCATAAGGCTGCTGGACCACTCTAGTAAGCGACTACTTTCCAAAATAGCTCAATTTTCCCAGTCAAATCACCATAGCTGGAACCTCTCGTAAGGCTGCTCGGCCACTCTAGTAAGCGACTACTTTCCAAAATAGCTCAATTTTCCCAGTCAAATCACCATAGCTGGAACCTCTCGTAAGGCTGCTCGACCACTCTTAAGTAAGCGGCTGTGACCAGTTTTTAGGCTGGTAGTTTGGACTTTCCTATTTTCTTTAACCTCCCATAACAAGCCCTTGGCACATGATCTGATCTCATGCCAGGCACTAATTGGATCATACGGCACCATACAACCTAATTTTTGTTACTAAATAAATAGATGTAATGCACTAATGTATGTGTAAACCACAACCGGAGTGACATATTTTGGTCTGTGTGTTGGGTGCATTGAACTGGTGTTTTGTGGTATGTGTATGCTGAACCACCATTTAAGAGTTTTAAGATATAATGTGTCAAATTAGACCTCATCAGTTCTTGTTATTTGCTGTTATGGGCAAGGTTATTCTGGGTAGCTTACATGTAAAGGTAACCAAGGAAAGAAAGTGGGAGAAAAAGGAAAAGAAGAAACTCAAAAGTGTAAAAATTTGAAAACAAAAAAGCCTGTTTAAATCAATCTCAAAATTTGACTTTGTGCACATAATGCCCCAAACAGAATGTCAAAAAAATTAAGATGAAAATTTCCCATCGCATGATCAAGTTGAAAACAAGGTTTTTGACAATTTGGCTCTAAATTCCCATTTAAGCAACAACAGCAAAAGCAAACAAACAAACCCAGGGGTCAATGGGTTTAAGCCCTAACAAACCCCATTGTCAAGGGCAAGGAACATTAATCCTGGACATGATCTTTCAATAATTATTATTGTTTGAAAATTATTGTTGCAGATAATTTTGAAAAGCATATAAACAAAGGTGATGATCCTTGGCTGATTGACTTCTGTGTTCCTGGAGGAGGTGAGAAGTGATTCAGCTTATAAAATTAGAAATTTAATCTTGGAAAATGAAATTAATGAAAACCTTAACACTGTTGTGACTACTTACAGATTGCCTGTCTTCAGATACAAGAATTAAACTTGCAGCAATTTTGGTAAGGTTGATTTTTATTGATTGTATTCACCATTTCAATTGAATTGATTCCAGTGTTTGATGTAGTTTTAAGAATGATATGATTCTTGGCTTTGAAACACTATGTAACACATCGCTCTTCATACCTAGGGCCCCAGTGTTACAGTAAATAACCAGGCTCCAGTTGTTCAAAGGCCGGATAACCTTATCCAGTGGATAAGTCACTATCCGACAGATTCAATCTGTGCAAAGATTTCAGTATTTCGAAGTGTACAAGCGAATATGCACACTCTAACCACAGTTTAGTTTAAGAGTGTACGAAAACCTTGGACAACGTTTAACGTGACTTATATTTTAGACCCCAAATAGTGCCTTATCCAGCGGATAAAGTTATCCGGCCTTTGAACAACTGGGGCCAGAACAGTTAGCACCTAACACTAACCCCCCTCCCCCTTGAAGGGTGTCACTCTGATTGTTAATTGACACCCCTATTCTAGTTCCCCCATACTAAGCACCTCCCACACTAGCAAGAGGCATTATGGCTCAAGTACCTTAATTCCAAAAATGTGCACGACCCCAATCCCTGAAATTTTTTTGTCACCTATTGACAGCAAAGCTGTTGACATAGAAAATGTCTAGTAGTACTTTCTATTTGTCAGAACTGGCTGGCCAGACCGTCCAGCCTGTAAATCGAATGGGTCATTTTGAAGGAATGGTGCAGCAAAATCTTGAAAAATAATCACTCTGAAAAAAGGATGCGCTATTTTGGAGAAATCTAAAGGACTAGTGTGAGGATAAAACTTATTCTTCAAATTGGAACATTCCGTTTACGAACTGAACGGTCTGACTGGCCAGTTCTGACAAATGGAAAGCTCCCTAAGAGTAAGCTTTCATTGCTCAAGTTTTAAATCTTCACTGTATTTTTTTTTCCTGTTAGCTTAAAGTTCTTGTCATTACTCATCTTTTTTGAAAAACTGTTTACGATGATTATTGCAGACGCTCAAGTCAAAACAGAAATTAATACCCTCTCTTTAATATTGTCCTGTCTCAATAGGCCATTTCTGAGTTGCTGTGAACCTCACTATGAAAGCGAGGCTAATGTGATATATAATATGAAAAGCAGTTTTGTTTGCATATGAATGAAAACTAATTTTCATAACTTACAAAAAGTATGCACTTAGCCTTGCTTTCATAATGAGGTTCAAAGTAACTTGGAAATGGCCTATTAAACACACTTCTTGAGACCTACAAAATTTATAAACTGAGTGCCTAGGGACTGATTCTAATCTGCATGGTATACTTGATTTATTTTTACAGGATAACTTGGTGAATATTGGCACAATTGACTGTGGAGCAAGTTCAAGTTTGTGCAAAGAGGTTGGCTACAGTGATGATCTGGTGTACTTCAAAGGTGACGTTGGGCCCGAAAAAGGAGAGGTGTGCTGCATTGTTTAATTACATACTTTAAATTTCTATTTGTTAAATTAAGCATTGCTTTGGCACTGCAACTTTGTGAGAAACAGCTAGTTCTGATCCAGGAATTGTGTGTTTATGTTTGATCATTTGATTATTATAATGTGTCCTAAGAGAGGATAATTTTAGTGACTACATCATAAGGGAGAACTGATGTTTGAAATTTGAATTTCAGAGTTTGTAAGTTATCAAAATCTGTTTTCTTAAATAATTTATCATTTTGTGTGTTTCTCTGTTAGGTTATTGACAGTTTAGAAACCAAAGAAATTGTTAGCTGGGTTTTAAAGAAATTACCAGATCCAGTTAATGTCGACCTGCCTGCATTTGAGGTATGCACAGTCATTTAATTTATTTATAAACTTGGTTCTAACATGTACATGTGTGAGGGAATGATGTATTGTTCAGATAGGGCACAGGCATGCATGTACTCGGAAAAAGGACATCCGAGTGCTCCTATCAGGAGTTGAACCTGAGACCTTCCGATTACTAGTTCAGATACTCTACCACTGTGCTACAGGAGACTCGTGGGAGCTAAGGTCATTAAACTAGGTTCGTGAGACAAACATCCTGCATACTGCTAGGATTGGAATGTCAATGAGTGGCATATGCGCAATGAAAGGAAATGTGATGTAATATTTTAAGCCTGGTGAACAAATGACAATGATGTATTATTCAGTAATGACACAGGCAAACTCAGAAAAAGGAAATCCAAGTGCTCCGATCAGGAGTCGAACCTAAGACCTTCCGATTACTAGTTTGGATGCTCTACCACTGAGCTACAGGAGACTCGTGTGAGCTAAGGCCATTAAACTAGGGAGGAGGGGTTACTCCTCAGAGGTTTTGGTAGGGGTCTGCAGCTTGGTTCTTCATACCCTGACCTTATTTCAGACCAAAAAATGCATTGTTATGGTACCCTTTATTGACCTGGCATCTATAATATTCATACCCATTTTCAGACCTGGTTTCCAGAATCCATACCTGATGTCAAAGTTTCAGACCAAAACGGTTAAAATCTCTTCCCCATATTTCAGACCAAAATGCTTCAAAAACCATACCCTTTGGGGCTGCATTTACTCATATAGCGTATATAGAGGAGTACCACATTGGGGAGGGGGGGGGGGTAGTTAACTGATATGGGCACTGATTGTAATATGGAGTTGAGTCAGACTTAGTCTAGTGTTTTCCCACCCACAACCTTCCTGCTCCCTTTTATCCCAGGTTTTGTCCCCTCCTGGTCTGTTTCCCTGACTAACAACTTTGCTTGCACCCATACTAAAACAGTTGTCTTTTTTGGTACCCCCACCCCTTCATCTTCATCCTCATCTTTATCTGTAATTCAAACTAAGGTATTTTGGCGTGGTTTATGACCATGTAGAAAAAGAAGTTACCCCCAATTTCCTTTTCCGATTCCAATAGCCCTTGCTAATACAGCGCACCTGCTATTTCCGCAAAATACCTCCATGTCAGAAATGTTATGAAGCGACATTGGAATTTTTCAGGGGGATGGTGGTGGTGGTGGTAATGGGGAGGAGGTGTCAGGGAGCCTCAAACCAAACAAAGGTATGGGTATTTCCTGGAATGTTTCTGATGTTTTTGTTGTAGCAATCAAAATAATCATGTTTTTTATTTACAGGACATTAAGAAAAAACTTTCCTCAAGCACCGAGTTACCATGGGTTTTACATTTTGACAGAGGACCCATGGACAACTTAGAAATAAGGAAACTTCCTGCTTTCACTTCAGAAATTAATGTAAGTTGTGTTCACGTCAAAATATGGATATACTTCATCATTTAAATTCTAATTGACTGTCCTTTGCTTTGACAACACAAATTTGCAATGATGAAAAGGCTTATGGTTGTCATTAGCTAGTGAGCTAATCATCTTCTTATTATCATTGTAATATTATTACATGGCAAATGCATCAAACTAAACTAAACTAATGCATGTACACAGCAAATCATCTTTGTGTGGCCAGCCTGACAGCCATATATGCACAATTCATGATTTTACTTTCCTACTTTCTTGTCATTTTGTTTCTTATAAATAATTGTAGGATGACATTTTAAGTTGAAAATTGTGTCGAAATGTGTAGGCAATCAGGTTCCATATTGGTCACACAATGACAACCTGCTACCCTCTTTCTGCAGCTATATTGTTGCCTAAGCTCACTATTAGTAGGTGTAAGTGGCTGACAGCTGGCTATAACTAACAGGCAGCTACTGTGAAGAGGAACACCAAAGCAGTGTTTGAAAATAACTTCTCAAATTCACTAATAATTCATGAAGAGAGAGACTGCAAAACAGTCGTTTTCGTACGTTTTCGGAAGGTGCGAAGCGCCGTAAGCGTGATCCTCGCGTGTGAAGCACGCGAGTCCCAAACGCCCGTATTTTTTAGCGTCTCTCCCCATTCTCCCTTGCCGTTTTTAGACTCGCTCCAGACCTTTCGTTCGAATATTGACCGTCGCTCGCGTTCGCAAAAAATACGACTGTTTTGCAGTCTAATGAAGAGAAATCAAAGAAAATTATTATTTGAAGGAGGTTTGAAAGCACTTTCCGCGTGTTTGATATATTACAACAACTATGTGAGACTAACTTTCTTAAGTTTTTAATTAATAAATGAGAGATCATTGCAGTTATCGGCATGTACACAACTTAAGCGGTTGTGAATAGAAAGCCTGATATAAATTCAGGCTTGAACAGGATTTTAACCCACAACAGTGCAGTGCAATGCTCTACCAACTGAGCTATCAAGTCAATTGGGAGCTGGTCAATGAATTTCATATTTTCCCTTCCATTTCATAAGTTTATAACCACCCTATTTTCCTTGTGATGACAGTTACTACTTGAAAGCTTTATACAGCACTCATCTTTTGTTGGTTTTTTAGGTTGGCCATGTCGATTGTAGTAAAGAAAAAGAAATCTGCCAGCAGGTTCACATCAGAAAGTATCCTATGGTGGCTCTGTTCAAAACACACGGACACTATGAATGGCATCATGGTAAATAGCAGTGTGCCCCAGAAAATACTAAGCGATAAAGGGACATTAGTTTGCTATTTTTGCAAGTGCAATTATGGATTGTCAGTGATCAACTGCTTAGAACAACTGAAAATGCCACAACACAAGCCCCCTCCCCTCCCCATCCCTCCCCCCAGTATCAAGAGGTGACGGAACGTTTGTACCCAGATGTGGGGGGGGGGGGGGGGGCCTCTACATTTTTGGTGGAGGTGTGCGGCTCAGTTCTCCAAACCCTGACCCTGTTTCAGACTAAAATAAGTAATTTTTGGTACCCTTTCCAGACCTTGCCTCTTTAATTCATACCCATTTCAGACCTGGCCTCTAGAATCCATACCTATTTCTGTAAAATCCATACTCGTTTTCAGACTTTCAGACCAAAGGGGTTAAAATCAATATCCTTTTTTAGACCAAAAAAAAAAAAAAAAAAAAACCGCGTAAAACCCATATACCATTTGGCGCCACACAGACCTATATAACTTATATAGCGGAGTAAGACCCCCTTCCTCCCCTCCGGGCGTTTGTAAGACCAACATTTCTGAAGATTTGATTGCATGGAAGTAACATTTTTTTTAAGGCTTTGTTTTGAGTTTCTTGGCCTTTGGCTTTTATTGTTAATCCCTGGCTAAGCAATAAGGCCACGACTGGACTTTTAAACAGTCTGTATATACTTTTTGCGTTAGTCTATCATACAAACGTACGTAGTCTTTGAATGAAAAGTCCAGAACAAACAAGGAAAATAACATGAAGCTTGCACATAAGGACCCACGCTTTTGGCGCTCTGTGCCTTTCGATGATTTCCACCTTTCTCCGAGGAACCGTCCACACTAACACGTTTTCAAAAGTGTCCGCTTTCATCTCGCCGAAAACGCAGCAAAATATTTTAGTCTACACTAGCGTTTTCGTATCGTTTTCACCTGTCCACACCAAAATGCTGGAAAACGATAAAAACGATTGGAACTTGAGGCTGTGTATGAGTAGATTATAAATTATTAGATGCTCGGAACTGATGTCGTGTGATGCTATTTACATGTATGTTACTGTTTTCAAGAGTCTTTGTTTTCACCTGCCCACACTGAAAACGAAGAGTTTTCAAAAGTCTACTCTTTTCAAACCGTTTTCATTAATTTTTCGATCGTTTTAGCGTGGACGATGGGCAAAAATGTATAAAAAAAAGTATACATTTTGAGAGAATTACAGTATTGTGGACGGGGGCTGAGAATGTTAGAGAAAAAAAAGGACTGTCTTGCAGTCTACATTTGCAGCTTAACTCAATAACTTACCAATCAAGTCAATAGCCAGAGACTCGAACAGTCCTTCTCGGGACTAAACTCACCTGGATGATCATAATTTGCGTACTTATGACATGACTCCTGGGTTCATTAACCATTTACAGACTTGTTATAAGGTTATTAAGGTTAAGGTTTTTATGATTATGCACTATTTCAATGGTCAGCCTCATCCGATAATTGTTTTAAATATTGTAAATATCGTTTTTCTTCACTGTGCAGGTCGCTTCACAGCTCATGACATTGCTGTGTTTGTCAAAGAAAGTGCATCCTCCAGTGTCCAAACCCTGGGGCCTGAAGATTTCCCTGCAAAAGTATCTCAACCAGATGTACCATTCTTTGTGGATTTCTTTGCACCAGTAAGGCGCCATTGGCTTGTTTTAATCACATGTATAGCGTCTTTTCAGTTGCATTATTTTATTTGTAGTCTTTCAACCCTTCGTGGACAACACTCCCTGCTCAGTTGTTTTCATTTGAATGATCACTCCTTACAATTTCAGTTAAAATCAATTTTCCCAACATAACTTTTAATAAACAGCAACACAGGAAAGTACTTCTCGACAGTTTTCATTCTAATGCATATGGTTGCACTCAAGGATTTCACTCCAAACCATCTTGTACAGCATAATAAACAGCACCACAGGAAAGTACTGCTCAGTAGCTTTCATTTGAATGGTCACACTTTAGGATTTCATCCACAGACTCAAAAGTTAGAACCACCTTGTACAGCATAATAAACAGCACCACAGGAATGCACTGCTCAATAGCTTTCATTTGAATGGTCACACTTTAGGATTTCATCCGCAGACTAAAAAGTTAGAACCACCTTGTACAGTATAATAAACAGCACTATAAGAAAGTACTGCTCAGTCGCTTCATTTTGAATGTTTCATCCACAAATTCAAAGGTTTATAAAACCAACTTTTACAGCATAGAGATAGATAGTTTATTAACTTTTAGTTTAGTTTATGTACAGCCCCCAGGCCGGCTGAATTACGATAAGCTTTACAATTGTTATCATGCTGAAAATACTACTACTAATGCAGTAAACCTTACAAATAATTGTATGCCACTAGCAAAACTGGATTTAAAAGGTACCAATTTTTTAAAACATGCTAATAGAATACAAACTACTGGATCAATCGAGTATCGTTAGTTGACATAGCTGGAGGAAATGCGCATAATAAAGCCACTCTTGAATCTGTTCATTTTGCATTTCGGAAGTTGTAACTTTCGCCTTTTTTGTAATATTATTGCACTGCTATTTAACCTCTTATGCCCTAATAATAACCTAACACCTATAATAAACTCCAATTACAATCTGCGGAAAACCAGGAAATTCAGAGTCCCGGTTGCCAAGACCAAGCGTTTTGCCGAGTCATTCATTATGAAAGGAGCGCAACTCGCATAGGCCCTCGCTAAACTAGTGAAACTATGAAGATGTGTAAATAGCTTAGTTTTATATATTTTGATTATTGATTTTTAGTATATACATTTGTAAATAGTCTGTAATTTTTTCTCTACGCAATTCAGTTTATACTGCCATGTAGTGTCTTAATAAACGTATCTATCTACGTATCTATCAGTGATCGGCATCAAATTTCTCCTTGTAATATCAATGCTTGTTCAACACCTGAGCGGGTTATGAGAACTAAGGGTAGATCACCCAAGGTGTATTTTCTTAATGTTTTTATAACTTCTCCCCAGTACTTTTAGAAGAAAAGTATGAGGAGAAGATAGGAGAGTTTCTTCTTTAACATTAGGGGTTAAAGGTTTAAAGGCGTCAACAGTGCATGTAGCTTGTGGCGTCCATCGTTGACGATTTCGTCAAACAGATCAGCAGTCAATGCTGTTCTACGGTCATACAGAGTTGCCAGATTTAAGGTTTCTTATGCTTCTCCATAAGACAAATCAGTTATTAAAAGCACTTTTATTTTTCCTTTCTTTACAGTGGTGTCCGCCATGTATGCGCCTGTTACCAGAATACAGAAAAGCTGCCCGTTCTTTTGAAGTTACTGAAGTTGGCTTTGGAACAGTAGACTGCACTATACACATTAACCTATGCCATATGGTAAGTAATCCATGGTACATAAACAAAGATTAAGTTGTCAGTTAACTGTATGAACGCTACTAATGCTGATTTAACCATGATAATGATATTGAGAACTACCGTATCTTCTCCAGTAGTACATGTAGACGTATTGACCCACAGTCAAACTAAAAAAAACGGGTAAGAAAAGTCCTCGATTTTTACCTCGTTAGCTCAAAAATGATCGGTTTCTTGTGAGTGTGTGAGTTTACTGGATCATTTTACGGTTTACTAAAAAAGTTTTGATTTTTTTTTTAAAGGGAAGCATGTGGAGACTGGTCGGCGCTCTTTGTCTTTGTTTACTGTTTGAGCCGTTTGATACTGATTAAGAAAACCGATTAGCCTAATGGTCTGAAACATTTTTAGCACATCCAATGATTTAGTAAACTCACAGTCTCAGAAAAACTTATCATCCTTGAGCTCTTAAAGGAAAAACCTCATCTTTAACGGACGTTTCTTATATTTTACGTTTGACCGCGGTTAAGCAGACTTGTGAAAATTGTCTTCCAGTGCTCCTAAAGGTGGCAATTATTTGAGGGAGGGGAACTATTCATTCTCAGTTTTAAGAGCAAGCATTTTTAAGTCTTTAAAATGTTTTCTCAAAAGAGGGCGATTGTTTGAGTGAGGCCACCATTCGAGGAAATACACGAAGCTGTAATATTTTTGTTTTGTCATCTTTCGTATGCCATTTACCCGTAAGAAAAGTTGAAGATTTGTTGTAGATCTAATACTCGTTTGAGGAATTGAACAAACAAGAAGCAAATTTAAAACCAATCGTGACTTACTCGACCGCATTTTCCCGCACCTAAAGCTGTGAACATGAACTTCCTTTGAATTCTGATTGGCTCGCTGCGCTCTCAGTTCATGTCTGTTAGGTGTTGGTTTTGCGATACTCAAGTGAAACCACTAATACGAAACCACCTAATTGTCTTGATTCCCTCCCAGTACAATATTCGCTCGTATCCAACTACAATCCTGTACAATAACAGCATTCCTCATCAGTTTACTGGCCACCACACCGCCGCTGATTTGGTGGAGTTTGTTGAGGTAAGCAAGCAATTCAGGTTTTCTTTGGCATTCAAGTTCGGATATAGAAAACAGACGCACAGTAGTAAGATTAGACTTGCCTCAAGTCGTTTTCTTATGCGACGAAAGAGTGATCGACGACCGACGAAGTCGCGAGGAAGTCACGAAGTCCACCCGACTGGATTCCCACGAAAACGGACTTTGAGAAAGTCTGTAGTAAGGTGAAGGAGTTCTCTCTGGGATGGACATTTTTTTAGACCAGGCTGGAAAGAACATTGAAGTGAAATGGTTAAAATGGAAAGTTAAAAAAATTCGTTTTTGTTTAGATCTTATTGTTTTGCTTAGGACCTAGTTCTATTCTCTAGGTATTGTAACAATTCAGTTTTCTCATGAAGTTTGAAAGATCATTAATCTTTGAGTCTCCCTTTTATTTTACTCGAGAATTGAACTCCCTCTTTCCAATCAGGTAACTGAAGTGAGTCCTTTTGAGAACCTTTAAACCTGTAAGCCCAATGGTGACCAGCATACATAAGGTCTTGTTCTCTTCACACACTGTAGGACTGTATTGAAATAATTCTTGCGCACATTAAGATTTGATCTGCCGGATGGCGACCTTAAAGTCATCTGCTATTTGAACAACTGGGCCCTGATCCTGCATCGGTGGCGAGTAGAAACGAATGTTTGGTTTATCAACGGAGTCGATAACTTGAAGTAAATTGGCCACCGTAAAGAGATTCGAGTGCTGACGTTTCGATTGTTAGCCTTTCCTCAGACAGAGCGAATCGGTGAGAGCGAGTCGATTCGTTCTGACGAAGGGCTAACGCTCGAAACGTAGGCACTCGAATTTCTTTATGGTGGCCAATTTCCTTAAGTAATCGACTCTGTTGATAAACCAAACATTGGGCCCTGATCCGTTTGTTGCGTTTCAGATTTTGTTTCAGCGCAGTCACCAGAAGCCTCTCTATGACCGCTCTTTTGTTTTTGAATGAAATGTATGTAAAACCTTTTTATTAACCCAGATTTTTTGTTCCAGAATACACTGAAACCCAGCGTAGTCCAGTTGACACCTGAAACATTCCAGTCTCTTGTTGCGGAGAGAAACCAGGGTGAAACATGGCTGGTGGACTTTTATGCTCCTTGGTGTGGACCGTGTAACGAGCTGGCTCCTGACTGGAATAAACTTGCAAAGGTATTCTGATAAACTATAAAAGTTTCATAAGTGGTGAAAAAGTGCCCAAAACTTGAAGACATTCCAGACATTTCGGGCTTAGCTCTTCATTAGTGAAAGCATAGTTAGTAGAGGTTGGAAACATCACACCATACTTAATTGACTTCCGCTGATGAAGGGCTTAGCACGAAACGTCTGGAATTTCTGCAATGTTTTGGTAGTTTCCCACCATTTAGGTAACATTTATAGCTTTGTTCGAGGATCACGCAGAAGACGAAAATTTTTCCTTTACCTCAGTGTTATGCTCTGATAAACATTTGTTAGTTGATCTAACAACCTCGTTCCCAGGAGTCGACCCTGGGAACGAGGTTGTTGATCAAGCTAACTGGTCACCAGTCTGCTTTTAGCTCGGTGGTTATAGCATTTCACCGATCACTGGGTTAGGTTCATGTCAATGACTCAGATTCTTTCGTTTATAATTCCTTTTTCTCGTAACAAGAACGGCTTGCAGCTTGGGGGGACTCGCAGCATTTGCAACGTCTTACATGGTTGGTCGAGAAGACAAAAGAACGAACAACAGAACAATGCTCCCAACCCTAAAAAAATAACCAATGCAGCTGCAGGTTATAAGGGTCCAGTGAAGGTCTATTGTGCAGTTTACTAATTCAGGGTTCATTATTGGAATTGGCTTCTGAGGGACAAGTAGAGACAACAGGAAAGATTTAAGAAGGACTTTTTCACGAAAAGATGGACAAGCATACGTCAACTTCTCATACAGAAATTAAATTGAAAGTCTAAAAACAATATTTGAGACCTTTCATTAGTTCATAAACTTCGCGGGTTGAGGCAGACCCCTACCTCAAATTGGATTACTAATGATGCGGGGCTCAGACGTGGGTACACAACTTTTGTAGGCTTCTGATGCGCAAATAAATAAAAGAAACAAGGCAATGCTTCAAATGGTCAACTTTTTACGTTCATACAGTCCGTTCGTAATGCTGTTCTGATTTCATTTACGCATTTTGAAGTAGTTAAATTTACGTCGGTAACCATGTAAAATTTACACCCAGGAGGACTGTCCGATTTGTCTCATCGTGTTACTTGTAGTTTTTAAAACTGTCTAACTGTAAGCGTTTTCTCACAATCTGTTTTTCAGCTGATGCAAGACGAGGCCGGTGTTGGTTCAGTGGACTGTCAAAAATACCGATCGTTCTGTGAAGAACAGTCAGTGAATTCCTATCCCACAATCCGTTTGTATCCCCACAACAGCCAAGGAGCATGGCGCTATGTGTGAGTATGCAATAATGGTCATGATTATGATGATAAAGATGATGACGATGATGATGATGATGATGATGATGATGATGATGATGATGATGATGATGATTTATTTCTCTTTACAATATCAATGCATTGTGCAAAAGATAGCTTACGCAAAAAGCAATCATGTGGCACACAGTTTATTGATTGAAAGACATGGCTCATCAAGTCGCGTTTGTTTGTCAACTACAAAACACTTCCAGCCGTAATGGTCAGGGTTTGAAACATGCGTGGCCACAGACGCAGAATGTTAGTTTCTTCAAAAGTTGTAATGGGGCAATAACAATTTCGCCCATGCAAAAGCTCTTTAAAGGAATTACATTATATTACATTATTCATTACTTTAAACCCAGACCCAAACTTTTTCATATAAAACATGTAGTCGGTGCTTTCACGTGGTTATCGGGTTCTTTGTAAACCGAGCCAAGAGACCTAGTTTCGTCACAAATGTCTGGGAACTACAATCTCTTTTCCACGCATACAAATCTCTTAAAATTATACGATCCAAAGGAAGACACCAAGACTTTCCAGGATGGCATATTTTATTGATTTTTGAACAAACTAAGCCAGCATCGTTCCAAGTTCCGACTGGGAAGGGAGACGTCTGTCCCACGCCTCCTTCCTCTTTGCTCGTCCTCGATCTCTTTTTGCCTTAGTTGAAGCTATGTAGCTTGTTCAGTTATTAACCTTGGTGCTATTTGCTGTATTGTCTCAGGGGTCACCGTGGATGGCGTGACGTAGACTCTCTGTACAGCTGGGCCTTTCAGCACCTGCCGTCATTAGTCACGCAATTCAGTTACCATTCATTCCAAGAGTCTGTTCTCGGCAGTAAAGAGGCCTGGATTATCGATTTCTACGCTCCGTGGTGCGGGCACTGTGTTCAGTTTGCTCCTGATTTTGAGAAGGCAGCAAAGGTGAGTTTGCGGATGATCTTAAGTAGTGCCGATTTTTTTCTTCAAGGGCAGTTGTAAGGGGGAAACAAAACCCGTTGACCCTCTCCACCCAGAGCCAAGTTATCACGTCTACTAGGGGACGGGGTTGTTCTGTTGGCTGTATTCATACAAAGCGTAGACGGAAATTTTTTGGGATGTCACCTCTAAAGGTATATTTGAACAGTGTTACTTGATAAATACACCATTCAAATGAAAGCCACTGGGTAGTATTTCATATGGTGCTGTTTATTATGCTGTGCAAGGTGGTTCTAACTTTTGAGTCTGTGGATGAGCATTAAAATCAAAGCTGTTGCGCTGTGCTTTGCCTGCTTTATTGTCGTGTTTTTTATTATGCTGCAAAAACTGGTTCAGACTTATAATTTCATGGATGGAAGGCCACAGTGTGACCATTCAAATAAAAGCTACTGAGCAGTACGTTCCGGTGGTGCTGTTTATTAATATGCTGTAAAAGGTGGTTCTAACGTTTGATTCTGTGGATGAAATCCTAAAGTGTGATCATTCAAATGAAAGCAACTGAACAGTACTTTCCGGTGGTGCTGTTTATTATGCTGTACAAGGTGGCTCTAACTCTTGAGTCTGTGGATGAAATCCTAAAGTGTGACCATTCAAATGAAAGCTACTGAGCAGTACTTTCCTGTGGTACTGTTTATTATGCTGTACAAGTTGGTTTTAACTTTTGAGCCTGTGGATGAAATCCTAAAGTGTGAGCATTCAAATGAAAGCTACTGAGCAGTACTTTCCTGTGGTGCTGTTTATTATCCTGTACAAAGTGGCTCTAACTTTTGAGTCAGTGGATGAAATCCTAAAGTGTGACCGTTCAGATGAAAGCTACTGAGCAGAACTTTCCTGTGGTGCTGTTTGTTACTGTCTGATAGGGGATTGAAGCGTGTCAAATATACCAACGCCTTGTATTTTAATGTCTCCATCTGTTTCAGTTATTAGCTGGGCGTGTCAATGCGGGAAAGGTAGATTGCGAGCAAAACTACCGTCTATGTTCAGAGGCTGGTGTGCGTGCCTACCCCACTGTCAGGTTATACCTCGGTTCACCAGGAGATGGAATGACGCAGGTGAGTTGCAAACTCCTAATGGTATTTCCCGTCAATATGTTCCCAAAACGGTTTAATGTAGTTCTACCTTTGAGTCTGTGAACAAAAACGTGAAGTGTGGCATTCAGTTGAAAGTTAATAAATTGTGCTGAAATAAATTGTTGCGGTGGCTCCAGGTTTTGAGTCTTTGGGTGAAATCTGAAAAGTGTGAGCATTCAAATGAAAGCTTTTGATCAGTTTTTCTTACGATGTTGTACATAATGATGGAGTGGCCATTAAAGGGAAACTTTTTGAAGAGTACTTTTCTGCAGTACTGTTTACTATACTGCACACGGTGATTTAACGTTTGAGTCTGTTGATGAAATCTTAAAATGTGACCATTCAAACCAAAGCTTTAAATGACCAGTACTTTCCTCTGGTGCTGTTTATTATGCTGTAAAACTTGGTTCGAACGTTTGAGTCTGTGGATGAAACCCTTAAGTGTGACCATTCAAATGAAAGCTACTCAGCAGTACTTTCCTGTGGTGTTATTTATTATGCTTTACAAGGTGGTTATAACTTTTGAGTTTGTAGATGAAATCCTAAAGTGTGAGCATTCAAATGAAAGCTACTGAGAAGTACTTTCCTGTGGTGCTGTTTATTATACTGTACAAGGTGGTTCTAAGTTTTGAGTTTGTGGATGAAATCCTAAAGTGTGACCATTCAGATGAAAGCCACTGAGCAGTGCTTTCCTGTGGTGCTGTTTATTATACTGTACAAGGTGGTTCTAAGTTTTAAGTCTGTGGATGAAATCCTAAAGTGTGACCATTCAAATAAAAGCTACTGAGCAGTGCTTTCCTTTAGTTTGGTGTTGTTGGTTTGTTCACTAGTAGGAAAAATTTCCACTGTGGTTTTCTCTCATTTCTTTCTCAGCCAATGAATGGACACATGAACGTAGAGAGCCAAAATCCGCAGGAAATTCAAGATTTGGCACTTCAAGCGTTAGAAGAGTACAGAGCGGAGTTAGAAGAAGAGAAGGAAGAGGAGAAAAAACATAAAAAGAAGTCAAAAACAAAAGGGACAAAGGTAGGGACTAGAACTCGTGTCTTTCTGTGGTGTGGGTACTTGTCTGAATTAACATCTTTGGCGTAATTTCTCCGTCGCATCAATCTGCTGTCTCTTCGTCTTTTATCCCATTCACCTCTCAAAGTAAAGTGTCTCACTTGCTGTCTGTTCGTCTTTTATCTCATTCACCTCTCAAAGTAAAGTGCATCACTTGTTGTCTGTTCGCCTTTTATCCCATTCACCTCTCAAAGTAAAGTGTATCACTTGCTGTCTGTTCGTCTTTTATCCCATTCACCTCTCAAAGTAAAGTGTATCACTTGCTGTCTGTTCGTCTTTTATCCCATTCACCTCTCAAAGTAAAGTGTATCACTTGCTGTCTGTTCGTCTTTTATCCCATTCACCTCTCAAAGTAAAGTGTATCACTTGTTGTCTGTTCGCCTTTTATCTCATTCACCTCTGAAAGTCAAGTGTATCACTTGCTGTCTGTTAGTTTTTTATCCCATTCACCTCTCAAAGTAAAGTGTATCACTTGCTGTCTGTTCGCCTTTTATCCCATTCACCTCTCAAAGTAAAGTGTATCACTTGCTGTCTGTTCGTCTTTTATCCCATTCACCTCTCAAAGTAAAGTGTATCACTTGCTGTCTGTTCGTCTTTTATCCCATTCACCTCTCAAAGTAAAGTGTATCACTTGCTGTCTGTTCGTCTTTTATCCCATTCACCTCCGTCTCAAAGTAAAGTGTATCACTTGCTGTCTGTTCGTCTTTTATCCCATTCACCTCTGAAAGTAAAGTGTATCACTTGCTGTCTGTTCGTCTTTTATCCCATTCACCTCTCAAAGTAAAGTGTATCACTTGCTGTCTGTTCGTCTTTTATCTCATTCACCTCTGAAAGTCAAGTGTATCACTTGTTGCCTGTTCGTCTTTTATCTCATTCACCTCTGAAAGTAAAGTGTATCACTTGCTGTCTGTTCGTCTTTTATCCCATTCACCTCTGAAAGTCAAGTGTATCACTTGCTGTCTGTTCGTCTTTTATCTCATTCTCCTCTCAAAGTAAAGTGTATCACTTGCTGCCTGTTCGTCTTTTATCCCATTCACCTCTCAAAGTAAAGTGTATCACTTGTTGTCTGTTCGTCTTTTATCCCATTCATTTCTCAAAGTCAAGTGTATCACTTGCTGTCTGTTCGTCTTTTATCCCATTCTCCTCTCAAAGTAAAGTGTATCGCTTGCTGTCTGTTCGTTTTTTATCCCATTCACCTCTCAAAGTCAAGTGTATCACTTGCTGTCTGTTCGTCTTTTATCCCATTCACCTCTCAAAGTAAAGTGTATCACTTGTTGTCTGTTCGTCTTTTATCTCATTCACCTCTCAAAGTAAAGTGTATCACTTGCTGTTCAATTTGGAGGGGACTAAGATTTTTCGCTTTCAATGTACAGATCTCAGCGCATCTGAAATCTAGCCAAAAAACTCAACGCACAATGTTATTTTCCTACCACATCGTTCACGTAAACTATCGCTATAAAATTGCTGTCACGAAATGCTTCTTTTCTTCTTTGAAACGAAAGAGTTCGTTTTAAATCTCTAGAAGCTTCTTATAGAGTGTGTGCACGACGGCCATGTTGGAGGACCGAAACAATACAATGATTTTCCTTTGGGAAATATATTCTAGTTTTATGCATTTATCTTCTATTGTTTTAGTCCTCCAACATGGCCGCCCACACCTACTACACTCTACTCATCTCTACTTATTTTTTCCACTAGAAAAAGAAGAAGAGCAAACCGGTCCATGATGAATTCTAGAAGACTTCAAACCACCTGTCTGTACTCACCAAGTCTCACTTAGGTCCCAGGCAAAGCGTTTTAATATTGGTCAATATAGACTTATGTGGCCAGTTGTAACGTTTTTATAATGGCCAATATGGGAAATATATTGGCCTGCCATACGCCAGCCAAGCCATTGCAAAGAGCGACGCACCATAGATGGCATTTTTTAGAAACATTAAAGGATTTTTCAATTGGTCTTCGTTGTTTCGTCTGAAGTACAGTGTAGGCCCGCTTTAGGGGTACCCGCTCACCGCCATCGACTTCTGAGGTTTTCTGAACTGAAAAACGGCGATTTAGATGTTTTCATTTCATCTGGCTACTATCTTGGCAAATAGTGTTTTCCTCTAAAGTTGACACGCGTTGGACGGGTTGGCGAGTGGGGGAGGGGGGGCGCTAAATAGGAGAGGGGTGAATCAAAGCCTGAATTGCGCATGCTCTTGCAGGCTAAAGCGTGTGTATCTGACCCAACTCCTTCTATCATTTTCATTTAGCTTGTTCTAGCTGCGGTGACGTCAGTAGTGGTACAATCGCTATGTTTTGCCGGTGTTAGCGCGGTTAGGTCACCGCCTTCCTTAAAATTAACACCCAGTTAATAAGACCACATTATCTTGTCCCAACGGTGTGTATAATGATGGGGCTTAAGAACTTGGTTGTATTGATGGTAATTAAACTGGTAGCCAAGTAACACGATACAATAACCTTTATTTCATCTCGAATTTAAGGTAGCAAAGTTGCTAATGTCTTCGTTGGCTGAGCTTGTTTTGTTCCGTTAGTTGCTTGCTCGCGATATTTCCTCACCGTATCGACCATCAAGGGGCGACTACTGGCAGTAAAGAATATTGAATAGAATGCAAACCTACGAAAAACGGAAATGGACTCTAAACAGTCTTTGTGGAATTAATTTTCCCCCTCGTCGTTCGCCGTAAATTTCGCGCGCGAGCCTCGCGAGATCAGTGGGACAATCTTTTACTCAAGTGTTGATCTTAGCATTCATACACGTAGCAGAACTTGTAATTTTTCGAGACGGGTTGTTGGGGGGTGGCGGGGGGGGGGGGGTGGAGGCACTGTCTCTGAAAAACATCACTTTTCTTTTAATATATCAAACACGAGACACAGTGTTTCATCACATATCAAACATCGAGAAGAGAGTTGAAAATACGACGCGTAGCGGAGTATTTTTGACGAACTTCGAGGTTTTTGATATTGTGATGAAACACTGTGACGAGTGTTTGATATAACTTCTCAAACAAACAGCCAACCAATATCGATCGCATTCTTGTTGCACAAATCTTAAGCAATTTACAGTCCTTTACCAAGGTCCCGAAATCTGCAACTCTCTCCCAATGTCAATTACTTCTTCATCTAGTTTTTTCACCTTTTAGGGAAAAAATGTTGCAGTTTTTATCTGTGAAATCATGAATTGACCAAGCCGCACTTACGCAGCACCATATTTTCTGTTTATTAATGACAGGCGAGGTGGCCTCTCTTATAAGCCTGGTGATTTCTTGAGGTCTCCTCGCCATTACCTTAACTTGTAAATTGAATGATTTCTTTTTTTGTAAGGCAAATAAATGATGATGGTGATGATGATGATGATTTTGAAGGGGAAATTAAGGATGCAAAAGCGAGGAGTTTTTCATCAGATAGCCGAGCACACCACGGTGCATGATTTTCTTTGTTCTTTGGCTTTTGCATTATTAATTAGTTTCGGAGAAGTTTATATCTACCTCGAATGAAATGAAATGCCGTCTGCTATTTTATATTTGGAAATGCAACGGGGAGATACTCAAGCTGTGAATTATTCAAAATGAAGCAATCTCCCGGAACTAAATAAAACGGAACACGTCGAACGCTTTGCGCTATCTTTCATTCCAACATTTTTAATTTCGGTTGTTCTTCTTGTACCCTGCTAACAGAGCGTTTCTTTCTGGCAAATTTTTAAGCATGTACGAAGACATTCGCGTCTCTGGTATTTCGCGTAGTTGGCCTGTTTAGCGTCCTATTGATAAACGCTTTGACACTGATTACAGGTGACTTTGTCGCCCCACCCTGCGCCGGGCCAACCTCTAAGCTTGACTGATTTCCGCCGGACAATCTACTGTTAACAGTAGACTAATATTTTATTGTAAGGTACCGGTGTAAATGATAAACCCGTAAGTGGACACAGGCGTGGTGTACATAAATAAATATGATTACAGTAAGAGGTGGGCATTGATGTGTGTGTAGTGCAGTGATGCTTACAGCTATAGGTTTACTTTGCTGTTGACTAATCTTTCTAATATCCTCTTTAGGCCTGCTATGGCCAGTCAAGTCCGTTGCTTTGTCGACATCAGGCTTATTTTCTTAGAGCTTATCATCGTTTTGATAAAATTCACATGTACCGGGGAATAATCAATCTCGTACCCAGAGTCCTCAGGCTCTTTGGCCAGCGGTTGGTCGCCAGGAGACCAACCACTGACCAAAGAGCCTAGCTAGCGCCACAAGAAGAGCGTTTTCTTTTCTCTCGTTAGACTCTCGTTAGCTAGTTTCACCAACAAACAAGTGATTCTATGAGCAACTTCCACACAGTGTAGGGATGTTTTTCCTCTCTTGACAGACAACCCGACAGGCAATAATTACAGCTAATTATCTTGAGGAGAATTTGGTACCGAACACCAGAACAACTCGATGAATAAAATCATTTGTCGACTGTGAGGGTTGTACCCCCTCCCCTCCGCGGCTGGTCTATCTTTCCCAGTCCCCTCTCGGCCATTCAAATTTCATGACATTTCTGTACTTCCTCGATCTGTACATGGAGGCGACAACGCTAGAGGTATACACGCGAATTTCAGCGCTGTGAAGGTAAGGGTACTCACTTGACCTGAGATTGTTGATCAGTATACCCTATTAAAATATATTTGCGTGCGGTAAGAGCGAAATAGTGATTTAGGCCATGCAGTACGGTCAATTTATCGAATGAAACAAATATTCGAATTCGGCGATCGTTCTCGAACAAAATAATGTTAGGGGTAGTCGATTTTCTCACCGATCTAACGAGTTTAGCTTAATGAATTGGAAGTTGTATAATAACTTACAGCGGTCGATATCAACCGGTATTTTACAGCCGATGTTGTTTAATACCGATACGCATGATAGATCCCAACCAATCTAACATGGCGGAGTATTTCCCGAGTAAAATATCTGTTATCGTCGTTACTCGCCAACAACAGAAAACATTTGAGATCGGAGTGAAACAACGAAATCCTCCATCATGGGCGAATTTTTCGACAGACGGAAACCGTTCTTTACAGTATATATTGGAGCTATATATATTGCGTTCAATAAGCCTGCAAGCAACTTAATAATCGCCATTCGAAAATGTCATTTATAAGCTCTACGCTCCAAGGTCAGTGTATTCTTGGTATACGAAACAACCATCTGCATACTGTCGACAGCTTCCCAACTACGATAGCTAGCGACAGAGACAGACAGCAACCTTGCGAAATGCAGAGACTAAACTGGGTTTTTAACACTGAATTAACAACTAGTTCACTGACAATACACGCAGTCAATTCCATGCCTTTGTACTTCGTTCTGGTTAAAAATTCATCAGTTTTACACGCTTCTACGAAAGATTTGATGTCATCTAAGAACAGGAAAAGAGTTGATAATTTTCTCCAGTACGCCGACTGAAACGGTTCAATGAGTATCAGAGCAGATGGATTATTTTAAACACTTTAAAAACAGCTCTCCAAGTGTCTTTATATTTATATGCGACGCTTTGTTGACTCTTTGTTTATGATTACTTTTGACAACCATCCTTAGTTGTACAAGTCGACTCGACAAAAGGGGGATTTTGAGTTGCAGTTTTTTTTTAATGTTGCCAATTTTAAGCTTTAAAAATATCAGTGTTCCTTTATTTATTTACGAGCAAACATACCACTTGTTCCTGTATTTAGCTTGCATTTGCATATCAATCTATGGTCTAATGAACTGAACTAATCCTGCTTGCAGTGAATTAATGGCATGTCAAAACTTAGGAATATTCTGCTGAGAAGTAAGACAATTTCTTATCTTCCTTTCGTTTAAGTTTACAATTTGCAACCACTTGTGTGTTAGACAGGGCAAGTTGTGCGTTAGGCTGCGAGCAATCTTCCCCGAGAGCTAGTTGCGCATTTGAAATGAGTCATATGACTTCTTAGGCTATGTCTGCACTATACCGGATAGCTCTTGTCGGCACCAAAACGTATCGGATCATGCTAGAGGGCTTTGGTTCACACACAAAAACGCCGATTTTGGATCGATTTTTGTTTCGGAGCGATACTGCGCTGCTTCGATCTTGAAAGTGAATCGTTTCCTGAGTTAGTGTTAACACTCTCCTGAGTTAGTGTAAACAGAGAATCGAAAAGGACGGAAGTCGACAACGCGGAGCCGAGGATTGGATTCTAGTGGAAAGATGGCGGCGGTTTTGGGCCATTTATGTTCACACCAAGGCCGGAGTATTTTTCACAACGGCATAAAATGCTATCCAGCACAGTGTAGACATAGAATAGCAAAATATAAGCAGTGAAAACGTCACTGTCTGTGCCGTTTGAGCCTTGCGACCCGATTGAGAAATTAACGCTCAGTTTTGAAGAAACATTGACGAACAAATCTATTCAGGGCAAAAATCAGAAATGAAATTTATTTTCCTTTTAGATTAAATTTAAGAAAAGTTAGCGTGCGAGGAAAAGTAAGTACAATCTTGAACTTTGCAGACGTGACAAAATTCGGGGATAAAATGCACTTGTATGTTCAATGAACCCAGTTCCCACTTGATGATGATGTAGTCACGCAAACTCTAGAAAAATTGCAATTGGTTTGTACATGCAACTCGCCGAAGTTGTCTTTTTTTTCCCCTTGGGTTTTGACGGACAGAATGCTAAGGATAAGGCAATGTGAATATTATTTGGCGCTCATTGCTTTGGTATTCCGTCAAAACCCGAGAAGACAACTTCGGTTGCATCTGCAAACAAATCGCAATTTGTAGAGTTTGCGAGACAAGATTGAAAAAAAGCCGTTAGACGTTGGATAGATGCTCCAGTTTAGACTGAAACCGATCAAAAAGTATACGTTTTCAAACGAATATTACGCCTTAGTGTGGACAGGGCCTTATTTTGCTGAAGTGATATTATGAAATTTTGAGGCACAGTTTCAGAGGAAGCTTGAATATTGAATCAACAACTTGCCACGGCTGAACGGCGTCTTAATTTGCATTTTACGCCGACAAAAGTGTGGGATCGGAATTTCTTGTTTAATGGTACATGGTCCTTCATGTGGTGTTGTGGAGTTGCTGCTTCGCATTTTAAGTTTCTTTGAAACTCTCACGCAAACATATTTATTTGATATTTTCAGTTACCGGGGTAGTAAGTAATTAGTCGTGCAGCCATCGTTTGGGCCCGCGTTGCGTGACGAGCCATCGTTTGGGCTCGCGCTGCGTGACGAGCGCAAACGACGGCTGAATAAATGAACCAATGAATGAAAACTTTATTCATTAAATGTCTATGTTTTTAGCTATAAGCTAATGGGGGACACTCTAAAATAATATGTTAAATACCAGATACAAATCACTATAAAAAGTAAAAAAATAAAGAAAATTGCGTGTAGGTTATATAATCATTTACAAAATTTGTTTAAAAGCCTAAAAAAACGTCTAAATATCTACAAGAGCTGAAAGGTCAACTTTCCTAATATTCCTCTTAAACGAGGTCAGTGTTTCTGTCATTCTTTAGTGTCTTAGCAACTTCGGCTGCGAATGAGACTTAATACATTTGTGAAACAAAGACAGAGAGATTCAATCTGATTATCAAGAACTTGTGTACAGGTTTTCGCGCACCCCGATAGTATAAAACTAATCGAGTGGGTGACCCAAAATAACTAGAATTCAAGAAAACAACAATGAACGATGAAAATAATGATGATGGGTGACAAGGTATGTACGATTGGTTTTCATAAAGACTTTTTTATGTTATCCTTTTATAACGACGTTAAGTAAAAGTGGGCTATTAAAAGTGGAGTTTTATGAGAGAAGTCGATTAGGTTCGCAAAGAAGGCGTATGGCGAAACTAACTCTAACAGTTGAATTCTCTCCGACATCAGTTGTCCTTAAATTATTTACGTCAAGATAAATAGACTTAAAATGGCTCAAAACTGAACGAAAACGCATTTTGACCTATAATGCAAGGGTAGGCAACAACCCCATGCAACTTTTCATCTGCTTTTTTCAGTAATTTGTCACTCCTTTTTTGCTCAAATTACCAGTTTTTAAAATCTCGTACTGACTCGTATTTTGCCGTTTTCAATATGTTTTTGATATGTAAATTTTACTAAGCAAATGTTATGCCCTGTAGGCGAGCTGAGCTGTGATGCACGGAAATCATTTACAATGGTTGCTGGGAGCGAAGTTGAGCGTATATCAAAAACAGAAATTGCAATTTTAAATTTCCTTCCTTCTCTTCATCGAAGTTTGAAACATTATTGGCAGTTTGTGAGAACATTTGACAACTGTTTAAACACTCGTCTTTTGGTTTCGGTGTTTTACAAATTTACAAATATGCAAATAAAAGTATTTTCACAGCGTGACTCATTCTCTCAAGATCTAAATTTTCACCATCGTTACCACAACTGATCATGGGCAGTATGAAATCGAAAAAGCGTTCTTAATTTTTTGTTAAAGAGTTTCAATTTCACCTCTCGTCTCGGTCGACTGTTTTTGTCCTAAAACACTTTACCCAAAAATCTGACTGAAAAATGTTTATTTATCGTGTGTATTTCTGGCTTAATGATTCAGCTATTTTGCTTTTTGTTTTCGCGGCCTTCGTATTTGCGTTACCAAGGCAAAATTTGTTCAAAACAAAATGAAAGCCGAGAAACGCAATATAACAGACTGACTGGAAAGCGTTCTTTGTTACATCGCCTTCAAATGGGGGTGGTCAACTAGAATGATACGCCAGCTACTCTCAGGGAGACTGAGCGACTTACTGACTTACATAGTGACTCGTAGGCTGAGAGACAGACACAGCCAGACAGATAGACGGCGCTGGTGATCTACTCTAGAGGTCGTGGGTTCAAATCAAAGATTTTTCTTTGACCTCGGCAAACCAAATTTCCTTCACAGGGCTAGCAAGCCCAGGGAACTAGTGGGACAGTAGTTCTTGTGGCAATCAATAAAAATAATTTCATTCCATTTCTATCGCATTACATTGGTGCTACGTGGTTCACACAGTTTGCAGACAGGCAGTCTGACTGACTGACTGACCCAGAGTCGGGCTGACTGACTAACTGAATGACTGATCGACTGACTGACCCACAGTCGGGCTGACTGACTGACTAACTGACCCTCAATCGGACTGACTGACTGACTGACTGACTGAATGAATGACTGAATGAATGACTGAATAACTGACTGACTGACTGACTGACTGACTGACTGACTGAAAAGCAGACTGGAATGTTGACTTTTGCAGTGTCTGATTGACTAACTGACTGGCTTACATATTGTCTCAGGTGTCTGACTGACAGGCTCGCATGTTGACTCAGGTGTCTGACAGACAGAGTGACATTTTGGCGCAGGTGTCCAATTGACAGATTGACAGACTGACAGACTGAGATGTTGACTCAGTTGAGCATGGCTCAAATGACTGACTGACTAAAAGTGATGTCTGGGGTTTTTCAAGGAATCAAATGGAATAAATTCAGTCAAAATTTTCAAATGATGTTGCCCTTTATTATGTTGCATTTGTTTTATTCATTTAAGACTTCTAATGGTGGCTTTCAAACAGGAAGTGTTTACTCTTGCAAGCCTAAAATGAACAAAACAAATAAAAAGAAAGAGAACTACACCACGTTGGTTATTTTTTTTTATATATATGCCGTTAGACAGCCCAATTGCCGATAAAGCCATTTAAACTGAGCACAGTCCACCACGCAACACAGAATGGGAAGTCTGTGACATGAGTCAGCAAATGTTAAACGGAAATTGCCTGAAAAGTTGGGCGAACATGTTTTTCAGCAGCCAAATTCTGTGTATGTATTAAAAATTCCTGCTGTGTTTTGGCGGCCGCTACAATGCGAACTGTTGATCTCATTTTCGCTTGGAACATTACATGTTGGGTTCAGAGTAAATTAAGATTTTTTCAATTCCAATTCGCTTCTATTCCTTTCGAAGAGTGTTTTTTAATTATCAAGTCATTATATTGAGGTGTCTAGTGGTTTTACGTATCAGTCGATATTAGAACTTTCAAAGTTAAAATTTTCTTTAGGTTGATAATATAGGGTTATTTATAATTAGGTTTATAATATTTTGCTTTCATGATAACTCAGCAAATTTTATCAATGACGAGTCTTTTTGTGGTGCTTCATTAGAGATTTTTTAGGAAAGATAACGGACAGTTTGTTACGTTAGGAAGTTTCCTGTACGCTAGGTAATTTTTAGTAATTCGTTTTAGTTTGTTTTCTGAACTTTCAGTTTTCAATCCAACAGCTACTGTTAAAGGATTCCTTCTGTTGTTCAGTTTTGCCGGATTTCTCTTTCGTAATTTCCCGTACGCAGTCCTTACAACTCGACCGACTTACAAACTAATTGTTATTTTCTTACTCGCAGTGTATTAACGCAAAACCGGCGCCCTGCAGGATTTGTCAATCCCATGGACAACTGAATATTGCCTCCTTACGTTGCCTTCGTAGTTGAATATTTCAAGCCAGCATGTCAGGCGTAGATTCAAGCCGCCATCTTCCCTTCAGGTGCCGTTGTCGATACATAATACTATCTGTTGTGTTCATCGTCTTGTTGGTCTTATACATCGAGCTCAACTTGAGAAACTATGGCCTTTATACTGGAAATCACCCAATTTTCTCTGCTCAGCCTTGCGAGTACCTCGACTCAAAACAGAAACAGCAACTCTTAGACATGGCACATACAGTCCATAAGATTCTAGATGGCTTTGGTATAGAACACTGGCTTATGTACGGATCTGTCTTCGGTGCGTTTCGTGCGCAAGGTCCTCTACCGTGGGATAACGACGTCGATATTGGATTCAACGGGACAGGAGTTTTTGCTTCGATGACTTTCGAGAAGTTTATAAAACCCTTCACAGCGAAAGGTCTCAAAGTTTATCACAAACGCTGGATCACAAGCAACGTGATGAAAGTTTATAGTGACGCGCTGCCTCATATAAAAGTAGACCTGTTCGCGCTTTACAATTATAGTGGATGGATGAAACGGGCCGGCATTGAAACGTGGGTTTTTGCGTTGAATTATAACCTTCATGACACGTTCCCTGCGCGATTATTAGACAAACCTCTCCCGAAAGTTCCTTTTGGTAACTTTACGATGCCAGTTCCTCGAGATGGAATTGAAATTCAGAAGTATCTCTACCCTGATGACTGGTGGAAGGAGGTTAAGCCTGTCACGTGTTCGTAACGCAAGGCGAATGGTCGCATTACAACGTTACACAGGACGATAATTGCTGGAGGCAACTCTTTTCACCTTTAGTGCGAAGTATTAGTATTTTCCCGGGGAGGGGGGGGGAGGAGGCTGACTTTTCGTAATTTCTGGTGGAGGTGTGCGGTTCGGTTTTCCAAACCTTGACCCTGTTATGTTTCAGACCAAAATATGTAATTTTTTTATCACCACATAAAGCGGCACATATTGCTCTTTGATAGGTGAATTGGTCACGTCCGCATTGAATTATTGAAATACTATAACAATGCTTAAGAACGTTTCAGGCTCAAATTGCCCAAAAAATTGAAAAGTTCAGCCTAAGCCCCGGAACAGAGTTAGACGTTCTTATAAAAAAGAGTGTATTTTTCAAGTAATATATCAAACACGAGAAGGTGTGTTTCATCACATATCCAAACACTGAGAAGTAGGTTGAAAAAACGAGGTGTAGCTGAGTTGTTTTAAACGGCTTCGAGGTGTTTGGATATCTGATGAAACACACTTTCGAGTGCTTGGTATGGCTTCTCAAATGATCAATAATTCTTGGAGAAATTAAAGGCTAAATTTGGCAAAATTTTATGGTAATTAGGGACACATATCCAAACCACGGTCACAGTAGTGATTTTCTTTGTTTCCTCTTGATTAATTATTAATAAGTTTGAGAATTGTAAATAATGCTGTACGTTATTTTCCCTGCGAGGAGATTTCCTTTCGGTTTTCCTGGAAAATCCCTTCCTCTTCTTGATTTTTCTTGGAAGATCAAAGGGAACTCTACTTGCAGGGTATAATTTAATGCACCTCGCTTGATATATAATGTCTTGCAGTTTGTCTCTAAAGAGGCTGTGTCACCTAATTTTAGTGTCCCTTTGAATAGCCAAGAAACACATTTGCATGGTTGAAAACGTTAAAATAGTGACTCAGTGTTGTTAACAATAACCTTACTAGTGCACAGCAACTTGTATTGATCATCTTTGTCTGCGGATGGCTAGGATGGAAATGGATTGCAACTTGAAAAGATTGGCCATTTTCTTTTTCAAGGTTCTTCTCAGTGTTTTGGAAAACGGCTAAAAACCAACTACAGTTTATTCTTACTCGGAGAAATCATTTCATGTTTTCCTGCCATTGCTCTAAGATTACTTTTATGTTAGAAAAGAGGTTCGTACAGCAAAAATCTCCATGACAGCGCCCCTTTAAAGGGTTTGAGTTTTTTATTGAAATTTTACGTACTAATTAGCAACAATATTTTTGAAAAAGACTCATTGATTTGAAAAGAAATGTTCATATTAACTTCATTATGAATTTAAGTGGTACTTACCGAACAGATTTTATTAGTTTATCTGGATATTTATTGCTTTTGATACAAAAATACATTCAATGTATAAGAGATATAGCGACAATCCATATCTGATTTAACCAGACAAAAAGAAATCATCATCAAAGTTTTTACTGATATATAAATTAGTAACAAGGAAGACGAAGTTTACGACTGAAAGAAAAGTGGCAAGTTTTGCGCGGTTCACTCTGTCGTTCACAAAGCCATGTGTTTTTTTTATTCTTATTTTCGTATATTCATCTCCACATTATAGATTTATAGCGTGAAACATAGTGTCCATGGTAACCAAAGGAGTGCAACATGTTGGATTCAGCAACGCTTGACGATGCTGCTTCCGTTTGGCCAAAGGGAAAATTAAGTTGGAAATTATTGAAGTTGATATTTATGTTTATTATCACACAGTGACTGATCGCAGTAAATATGTTCTTTCTTTTTTTATTATTTAATAAATTGTATTCTGTTTATCTATGTATTGTGTTGATGTTTTGGTGGTTGATTGTTCAATTTTACACTCTTCCTGGTAAGCTTTGACTGCCCCGTGTTAACATTTGAATCCCGTCATGTATTCTGCCGTTGTTTCTCCTTGAATAGCCGGCGAACCAAGTCTAAGGGGATAGTAAAACGAGTGAAACACGCATGCGCGCGTCTCCGGTCCACTCACCGATTCTTCGCGCGGCTTATTCCTCAATAAGGACATATCCTCACAGCTGTACAAAGACTTGAGTTTAAACGGCGCTTACAGACTTGGAAACTACGTTTTGTCTTTGGGACCTAACATTTCAGAGCTATCATTTGCCTTAATTAATATAGTTTGCATCGTAATTTCTGTAGGTTCGTAAAGATGCCGTAGTTACGTTAGTTCTTGTACCAATGTAGCGTGGATTTTATGTACATTAGTCAGTGTAGTTCTTGTAATTCCTGTAGTTAGTTAAGTTCCCAGGTAATTTAGTTTCTGTAGTTGTTGTTGTTGTTGTTGTTGTTGTTGTTGTTGTTGTTATGGTGATGTCTTTAACTCTTGCTTTCTGAATCCCCTGCATAATTTAAGAGACTGTATGGTTAATTCGGATTGAAAACTGAAAAAGAAAACTTCTTTTTTCTTTTTTATGTTCCTTCACTACGAATACCGGCGCATGATTGCACTCATCCATAAATTACGTTGAATGCGACTGAAATGTTGCGTGTATTTAGCTTGGCCTTAGTCCAATATTATACAATCGAAGCCTAATTTATTATAATTGTAGATACCATGAACTACAGCCGGAGTTTAAAACTGAGTGAAATATCAGACTTGAATTAACCCCTATTTTCAAGAAAGCAATGCGCACTAACTACCAATTATCCGACGAGCGCGCGTTGGCCAGTAAGACGATGACGAATGTAGGTCACCTCGCCCCTGTGTCAAGTCGCACCCATATGTAGGTGCATCGATTCACGGTAACTAGCCCCTATAAAAAAAGCCAGTTGCACATAGGTTGGAAGTAAACTTTAGCACCTTTTTCTCGTGGGGCGACGCAACTAAATTCTCGTGGGGAAGTGTCTCAGACTATAAAACGGCTCGAAAACCACACCTCTTGGCTCCGCATAAGGTTATAAGGGAGTACATCCTCTGTGGAACCAAACTAGGCTAGACTGAACCGAATATGACCGAGTCAGGAAATGTTTACGAGCGTGCGTCGAATGTGTTCGTTGGATGTGAGATGACAGATAGCCAACGAAGCGCATAGCGCCGAGTGAATTGGCTCCAATCGCTCCATCCAAAACGCGCGAGTGAAATACTTGTTCTGATTGAGAACAACCCAGACAAGTTTTCGAAGCAATCTAGTTTACATTTTACAAGAACGACAAAAATACGATTTTTTTGGCTGTTGTTTCTTGGGCATGACATAATGGCTGATATCCAATGCAATTCCAGATATTTGATTGGCTTAGCCGCTATGAGATATCAACTATAATGCCATGACCAAGAAATAGCAGCCATTTAAGTCGTCTTGTGGTTGTTCAAACGAAATGAGATCAGCACGGTCTAGAAATGTTACTGAGGCCTGTTCCAAACGTCGTGCTACTACCGTATACCGAACTTTTAAATCAATTTGACCCGGCAGTGGCATAGCAGTAGCACAGTAGTGGTTTCAAACGCCGAATTTAATTCAGTCGCGCCAAATTCTAAAATATAGAAAATATAGAAAACGACAAAATTAACCTAAAATACATTAAATTAATGTATTTATTTCGGCTCGGCAATAGCACGCCGTTTGAAACCAAGTCGCGCTACTGCCGTGCGGCACGACAGGGCCTGCCGTGCCTACTGCCGTGCTAAATCAGAGTCGTGCCGAACTTAATTCAGCCTGCCGAACTAAATGGTTTCCATAGTCATGCTACTGCCGTGTTTTAGTCGAATTAAATCCTTGAATTTAGTTCGGCAAAGCAGAAACGCGATGTTTGGAACAGGCCTAAGCTTATCTCTTAACAGAGGGACCTCCAGATTTGTCTATGAGTAAGACTTTTCAAATCTAGTTTGCGTGGTTTAGATAATCACTTGTCACAGTATTCTCTTTTTCTACAACCTTATCTGCTGGTAAACGCGAGTTCTGCAGACGGGAGTGGTTTGAAATTTGAAATTCGTTGGCGTACTAAACCTATTATTCTACTCTCGCTGGTTGGTTTTTAAATGCGTCGTTACGGTATGTCGGTGCGTGTCCTCATCTCGGGTTACCTCAATACAGTTTTTCATCATTTTGCTCAAATGATAGACAATGTGCTGTCTACTGGTCATAAACAGAGTATTTATCTTTTAGTTTTCTTTTTTGCTTGAAAAAGGTGAAAACAGTTATGGGTTGATCTGTAGTTCTCCTCTTTTCGGCTGAGCCTGCATTACTACAAAGAGACGCCAGCAATGTCCTACTTTAACCAAATGCGTACTACACTTGTGCGCAGGTTTTCAAGATGGCGGCTCTGGCGTGCTGTTGCCGATTGATAACTTTTGTTCCGGGTAACATTTTGTAAATGCCAGCAAACTTGCGCCTTATTTGCACATAGAAGTTTTAATTGTAAAGGGAAGCTTGTTGGTTGGATTATATACAATTATGACAGACTCTGTGGCCTTGGAACCAAGCGAATTGACAGCTCCTCGGGTCGGAGAAAAGGTTTGAACGCTTTATAAGCTTAACTTACTTACTCTACATATGGACGTTAGTTAGATTTAAAGCCTAGAAAATTAAGATGAAGGAAAAAAGATAATAGTTTAGTTAAACAATGACTGTTGCAGGTAGTTCCTGAGGATCACAGTGCTACAGTAGAAGACAAGATTCTTGAAGGTCAGAAACGTTTCATATTATGCTTTACGTTTTTATATCATTTTCCTTAATATAAAGTTTACGATGAAACGTTCTGGAATGTTGAAATATACCGCTGGAAAACGTTACCTTTTTGGTTCAAACAAACACTATTCTGTGTATTTTGATCGATCGCTTTTAGTCCCTCAAACGCAATCTCCCCAGCATCAAAATCAATTATTACACACCTTTCCGGGCACCAATACGCGATAAAAGGTTCTCCGCTAGAGAAAGTGAGAATTCTTACTATTAGGAGATAACTTCTAAACAAAAGGACTACCTCAAGTAACTGTTCTCACTCTGTTGATGTTTCTGCTGCATACTTTGGAGACATTGGATTTGTGAACACATTTAACAGTCTGACTTCTTTGCCGATGATGCAACGGTGGAGATGTGCAGAATCTTACAGCACAATCTTGACTCCCTTGTAAAGTGGTCCTTCACTTGGCATACACCATTCAATGCTTAGTAATGCACTGCACTTAGAGTATATCATGCAAACAGACCAATATTTATTATTGACCACCAATTCAGGGAGAACCTCTCCAGTTTGTTGACCACTTTAAGTACCTTGGTGTAGAACACTCATCATGACCTACCGTAAGTGGGAGCAAGTATGTTTCCACTGTTATTGGTAAAGCAAACTGCCCCTTGGGGTTTATACCCAAAAACGTATTAATGATATGGAAAAAGTCCAAAGACAATCTCCACATTTTGTAAGAAGTTGTTGTGACAATACCTGAGAACAGTAACAAATCTGCTATATTACCTGCACTGGTTGAACCTCGAGACCCAAATAGAAAAAAAATCAAGACTTTTGATAATGTACAAAGTAGTAAACAACTAAACAGTCCTAGTTCTCCCATTACACATTGGGTGTCTAAACAAACACATACAAGTATAGTTTCATCTCAAGGACACTCAGTGACAGGAACAATCTTCTTGCAAAATATGATATTGAGTAAGAAACTGTTGAAGGCGTCAAATTAGCTGTCCATTACCAACTGCACTGTAGGCTTTGTCATTTTTACATTGATAGGCGTGAAAAATCCGCAGTACATTGTACCTTGCGCTTTATTTCAGAGGTGTTTGGAGCCAAACATTTTACACAACTGAAAGACATCTAAATTTGTGTTCCATACATGAAAGCCATTTTGTAGCTGCAGAACTTCATGTTTATGTCTGAACAGGCTCTCTTTTATCTTGTATTTTTGACACAGTCAATGACAAACCTGATGAGAAGCATTCAGTAAATGGGGAGGGAGATGCTATAGAGCCTCAACATGGTAGTGAGGGTGTCAAAGAAGAGGCACCCAAGCCTCAGCGCGAAAGTGAGGCTGCAAAAGTTCAAGACGATGGAGAGCCTCAACATGAAAATGAGGGTGCAGAAGGAGAGTCTCAAAATGAAAGTGAGAGTGGTGAAGGTGGTGTCAAAGCCCCTGGTTCTGCTGATGTAAAGGAAGAACCATCTGGCTCTGATGACGAGGAGAGTGACAACGAGAGTGACACCGAATCTGATAGTGAATATACATCGGCGGAATCTGAGTCATCACAATCACAAACAGATCACAGTGCTAGTGACCAAGAGGTCAGTAGTTTATTTTGAGTGATGAAGTCAATAGTATTACATGTAATAGGTGTGAACTAGTGGGCTGAGCTGTAGAATTAAACCAAGAGCACGAACAGTAAGGTGAAGCATAAATGATTACTTTTGTCATTAGTTTGAACTAAAACAAGAGGAATCAAGTGAGTTTGAAGGCTTCTTTTTTTCAGTTGGCCGAGTTTTTAGAACAGGAAAGCCGAGTCTTAAGGTCAAAGGTAAAATTAAGTTAATGACGCAGAACTGCATTTCCTACATTTTGTGCCATAGAAGTTGGCATCAATTTGAGGTAATTTTTCAATTAGTGTTGCTTTCAACTTAACATAACATAACATAACATAACATAACATACAATCAATACAATTAATTATCACCTAAATCGAGTTCTCAAATACTTCAGTTTACTTCTGCTATATATATTGTAAGTATTAAGTTTATCTGTCCCTGGGATCGGAGGCCCCATGCAAAAGCCCTGTGGTTTCTGGTAGCCTCCCAGCCAAATGTATCTTTTATGTTTGTATTTAGTTTTTCTCTTCTATATTCTCTAGTGAAATGGTTACTTTTTTCTCTTTTGTCTTATTTATTACTTGGCAAAATGAAATAAATATTTTATTCAGGAACTCAATTAATCAACTTAACCAACCCCCCAATATAATGTTCTGTTATAACTAATACAACAGGAAAGTGAAAAAGAAGAAGAGGAAGAAGAAAAGGAAGAGGAGGAAGAAGAAGAAGATGTTATAGTAGAAGATGATGAAGGTGGTGATAGGAATCAAGTGAAAAAGGAACAGGACAAGAAGCAGGAAAATGAGTGGGAGGAAGAAGAAAGCAAAACAAACAAAAAGGGGAAAGGAGATGGACAGGTCAGTAAAGAAAAAAGAATCAACTCATTGTAAAAAAATGCAAACTTAATTTATTTTCCCATGGAGCATCAGAGAGCTTTCTGCTGAGAAAATTGATTCAAAGATGTCCATGTGTTCCGGAAAAATTGGAATTTGGAAGTGGTAGTTTTAGTGGAGGGAGGAAAACCGAAGAACCCAGAGAAAACCCTTGGAGCAGAAGTGAGAACCAACAAAAAACTCAACCAACATAATGGTGTTAACAGTGGGAATTGAACCAGGGTCACAGGCGAGTGCTCTCATCACTGTGCCCTCCCTGCCCATAACATGTATGTTAATTAGCCCTACTAACCTCATTTGAGAGTAAAACTTCTATTGAATTTTGCACAAGAGGCTAGTAGGGCTAATCAGTATAAAGATAACAAATATAATATTAACTGCCTTAATTCATGACAGTAGTTTATCATCACTAGGGAAACCAAACTTTCATTTGTTGTACCTGAATTCAAAATTTTAAAAGATTGGTCTTTTTTTATCAAAATCACTGTCAACATTCTAAGACAATCTTCCAAAAATTCTTTATTGAGTTGGCTTTGGTGTCAAAAATACCACATCTATGTTTTATATCACTGAGCAGACCAGAAAATTTTAGCCTTTCAGAGGACAGCTTCTGCTTGACAAGTCAGAAATGACTAGAATACACAAGTGTACACACACACAAAAAATTAAAGCAAAAACTAGATTTAATAAGAATGTGTTTTGGTTTGATGCGAGAAGAAACATGTACAGATAAATGGTTATTTGAATTTTTACATTTGTGAAGTTAATTAGAGTTGTTGCTCTATAGGTGGCTGAAGAAGAAAAGTTTGATCCTTCTATAATTCCCCGAAGAACAACTTTTTGGGGTCATGATGATAGGTGGTCAGACACTCCAGAGGAAGAAAGGTACAAATAGATGTTTCATTTCAATAACATTAATGCCACAGGCTGAACAGGATTAACCCTTTAAACCCTAACGGTGATCAGCATCAAATTTCTGCTTGTGATATCAATGCTTATTCAACCATTGAGGTCATGAGAATTAAGGATATAATTACACAAGGTGAATTTTCTTGATATTCTAATAACTTCTCCCAGTACTTTTATAAGCAAAGAATGGGGACAAGATAGGAGAATTTGGTCTTTGATATTAGGGGTTAAAGGGTTAAGGCCCAGTATCAACAACGACAAAGATAATTATTCTCTTTCCTGTTCTCCCCACTATTCTTGTGGTAATACAGTGTAGTTGAGAGATTTTCTTTAAACTTAATATTAATGTCGGACCCAAAATGGGGTTCCTGTGGTGCGTGTGTGACGTAAGCCCAACCGGTCAGGACCGGTTTTTGCACTAGAACACAAGGAGAAAAAGAGCGAGCGATCTTGTGAGTACGAGCGAGTTTATCAAACGAGAAACGAATAAATTTTGTTGAAATCATCGCAACAAAAGGTGGCGACCCTGCCAGGACACCTGTGATTCGAGAAAGTAACAGCGAGCGGCGAGAAGTGAGCAACGAGAGGAATTTTACATGTAAACACAGCGAAGAAACACCGAAGTCAACAACATGAGCGCCGAAGGCGAAATCAAAACAATGCAGGAGAAGATTCAAGGAAAACTGAAAATGCTTGAATTTACAGCGGGAGATACAGCGAAAGTAATCGAGACCGGAGACCTGAAGACAATTGAGAGGCATGGAAGCGCATTGGAGCACGTTATTGACAAAACACATCAGCTCAAATTGGAAGTTCAGGAGTTGCGTATTGAAAGTGGGAATGACCCTGTAGAGGTCAGACTTTGGACTGAAACTTTAGATAGCCAAATCAGTAAATTTGAGGGAATTCTTAAAGAAGTGGAATATGTAGCTGCCGGTATTAGATCAATCGAAGAGGAAAAACGCGAGAAAGAGAAACGGAAACGGAATTTGGAGGAAAAGATCCAGCTTGAAAAGGCTAAACACGAAGCGCGAGCGAGTCTTGAGAAAACGGCGAAGGCATCCACGGAGGAATCTGGGAATTTGAGCAGTGTCGGAGCGAAATTGCCAAAACTGGAGATAATTAAATTTCAAGGGACTTTCCTGGATTGGATGAGGTTTTGGAATCAATTCGAAACTGAAATCGACAAGGCTAAACTAACTCAAGTTGCTAAGTTTTTTTACCTGAAGGAGTTACTAGTATCCAGTGTCCGCGCGTCCATTGACGGACTCCCTTTCACGACGGAGGGTTACGAAAGGGCCAAAGCTATATTGAAAACCAAGTATGGTAAACCCAGTGAGGTAGCAAACGCACATATGCAATGCATAATTGGATTATCCACAGTTCATGGTGGACACCCAGCAAAAATCCATGATTTCTACGAGAAGCTAACAAGTCACATACAAGTGCTAGAGACCATGGGCAAGGTTAACGAAATAGGAGGGTTTGTGCGTGTGACGCTTGATAAATTACCTGGAATCAGAGCGGATCTGGCACGTCTAGACGATAACTGGCAAGAGTGGGGATTTGCAGAGCTAATCGAATCCCTGAGGAAGTGGGGTGACCGTAACCCTATTGTCAGCGAAAACCTTAAACCCGAACCGCTAAAGCCTGACCTGCGAAGTCGTTATCCTCCGAACCGTGACCCCCGAAATCACTTCCAAGCAAGGAAAAATCCTGCTTACCAGACCAAAGATGAGAGTGCGAAGGTGGGGCGTAACTGCATCTATTGTAATGGTGAGGATCACAGCTCCACCCAGTGCAAGAAAGTCCCTGGCTTGCACCAGCGCAGGCAGATCTTGAGTGACAAGAAACTATGCTTCAACTGTACAGGAACAAGACATCAAGCACGGGAGTGCCACAGCAAGTACACTTGTCAACATTGCGGTGGCAGACATCACACGTCTATTTGTGACAGGCTGCCTAGCAACAGTCAAATGATGTTGGCAACTGGTGAGGGTTCTGTTATTTATCCGGTGGTAGTGGTGTTCGTCGATGGGATCAAATGCAGAGCATTACTAGACACAGGTGCGGGTAGCTCTTATGCGTCAGCGGCTCTGATTGAACGGCTTAACAAGCGACCAACTCATATCGAACGTAGACAGATTGACATGATGCTTTGCTCAACAGTTCAAAAGGTACAAGGGTATTCAGTAACGGTTAAAAGTGTTGATGGGAAGTTTGAGATGATGACGAAGATCAATAAAGTGGACAAGGGTGTTCTACTCACAGTCCCAAATCCGAATTATGGAGAACTGATCAGCAAGTATCGTCACCTGCAGGGAGTGGTCATGGATGACGATGACAAGAAGAGTGAGTTACCCATTCATGTAATACTCGGCGCCAGCGAGTACTCAAGGATCAAAACTGAGACGAAACCTAGAATTGGTCAGCCGTCTGAGCCCATTGCTGAGTTCACTATGCTGGGGTGGACGATGATGTCCACAGGGAGAGAAGCCGCGCTATCCAACGTTTATTTGACGAAAACATCGGCAGCGGACTACGAACAACTCTGCTCTTTAGATGTTTTAGGACTCGCAGATAGACCAGAAGCAGACCAGCAAAACGTGTTTGCCGAATTCTCTGAGCAACTGAACCGAAGTGACGAAGGTTGGTACGAATCGGCTTTGCTATGGAAGGCAGGTCACGATCACCTGCAATCGAACGAACGCGGAAGTATCAGGGGACCACAAGGTCTAGTGAGGAAGTTGCAGAGAGAGCCTGGTCTGATAGACAAGTACGATGAGATCATCCAAGAGCAACTCACTGAAGGGATAGTTGAGAGAGTTGTAGACGAGCCAAACGAGAGAGTATTTTACATCCCTCACAAACCTGTGAAAAAGGAAACTGCTGTGACCACAAAACTCAGAATTGTATTTGACGCATTGGCTAAGCCAAGTGAAGATAGTCCGTCGTTAAACGAGTGCTTAGAAACGGGGCCTCCCTTGCAGAATCTGTTGTGGAACGTTCTTGTGCGAAATCGCCTAAAGCCAGTAGCCTTAGCAGCTGACATCAAACAAGCCTTCTTACAAGTACGCATAAGACCTGAAGACCGGGATGCACTACGTTTCCACTGGCTCAAGAACAAGGACCCTTCAGTTATTGAAGCCTTGAGATTCGCGCGAGCGCTCTTCGGGTTGGTCCAGTCGCCATTCTTGTTGGCGGGAACACTAAAATTGCACTTGCAAAGCCTAAGAGAGAAATACCCAGTGGAGGTAGACGAGATCTTGAGGAGTCTATACGTTGATGACGTCATCACGGGGGGCAACACCAAAGAAGAGGTTCAGGACCTGAAGAAGACGATCATATCAGTGTTTGGGGATGCTAAGTTTACCATGCACAAGTGGAACTCCAACGAGCCTCAGCTAGAGAGTGAGAATGTTGTTCCGGTGCACGAGCCTCAGCTAGACGGTGAGAATGGGGTGCCTGTTGATGAACAGCAGAGTTATGCAAAGCAACAGTTGGGAGTTAAGGAAGGTGAATCCAAGATATTAGGTTTGCCGTGGAACAAGAGAGAGGACACAATTGCAGTGACTTTCCCTAAGGAACCTGTTGATAACACTAAGAGAGGAATGCTACGATTCTTAGCTGCGGTGTACGACCCGCTTGGTGTAGCGTCGCCCACAACATTAGTGGGAAAGCTTCTGTACCGCGAAGTATGCGACAGTCGACTACCGTGGGATGAGAAACTGTCAGACAGAATTGGACAAGAGTGGCTGAAGTTTGTGAGGAGCCTCCCCAACAAGGTTGAAGTACTGCGGAGCATACCAAGGTTCAAGGAGCCGATCGAAGGAGTCCAGTTGCATGTATTCGGTGACACAAGTGGAGTTGGTACATCAGCGGCCGTCTATGCAGTGATTACGCAAGCCTCCGGGGTGAGCAAGGGCTTAATAGCAGCAAAGTCAAGATTAGCAAAGAAGAATCTTACGATTCCAAGATTGGAACTTGTGTCCGCTCACATGGCCGCTAACCTGGTGGAGAACGTGAGAGTCGCACTTGAAGGATATCCAATCAAGTCAGTCCATGGGTGGAGTGACAGTACTGTCGCACTCCACTGGATCAACAGAGTCCGCAAGATCAACGACAAAGATTACATTGAATGGAGACATGTCGACTCCAAACACAACCCAGCCGACATAGGAAGCAGAGGCTGCAAGGCAGATCAGCTGTGTAATGTGTGGTTACCGGGACCACAATGGTTGTCCAAGCCAGAGGAGTGGCCGGGAGACGTAGTGACAGAGCCTAACAAAGAAACGGAAGCAGAAGCTAAGCTTACTAAGGAGGTGTTTGCAGTGGCAGTGGAGGCGAGGGACGACTTCAATGAAGTGCTGGAAAGGCATACCTTCTGGCGAACGATCAGAATCAGTGCATGGGTCATGAGATTCCTTCAAAATTGCTGGAACAAGAAGTTGAACCGAGTAAGCGGACCCTTGACAACAGCTGAGACGGAGATATAGGTCAAGTGGTGGATAAGGCGGGAGCAGCAGAGACACAGTGTAACAGACAAGTTTCTGGAAGACCAAGAAAGGCTCAACCTTCAGAAGAATGACCAAGGAATCTATGTGTGCAGAGGAAGAATTCAAGGACATTATCTGGTGTATTTGCCACCCAGGGTAGTCTTATCAGAGAAAATGGTGCACGACGCCCACATCTTGACGCTACACGGGGGAGTCGGCCTAACGATGGCGCATGTGAGACAAGAGTATTGGATTCCCCGTCTCCGGCAACTGGCGAAGAACGTGGTTAACCACTGTTATGGGTGTAAGAAGTTCCATGTGACAAAGCTCCAAAATCCACCGCCTGGAAACTTACTAGTGGATCGTACAGAGGGGACATTTCCGTTCCAAGTAGTAGGGGTGGACTACGCCAGGCCCATAACTTACAAGATTTCGAAGAAGAAAGAAGGCAAGGCATACATTTTACTGTTCGCATGCAGTTTAACGAGAGCGGTCCATTTAGAGTTACTAACTGACCAGACCACTGCTGGTTTCATCAGGTGTTTGAAACATTTTATTGCGAGACGGGGGAGGCCTACGAAGATTTATTCGGACAATGGAAGAAGTTTTGTGGCTGCATCCAGGTGGCTCAAGAGTGTTATGAGGGAGGAGAAATTGCAAGACTATCTGGCCCACCACAACATCCTTTGGCAGCTTAACCTCGCCAGAGCCCCATGGTGGGGGGGTCAATTTGAACGGTTGGTTGGAGTTGTGAAACACTCATTTTACAAATCTATGGGACGAGCGTACCTGACATTCGAAGAGCTTGAAGAAGTTGCGCTTGAGGTGGAGGTGGCCGTCAATAACCGCCCGTTATCCTATGTTGAAGATGATGTTGAACTTCCGGTGCTAACGCCAAACGTCATGATGCACGGGCTACCTAACCTCCTGCCAGAGGAGGATGCAGAGTCAGTGGAGGATGTGGAGCTACGTAAGAGGACAAGATACCTCCGTCGCTGCAAGGACATTCTGTGGTCAAGGTGGACTACAGAATACATCAGGAGTTTGAGGGAGAGACACAATCTCAAACACAAGACCAAGGTGCTGACACTGAAAGTTGGAGATGTGGTGCTAATTCAGAGTGAGGAGCGCAACCGTGGAAAGTGGAACATTGGAGTTGTAGTGAAACTCATCAAGGGGCGTGACGGCGTCGTCCGAGCAGCGAGGTTGAGAGCGGGGAAGTCCTACTTGGAGCGAGCAATCCAACAGCTATGTCCTATGGAGCTGTCGTGCGACGTACGGGACACACAGTTGAGAAACTCGGTGCAGCTTAATCCTCAAGCCAGAGAGTTCGCCCCTAGGCGGGCTGCTGTAGCTGCGGCGAAGCGGATCAGAGAGATTGCAGAGCAAGGGAGCAAGTGAACAGACCCAGGGACTTGCGGAGTCACGAACTATTAGAACTCTTTAAAAACTGTTGCTGTTATATAAGCATGGAGCTGTGTGATTATATTTGCTCCACTTGCGTGTATCAAATTGGGGGAGAGTGTCGGACCCGAAATGGGGTTCCTGTGGTGCGTGTGTGACGTAAGCCGAACCGGTCAGGACCGGTTTTGGCACTAGAACACGAGGAGAAAAAGAGCGAGCGATCTTGTGAGTACGAGCGAGTTTATCAAACGAGAAACGAATAAATTTTGTTGAAATCATCGCAACATTAACATAAAAGTGTAAATGACAGAAAATTTTTGATTTGCTTCATCAAATCTTTGTGTTGTTCTCTTTCAAAAATCAAGGAAGCTTTGGCTTATCAATTGAAGGGATGAGAGCATAACTGATCCAAATGACTTTTCAGATCACTTTTTGTTGTTTTAGCTCAGATTTACCAGAATTTTTGGATGTGGCCTTGAATTCCTTCAGGAAACATCTGCTGCTTTGTGCTTTGTTTTGTGATGAAAACGGAAATCTTGCCCATAATCAGAGGTTTTTATAATTTGGAAACAAAGCACAAAGCAGCAGATAAAACATTGGAGGACCTTTGAGCAACGTTTCCTGAAGGAAAAGGCCACATGAAAAAATTCCGGTGAATCTAAGCTAAAACAACAAAAAGCGATCGGAAAAGTCATTTAGGTTGGTTATGCTTTCAGCCCTTCAATAAATAATTATTGAACTACCTTTATTGATCAAGTAGGTATTGACAGTGGTAATAATTACATTTTGTGTTTGATTAGGAGAAAGCCAACAAATCGTAAATTGTGGGACAAGACGTCAGACAGATGGGAGCATGACATGTACAGGGAAGAGGAGCAAGGTCCGAAAACAAAGGAAGAACTTGAGGTGAGGTGGTTAACAACGGCTTCATCGATCAAATTAATCAAAAATGTATTTTGGCTTATCAAAGAAAAATTAGGGGCTGTTTACATGAAGGGAGAGAGATCCTAGCATTAGGAAGATCCTAGAAGACAAAACAACTTTTTTTACATGCAGAAATTTTGGTTTGGGTGGTTACCAAGTGGAGGGGGAAAAGAGAAAAAATTGTCTGCCTTTAGCAATTGAATGCCCAGTTGCTGCCATGTTTGTTCGTTTTTGTTCCTAGTACTAGGATCTTCTGAGCAAAGATACTTTACATGGTGCTAGGATCTTCCTATCTCTCAGCTAGAACGATCCTATCACTAGGAAGATCCTAGCGCTAGGGCCAAGTACAACTTTTTGCATGTAAACCGAACACAGAAAACATACGGCACTAGGATGATCCGCCTTCTAGGATCTTCCTAGTGCTAGGATCTTCCTCCCTCCATGTAAACAGTCCCTTATACAGTGTTGCATGACACACATTTAGTGTTCACTTTGTGAAGTTGTCTTGGTTAGAAAGTTAGAAATATGTCTGAGAAGTTTTCTGTTTTCATCTACATGTAATTCTTTCAGCCTTGATGGTACTGTATCTGTATTTGTTTCTGTTGAATTTTTTCTTCATAAACAAGAAGAAACACTTTTGTCACACAGTCACTGCTTCAACGTCACATTAGGGATGGCGGACATAGTGAGCAAGTAGGAAGTAAATGTTGTGGAATTGGTATTTCAAGAAATAAAGCCAAGTCTCTTGAAAAAGTAACCTAAGCTGTTAAAAGAACATTTTGGACAAAATATATTGTAATTGAGCCACAAAAACAAATTAGAAAATCTCTAGCCTTATTCATGAGGCAAATACACATACGAGTTTCAAATTTGCTCTGTCAATATTCTATTGCATCTTGCTGCATGGACTCTGTGATTTTTGCAGCTCAGGGTCTACAATGAAATGACTGGTGGCTTGGCGAGGCCAACATTACTTTAATAGTGTGGGTTCATAAGACAGAGAACATTTTTTTTTATTTTGACCCAACAATTCCCTGCATGAAGTATGACATATGGGAAATTTTAATTTGAAATGACCCACTCCAAGGCCGGAAAAACTGTAGCTAGCCTCCTTAAAATTTTGTCAAGTGGCAGTATTACATGTTGCACAGTACTGTTATGGTCAGGATTCTTAATTCACAATTTGAGCTAGGGCACTCAGTAGTTGTTTTGTTTTTTGTTTGTTTGTTTTTTTCTTGTAGGATACAGCTCGCTGGCTTGAAAGAGGAGGTGGTCGTCGGGGGAGACAAAGGTATGATTTGCAGGAATTTGTTAGAGGAGGTCGTCGAGGAGGAAGAGGTAGAATGAGAATGGATGACAAAGAATTCCAAGAAAACGATAGAAATAAAGAAAACCGTGCTCCAGAGCAAAGATTTAGAAATGAGAAACCGGAGCAGAGGGGAAGAAATAGGACATCTGAAGATTCAGAGGAAGATAGAGATAGAAGAAGAGGAAGGTTTAGAAGACAAGAGAGAGAAAGATGGAAGGACAGAGAAGACGACGATGACCGAAGAGGCCGTGGCAGGAGACAAAATGAAAGAAGAAACTGGGGTGATGAAGTAGAGGATGGTGAAGAGGAGGTGAAAGAACAAAATGAGAGAAATCGAAGACGAAGGAGGGATTATGATGAAAGAGAAAGGGATTATGAAGAGAATAGGAGACATGATCATGATAGAAATAGGACTAATGATGAGAGAAGGGTTCGTGATAGAAGGAAAGATGATGACGATGGAGACACGAGGAGGAATTATGAAAGAAGCAGAGAAGACAGAAGGCCACGGAGGAGAGATGATGACAGAAGGAATGAAGAAAGGGTTAATACTGATGAGCGAGGAAGACAATTTGATGAGAGAGACAGAGGTGAACGACAAGAAAGAAGACGGAATGAGGAAAGGAGAGGACAAAACAGGGAAGGTGGAGGATTTGGTGATCCTCCGAAACGCAGGTAAGAAACGTTATTAACACTTTAAAGCTTCATATTAAAGAACAAATTCTCCTATCTTGTTCTCACACTTTTCTTATAAAAGTACTGGGGAGAAGTTATTAAAATATCAAGAAAATTCACCTTGGGTGATCATATCCTTAATTCTCATGACCTCAGGGGTTGAATAAGTATTGCTGTTACAAGGAGAAATTTGATGCTGGTCACTGTTAGGGTTTAAATTTAAAACAAAAATGAAGCGTAGTAAAATTCCAATCCCATCCCTAAAGGATGTAACTTATCAATCAGGGTGCGTTTCTGTGGGAAAATCCGAATCCGGATTTTTGATCCAAGATCACTCGGATCATGGTGTATCAAAGGAACCGACGAATCCACTCTGGGTAAGGATTTGTTGGTTCCTTTGATACACCATGATGCAAGTGATCTTGGATTAAAAATCCGGATTCGGATTTTCCCAAAGAAACGTACCCTTAGCTCATAAGCTGGCATAAGTAGACGGCCATGTGGGTTGACATGAGGCAGTTCAGAAAACATCTATCCCTGCACACACCATCCGTTCATCTACATGTTACAGGCAAACAATTTATCAAATGGATAGGGGGGTTAGTTTCTAAAGAAACTGCAGTGCTTCGTCGCTGGGGATTTGGAATGAATGTTTGGTTTATCAACAGAGTTGATAACTAAAGATAAATTGGCCACCGTAAAGAGATTCGAGTGCTGACGTTTCAAGTGTTAGACCTTCATCAAAGCGTCAGGGCTAACGCTTGAAACGTCAGTACTCTAATCTCTTTACCGTGGCTAATTTACTTTTAGTTATCAACTCTGTTGATAAACCAAACAATTTATCAGTCATCGACTATTCATCAAGGCTGTTCATAATTTGTAATTTAACTATGCATATATATGGCATGCTGAAAACATACTTGTAAGTGTTTACTTTTAAAGTTGGCTGCATCAGATTGGACAGGAAAAATTGGCTTTTAATCGCATCACACAGACTTCATTATCTCAACCCAGTCTCCATGTGCTTGATGGGAGTGGGATGGCACAGTGGTGAGAGTAGTTGCCTCCCACCAGTGTGGCACGGGCTGGATTCCCGGACTCGGCGTCATATCTGGGTTGAGTTTGTTGTTGGTTCTCGTCCTTGCTCTGAGAAGTTTTTGTCTGGTTACTCCAGTTTCCCCCTCAAAAAATAACAGTTCCAAATTCCAACTCGATCCAGACTTCGAGGGCCACAGGTTTGTCAGTCGTAACGACTGTGAAGTGTCGCCGTCAAAGTTGATTTATTTATTCTATTTTACTTTTGAACCAACTATTTCACCTTTGGCCTTCTTTCACTCAGTAAGTGTGTAATCTGTGTTTTGTTATGAAGAAATGATACAAGGGAAACAAGATCACAAAGAAGCTACAGAGATGATGAACGTAGAGTGAATGAAGATGAGTCTTCAACTTCAACTGATACGCAAGCAAAATCAGCCCCCACCGGTACCACCCACAGTTACAGTAAACTCAGAGGGAGAGGTAGAGGAAGAGGACAGACTCAAGAACTCAAGAAATCAAGAAAGAATGCTGCTGATTTTACACGGGAGAGGGAAGAAGCTCGGAAAAGAGAGGAAGAGAAGAAGAAACAAGCAGAAGAAGAACACTTTGAAGGTATTATTTTAGTAGAAACGATTCAGCAGTAATCAGTTTGTGATCTCCAGAACAGCATTGTTTCGGCAGTTTCTAAATTTTTTACAATAATTATTGTCAATGTACAAATAGGCTCCTTTCGAAATACATGTATCAAAATAGACCCTTCTCCAAAATTGAATGAGTTAAAATTGAACTGAATGAAAAACTGATACCAGCACTGGAAAGAGCACCTTTACTTTTAATTACCTAGTAACCTTGTAAAGTTTCAGCCTATTAGGTGTTATATCAGCTTAGGAAATGAAAGATGAAATTTGACAAATTTACAGCATACCCCCAGTCATACAAATGTCTATAATTTTTTCATTTTTCAACTTACATTTTCTCAGCCGATAATACACCTGATATGCTGAAACTGTGCAGGTTTACTAAAGTAAAAGTGCTCTTTCTAGTGCTGGTATACGTTTTTAATTTTAACTTATTTGAATTTTCAGCCGCCATTTTGGAGAAGGGTCTATTCAGCTTGATATTGAGGCCTAGAGGACACAAACAACAGAAATAAATAAACATGATTATTCAGTTTCCTTTGTTTGTGTCCTTTTGGCCTCATTTTCAAGCTGAATTTTTTCATATTGAAAGGAGCCTATTGCACCACTACAGTGAGTGATACATCAGCAACTCATCCCCCCTCCCCTCATTTTCATCAATGTTGGTCCACTGGTTTAAAAAAAGAGGCTGGGTCACCATCCGGCCTTCAAAGCAACATTGAGTGAGGGGAGGGGGGAGTGAAGATTTGGTACTCTCCAGGTGGTGTTTTCCTTAAGGGAGATTGAAATATATGCAACATATTGTGCACGATTTGTAGTTCCTTCTTTCATATAAAAGCTACAAATGTATGTAAATTGAGCAGTTGTTTCTCTTGGTACTGTTTGTTATGCTCTAGAATCTGGTTCTGAACCATAACTTTGAGTTTTCAGATATGATCCTTGAGTGTAACCAACTGAGCTTTTGAGCAACTTACTTTCCAGTAGTGTTGTTTTTAGTGCTGTTCAAAGTGGTTCTTACTTTTGAAATTCTTTAAGTCTGACCATTCTAATGAAAGCTACTGAGTAGTACAATCATGTACCTTCCTGTGGTGCTATTAATCAGTTTTAAAAAAATAATGTGACAATAGCATTATTGAGAAGCATTTAAAGGTCCATTTTTAACATTTGATTTGGTCCTTTTTTTGTTGTAGATGCTGAAGAGGAAGATGGAGAAGCAATTAAAGAAGAAGAGGAATATGATGGTGATGCTGACAATGAAGATTCAGCACAGCATGGGGAACAAGACGAGGCAGAGGAATATGAAGATGAGGAGGAGGTGAAATTTGTTTGTTATTATTTTGAGATGTGCCTATCAAGTGATCAAAAATGTTTTGAATAGATAAGTAGAGAGTTGGCACAAAGTTAAGTTTCTTTTCAGTTTGTGCATGTACTTTGGCACAAGTGGCCTCATTAACCAAGTGCCTACCGCAATTTTCTCTAGCATGGGTCAATGCAAGTATTGTTATTCTCCCCTGAGAAGGGCACTAGTCCACTAAAAAGTACCCAGCATAAAGTGACTAGGAGTATTACTACTGCCCCTGGATGGGATGCTAGTCCATCAAAGGATACCCAGCATGAAGTGACTTGGAGTATTACTACTCCCCCCTGGATGGGATGCTAGTCCATCACAGAATACCAAGCATGAAGTGACTAGGAGTATTACTACTCCCCTCTGGATGGGATGCTAGCCCATCACAGGATACCCAGCATGAAGTGACCAGGAGTATTACTACTCCCCTCTGGATGGGATGCTAGTCCATCACAGGATGCCAAGCATGAAGTGACTAGGAGTATTACTACTCACCCTGGATGGGATGCTAGTCCATCACAGGATACCCAGCATGAAGTGACTAGGAGTATTACTACTCACCCTGGATGGGATGCTAGTCCATCACAGGATACCCAGCATGAAGTGACTAGGAGTATTACTACTCACCCTGGATGGGATGCTAGTCCATCACAGGATACCCAGCATGAAGTGACTAGGAGTATTACTACTCACCCTGGATGGGATGCTAGTCCATCACAGGATACCCAGCATGAAGTGACTAGGAGTATTACTACTCACCCTGGATGGGATGCTAGTCCATCACAGGATACCCAGCATGAAGTGACTAGGAGTATTACTACTCACCCTGGATGGGATGCTAGTCCATCACAGGATACCCAGCATGAAGTGACTAGGAGTATTACTACTCACCCTGGATGGGATGCTAGTCCATCACAGGATACCCAGCATGAAGTGACTAGGAGTATTACCACTCACCCTGGATGGGATGCTAGTCCATCACAGGATACCCAGCATGAAGTGACTAGGAGTATTACTACTCCCCCTTGGGTTGGATGCTACAGAACATTAAATTTTAACTTCTGTTTGCCATCAGTGACTTATGAATGTCTTCAACCATTGTTTGCTCCACAAAATTACTTCTTTCCGTAGTACCCACACTTATGACAACAGCTTTATACAGTGCACGGTCGTGTTATTTGACAGAGTTAATTATATCAACATGTAATATTGTTCTCTTACATGTATCAAAGCAACAATAATAATTATTAATTTATTATAATATTATTTTTTTTAGGTAATTGAAGAAGAAGAGACAGCTGCTCTTTTGCCTGAGCAAACTTGTAAGTTGCATTGTCCAAAATTAAGCCTTTATCAGGTTTAATACCCCTTTGTCATCTCCTAATATCTGTATATTCAACATACCTGTAAGCAACTGACTAGTAACTAACTGATTGATGTACTGACTGGCTGGATGATGCACTATAAACTGACTGGCATACTGACTCAGACTAGCTGACTAACTTGCTGACTGACTGACTTAATAAACAAATGAATGAGCGGACAGATGACATACTCAGTGATTAACTGGCAGATTGATGTAGGGACAAACTGTCTGTCTGGCTGATGTATTGATTGATTGATTGATTGATTGATTGATTGATTGATTGATTGATTGATTGATTGATTGATTGATTAAAGAAACAACCTACTGATTGACTGCCAAACATACTAAAGGACTTATCAACAGAAAGACATACTACACAACCAACTGATTGACTTCCTGCCAGTCGATAGAGACTGAGTCAATGGTTCACTGGAACAAGACTGCATATTAATTAGACACATAAAAAAATAATATTGTATACTAATGTTTACAATGTAGGTGAATTAGATAAGAGTACAACAATAATAGTGAACAGATGACGTAATCAGTGATTAACTGGTAGATTGATTTAGGGACAAACTGTCTGTCTGGCACTGATCGACTGCCAAACATACTAAAGGACTTATCAACAGAAAGACAATCATACTACACGACTAACTGATTGACTTCCTGCCATTTGATAGAGACTGAGTCAATGGTTCACTGGAGCAAGACTGCATATTAATTAGATGCATAAAAAAATAATATTGTATACTAATGTTTACAATGTATGTGAATTAGATGAGAGTACAACAATAATAGTGAACAGATGACGTACTCAGTGATTAACTGGTAGATTGATTTAGGGACAAACTGTCTGTCTGGCTATTGTATTGATTGATTGATTGATTGATTGATTGATTGATTGATTGATTGATTGATTGATTGATTGATTGATTGATTGATTGATTGATTGATTGATTGATTGATTGATTGATTGATTGATTGATTGATTGATTGATTGAAGAAACAACCTACTGATTGACTGCCAAACATACCAAAGGACTGATCAACAGGAAGACATACTACACAACCAACTGATTGACTTCCTGCCATAGAGAATGAGTCGATGGTTCACTGGAACAAGACTGCTTAATTAGACACATAAAATAATAAATATTATATTGTTAACCGATATTTACGTGAATTAGATAAAGGTATAATAATAACGATAATATTAATAAGAGTGTTTACATTTGGCCTTGAATTCCTTCAGGATACGTTGCTGCAATGTTTTGTCCACTATTTTGCACTTCGTGTGCAATAAACAGGTATGATTATGGGCAAAATTTCTGGAGCAATATTTCCTGAAGGAATTCAAGGCCACATGCAAAAACTTTGGGGAATCTAAGCTAAATCAACAAAATGTATCTGACATGCATTGTACATGTACATATAGGTTGGTTATGCCCCGAGCCCTTCAATTTATAGAACCACTGTTTCACTGTATTTGTGTTTCTCCTGACTTTCTTTAGCTGAAAAACAGAAGAAGACGAACAAAAAAGCAGAAACCAAGAAGTCAAAACAAGCCTCGCCCAAGAAAGGAGCTATTGCATCATCTTCACAGAGTCCAGCACCATCACAGGGTGCTCCTGCTGCTAAACCCAAACGTTACTCATCACAGCGGCAGCGCACAACACAGCAGATGCCAATACCTGTGCAGCAGGCCATGGTGCCGCAGATGGGGATTTATCCTGATCATACTTTTTATGAACAAATGGGTGAGTCAACTTAGAATGGTCACACTTTAGGATCTCATCCACAGACTCAAAAGTTAGAACCACCTTCTACAGCCAATGAACAGCACCACAGGAAAGTACTGCTCAGTAGCTTTCATTGGAATTGTCACACTTTAGGATTTTATCCACAGACTCAAAAGTTAGAGCCACCTTGTACAGCACAATAAACAGCACCACAGGAAAGTACTGCTCAGTAGCTTTCATTTGAATGGTCACACTTTAGGATTTCATCCACAGACTCAAAAGGTAGAACCACCAAGTTCACACATTATGATTCAAATGCTATAAAGATATTACCTTTATCAAAGCTTGACTTCAAGAGACAAAGGCTTGAGAAACGTTTTATTGTGTTTTTCTTCAGCCTATCAAGGACTGTATGCCCCACCAGGGACCCCTCCCACACAGCCTGTTCCTATCCCTGTTATGCAACAACAGCCAGACGTCATGCTACGACAGGATATGACAGTCACACCTGGTGAACATTATTATCTCTTTCTTTGTATCTAAAGTGGACAATGCAACTAAAACAAGGACTATGACATTTTAAAACTAAACCTCGCTAACGACATGATGCATAATCACTCTGATGAATATCAAACCTTGTCTGTAATATACACGTTCTTTTATTTTAAAAAAAAAAAAATGGTAAAGTTGTGTTCACAGACAGTTAATTTTCCCACTGCGCAGCCCTTTATAAACCCATGGGGACATATGTCAGACTTCATAGCATTTTGGTTTCAGCCTGTCTGGAATATTTCCTATTTAATGTGGTATAAATTGTTATTCACTACTGTATTCCTTTTACTGAAATTTATCTACTTTGGTCACCTACTCGATTAGTTCCACAAACTATTTGGGTGTCCCAAACTCCACACAGTAAACATTGTATTTAAACCATTTTTCTTCCTTCTTGTCCCCTCTCACTTTTTCTCTATCTTAATATTTTTATTATGAATTATTATGATTTTTGCTCTGAACGCTATTTATTATACTGGTATGTATAATTTAAATTGAAAAAATTATTCTAACATTTCCGTAAACGTTTTTGTGTGATTTGAATAAAATTGACTTGACGTTACTTATTGCAGGGGATCAGCCAGAAATACCTACTGAGATACCACTAGCTGCACCCGGTCCGCAACCAATGGGAGCTCTGCAGCACGAGACCATGATGCACCAGCAGCTTGTTGCAGCTCAACAGAGCATGGGTGTCGAGGGTCTGCCTGGGCCAAGAGTTCCACAGCCTGGAATGAGCCCTCAACAACAGCAACAGGTGTTAGCGGCACAGTTACAGCAGATGCAGGCTCAGCAAAGTAAGTGTATTATATTTAACAATTATTCCATGAGCGAGCATTGCATGTAAGATGATAGATAGCTAATTAGGAGTCGAGTTGGCTATAATAATCTCATATCCACCAAGCGGGGGTGGAATAATAATTATTCCATTTTTTTATTGTTTTATTAAACACAATCAAGAAATATTTATATATCTTGCTAATTTTTCTTTGCAAGAATAACCAGAAGACAATTTAATGGTCGCTTTTTCTCGGGCATGGTATAATGTGTCATATACATGTACCATTGACGCTAAGCCAATCAAATCCCAGGAATTACATTATACAATGATCCAGCTTTTAATAAAAAGGCATATACATAGAACAGTAAAGATCAGTAAAAATATTGTTAATCATCCAGATTAGGTATTCGATCCATTCTTTGGACACTGTGATGGGAATTTTTGAGGAAAAAGTCGGAAGAAAATCAATCGATCCTGCAGTTGCCCAACCTCCTCCACTATCATGGGCTGAGTAGCTCGAAGCATGGTTAGCGCTAACCATTGGTTAATAGGTATTAAAACCTATAGGTTGTTATGGTATTTAACCCGGGTTAGCGCTAACCATGCTTCAAGCAACTGGGCCCTGTATCTTAATGTAGAAAATGTTAGTGTACAAATGTATTCACAAGCTGCTCTTTTCTCCATCTTACTTGTGCGTAGGTATGCAAGCTTCTTCATTAGGGCCAGTCCCCCAGCCTAACATGGTAGCATCAGGGATGAGCCCACAGTCGTCAGCTGGTTATGCACAGCATCCTAACTACACTGGTGTCCAGTCCTACCCAGGCCAACCCATGATGTTCAACAATTCACAGTGAGTATATTTAGGGTAGTTATAAACGAGGGTCACAGGGTTATGAGTACTATGTACTATTAATTTTGGTGTTACGCTGTATAAATAATGTTTGTTTGATTGATTGATTGATTGATTGATTGATTGATTGATTGTTTGTTTGTTTGTTTGTTTCCAGGTTTCCAATGATGAATGTAGGAATGAATCCTTTCATTGGTCAACAAGTGAGTTATTGTTAAAAGCTAATTTCTCTTTATTGTTTTATGTGTGAAGACTGGTGGTTGTTAGGAGAATATACTTGTTTTAATACTGATGGATTGCGATAATCTGATTATTTCCAATCATTGATTACTTAATTCTAACCAGTTTCTGTCAGTACTTCACCAGCCTTGTTACCCCTCCCCTCCCCTTTGTTTCATTCCCTCCCCCTCCCCACCCCCAATAATAAATTAGCAAAATTGATTTTTGTGTCTGTCTTCAGATGTATGGCATGCCAATGCAGGGGGCAGCAGCATTTTATCCTCCACAAGCAGCAATGATGCAACAACAGCAACAGCCACAGCCGCCACAAGTTGAGCCATCACAGCAGCAACAGGCAAGACGGAGGCCAACTGCTGCCATACCAATCAAACCACCACAAGTGAGTAACAATGGTTTCACCTTTTGATCAAAGACTCTGTGTATACAATGATAAATACATGTAGGTATTTACTGGCTTCCACAGAGTGGCTCTTTCATCCACTGTTTCCAGGTCGAATTGGAATTTGGGAATGTTGGTTGTTGTGGAGGAGGAAATCCGGAGTACCCGCAGAAAAATCCTCGGAGCAGGGATGAAAACCGACAACAAACTCAACCCAAATATGGCGTCAACACTGGGAGTTGAACCCGGGCCACATTAGTGGAAGGCGAGTGCTCTCACCACGGTGCCATCCCTGTTTCCTCCCTCCTGTGGTTTAATGATAAAAACAAAATTCACAGTTTACTCTTCAAAATGTTAAAAACAAACAAACAAACAAACAACATCACAGGTAAGACAGGCCGACCTACACTGTAGACCGGCAATATCGCCACCACCAGGCCAGTCGATGATAAGCTGCATTTAACCTGACGATGAAGGCGAAGTTTTTACGTTGGGTTTCTCTTATCTGATAGAGTTAATAAAGCGCTGTTTTCTCTCCCGCAGGAAAGAACGTGAATGTTTCAGACCATGTTGTACAACAACACATCAGAAGTTACTGGGCCAAGGAATGGTGGTGAGGGCTAAATACAGGTCACGTGACTGTCAGCCCCAGTCCTCTTAGGCAAGATAGAATCTTGCCTTTCCAAAGAATAGAGCACAAGATGGTTTGCCTTCCTGTGAAGGATACTGCATATTTCCTTTGTTGGCTGCCTGTGACATGTTGAGAAATTTGCTGAGAGCACTCTCTAGGAAAGTTTGTAATTCTTTAATATACCAACAGTGTTTTAATTCTTATTTCTCTTAATACTTTTCTTGTGCTGAGTACCAGAGGCTCTTCTTGTACCCATTTTCAGTTCATTCCATTGGCTGTATTTCGGAAAATTACCTTTTAAATAAAGTTATGTGTGCAAGCAAAAGTTTGCCGATATGTCTTCTCAAATTTACCTAAAATGAGAAATCTAAAATTTATCCCGTATATTCTTATCCGGATCAGAATCAGAATCTGATAAAGTCTAGTTAAGCTTCTCGGTACCACTCAGATTAGGCTTTGGCTTGCTTCTTCACAAAAGGGCACAAGATACACTTGTGGTACTCAGCTCAGCTTATTGTATCTTTTAACGAATGTTTGGTTTATCAACAGAGTTGATAACTAAAGGTAAATTGGCCACCGTAAAGAGATTTGATGGCTGACGTTTCGAATTGCCTTTAGTTATCAACTCTGTTGATAAACCAAACATTCGTTTCTACTCCCCACCGACACAGCACCGCAGTTTCTTTAGAAACGAACTCCCTTATCTTATTGTATCTTAAACATGTTTTTAGTGCCACTGTGACAAATTGAAAATGGGACCAGAAATTGAGTTAACTTCAAGTTAAATTCCAGTTCACTCAGGTTCGAGTTTTAGATGGCAACAGAAAAAAGAAACGAATTGTAGTTTTAAACTTTAGCACTGGTTTTTAAAGTGTTTAGACCTAAGCACTGATTCGTGTTACACGGTAGATGGCTTGAACTCAGGTGTCTGTAGGCTATCTAGTGTGATCAGTCTAATATTGGACTGTTCTGTGTTGGTGTCAGTGATATAGTGGAAGTTAATTAAGGGTTAATTTAGGTTTGGGTGCTTAAGGTAACGTTTATGGCTAGGACCAATTGACTACTTAAAAGCCGAAGCGTACTGGAAATTACCCCTAACTCAGCTTCAATTGATAACTCAAACTTGCCAAGTCTATAAACTTATATCCAGAGATAGGACGTTTAAACTGGGCGTTTGTCTGCCAGATACAGTGCCAATGGTTAGCTGCATCTATTTTGCAGTTAGCTCTTTGCACCATCAATTATATACAAATTTCATTTTCACAGTGCGACAATTGGGATAATTTTGTGTTTACATCTGCATTTACGCTTAAGATACCAAATAGAGAAAGCTATACAGCAAGCGTGAGAATTGTCACTTAACTGATTAATCAGATTACCTTTTTATTGGAAATTCTCAGGAACTGAATTTTGCACGTTTTGCGCGATATTTTTTATCCATCGGAAAAATTGAGAACCAGAAAAGGAAAGTCGCTGCTTTAGAAGAAGAACTTAACAAATTCTCCAAATTCGCGAAATAAGTAGTGCCCTACAGTATTTTCCCTAACGTCCATTGCCCTTCCAAAATCGCATAATTAATTTATTTTGAAAGTTTCCTGAAGGTATTTCACACTAAAATTTAATTTAGTTATCGCAAGTACTGTAAATAACGCAATGAACTAATGAGACCTCGACTAAGGGTGGGCCGATTCGATACCAAATACTCGGTATCTTCGATACTGAGGTTTCCTTGAAAGATCCCTTGCGATACTGTTCACTTGACTGCTCACTTGAATATTGGAAGGCTGTTTTAGTGCCGAAAACCACTGAGCTGAGGGAAGTATCACAAAATTAATGTTGAAACACTGTCGTTATTACTGTGTTTCTTTTGTTTATTTTCTACGGACCATAAAGAGAGTTTTTTAGAGTGTTGGATGATGACGTCACAATATCGATATCGTATCACAAATATCGTACTGGTATCGGATCGATTTGAAAAAACTGGTATCGGCCCACCTTTAGCATCAACGTGAAAAGGTATAACCAGTGCTAAGCACGAGAAACGTGCAACCGGTGTCATAGCGCGGGAAAACGTGCAGTCGGTGACAAGCGCGGGAAAACGGGCAACTGTTGCCAAGTGTGGAGAACATGCAATCGGTATCTAGCGCGGGAAAACACGAAACCGGTGTCAAGCGCGGGAAACGAGCGTAAGACAAGTCGCTATTGGTTTTGGTCTTTACCCTGATTGGTTAGAACACGCAGGAAGAGTTCTCACCGCCTGTCACATGCGGTGCGTCTATCATTAATCGCAGAAGGCCTAAACCAATTTGTATGCTTTAACATGTTTTTGTTTGAATTTTGTTATTGTCGACGTTGTATTTGTTTCGAGTTCTCGTTAGTTTATAACGGTTTCTTTTGAAAGACGTCACAAAAGCTGAAAAATCGTACAAGTTGATGCAAAACTTTGCTTTTTTCTCTTTTGTCTTCAAAATTTTAAGTTTTCCAACTTTTATGTGTTGAGTTATTTTTTCTATATTTTCTTCTCTAGTTGTTCGGTTTCTTTTCAAAGCTTTGTAACAGTATGCAATAATGCAAATAAAATAAATTGAACATAAGGTTGGTTACGTTTCTTTCCTGCTGATGTGTCGCAGCAGTTTGTCTCATGGGATCGTAGAGCGAGACACGAGATGAACGCGCGCGGAAAATGCCTTCGCGTCAAGTCTCCTCAATGTGATTTCAGACGCATGCGCGTATGGCTTTTACTGGCTCGGGGGAACTTTGAAGTAAAAGTGGCGCTCTAGCCTGTACCATACGAGCAAGGGTTGGGTATTTTTTATTGGGAAATTTTCCGAATAGGGAGAGATCAGAATGTGCTCCTCTCGAGTATTGAGAGAATTCGACACAAGAAAAAGTGAGATGTCAATCAGATAGTGAAGAAAAATGGAGCCCGTTAGGTTGTTCTCGCAAAATGCTCGAAATAAGATAAGTTACAGATAATGGACCAAATTAATATGAATATATGAAACATATATTTGAACTGCAGGTGAATGGACATAGATGCTGCAAAGATATCGTAACTAGAGCTAGTAAACAGACCGCATCATACCGTCAAGAGATCAAGTGGAAATCGCAAATGATTAATGGATCTTAAAGATACTAAAAAGATTTGTGTGATTGCAAACTTGAAGAAGTCATAAGGAGGCCGCAAGGAGATTGAGATAAAAAACGTTAAGGGATTGTGAAGATAATGTAAGGAAATAAAAATATATTGTAAAGAGATCGGAAAGGGATAGTAATGAAATAGCAAATAAATGCAAAAAAAAGATATTCTAAAAAGATCGGAAAGAGATTGTAACGTGATTACAAAGAGCTCTTCAAGTGATTGTAAAGAGGCTACAAACAGATCGCAAAAAGAGGGCCAAGAGATTGTAAAGAGATGGCCAGGAGATAGCAAGTAGGTTGTTAAAAAAATCGTAAAAGGGATTGTAAAAAGAAAGTGACTAAAAGAGATCGCAAAGCGATTTTAAAGAGATTGCAAAAACATTGTTAAGTGATAGTTAACAGATGATTGATGAAGACGCCGTAAAATGAACGTAAAAATATGATAAAGAGATCGCAAACAAATTTGTAAACAGATTGTATGTTAAGGAGATCGTAAAGCGATTGTAAAGAGATCGTAAAGGAGATTGTACTGAAAGAGAGATCCGAAGGAGATCGGGAATGGAAAAGAAAGAGATCGTAAATAAATCCACTAAAGAGAGTGTAAAGAAATCCTGAAAAGATCGTAAAACGACAACAAAAATAGAGTAGAAATTGTAAAGAAATACTCTGTCAACGGATGGAAAAAAACACGTTAAAAAGAGCATAAGGTGATTGTAAAGAGATCGGAAATAGATCGGAAAGAGATCATTAAGAGTTCGTACATAAATCGACCAAAGAGCCTATGAAGAGGTCGTAAAGAGATCATAAAACGCGGATAACAAAATTATCGCAAAAAGATCGTACAGAGTTTGGAAAAAGATCGTTAACAGATATGTAAAGAGGTTTTGAAAAGACTGAAGAAGCAGCCAAAGGATTGAAAACTCTGAATTCGGGTACTTCATTTAAGACAGTCCTTTTCGTCATTTTCAAATGACTTCATGTTTGACAGAATTATTTGTGTTTTAGTAAGAATTAAGGTTAGGGGACACCTTGTGATGTCTAATCATACAGTTCATGAATCTGATAAGCGTGCATTTCTGGACATAGTGTGACGATGAATTAACGGGTAAAAGAGTTCTCTTGACGTTTCTCCAGAAGATGCATTTGTTAGGAAACTTTTATTTCAGTTTCCGTTATCTTAAGAAAATAAAATTACAGTTCTTATTTTACCATCCCCCTTATATTACGACGAAAATCTTCGAGGCATTTGTAATTAAATTTGACCACTAAATGTGTCTTTCACTAGCTCTTGTTTCTCTCGCTGACAACAAGCGTGATAAACTGTCACACCTATGATATAACATCAAGGGAGTGGAGACAGAACGTCTATGAAGTAGTCAGTTTTTTTTATCCAGAATCTGTGCATTTTGCTTCAACAAGTTTTTCCACAACTGTAGCATAGCCCTGCCTACCTTGGGGGTGGGGGTGGGGGTGGGTGTGGGGGAGGGGAGGATTAGCTCTTAGAGGTTTCAAACAGTCAATCTCTCACATGCTTTTAACATGAAGCTTTAAAAAGAAAAAAGAAAAGAATAAAACCATAGGATGATTTAGCCACAGAGCGGGAACGTCATTTGAGGACGCGAGAGCGCGCGGAAAAGCCTGGACGCGAGTCTATTTCGACTACCTAATGGCTATTCTTGATGTGCGCGCCGTTATCAACTGACTTTCCCGTTCTCTTGCTAAAACAGCCTAATGACAGAATAAGAAGAAGCTAAAAAGAAGAATCGGGGGAAGGGTAACATTGGCAAGATGGATGCCGACCACACCGTTGAGCATGGATGTCTCATGGTGTATGTATGTTTATCTCCGTTTTAAATCTATTCCTGCTTTATAAAAAACTTAATCACAGAAATTCAATGTTTCCCCCAGCGAAAAAGGATAAATTAAACAGTTTTGCCAAATGTATTAATATAGGATGGGATTGTTAGCGATCCGAAATTTTGGGTCTGTTAATATACTTTTTTTCTAGTTCTCTTCAAGTTTGTCCCAGCAAGTATTGTTATCCTTTAATTCAAACCGTATTAATACAAAGGATAACAACATAAACTTTGTAGAAATTGTCGCAAATTTTATATTTGTCGCAAATTTTATATTCTATTCTAATATAGCTTTTAAGTCAGTTCTTAGCGAACACGGAAATTTAACAGCAAGTATTCCCTGATAACGAAGCACTGTTGACTCAGAAAAGCGGAAAGATTTTGTTTAATCAGATACTACTAAAGTATACGAATCTTTATTTTGTAAAACAAATGTGAAAAGAGATTTCAAGGCTTCAAAAAAGAAAAAAAAGCACGGTTTGATTGTGCGGAAAAAATACTTCAAACATCTATTTCGCGCTATAAATCCCACAGGCTTAGGTTTGAACAAAAACATAAAAATGTCAAGTTTATTCATTGGAACATGGGCATAGAATTCCGTTCCAAATATGCTTTTTCTATCGACCAGCGATTGGTTCCAGTTTTTAATCCATATTCATGACCGAAAGTGCAGAATTGTCGTCAAACCGAGCAACTTCTTGGCAAGTGAGGACGTGTGAAGGTGACCGCCGTCGTCAAAGCTTTGCTGATACGCCAGGAGCAAGCATCAAAGCCTTTGAAGAAATGTATATTCGCTTCACTACAAAAACACAAATATAATGGTAAGTGTATAATTCCGTCAAATCCGTTAAATGTTTTCAGCACGTAAAAGATTTCGAAGTCGGTCGTTTAGAGCGCGTCCTGGAGTTTGGTTTTATTGACTTTGCGGTTCACTCTGCGCGGTTGAAGATTAGAATAATTCAACAGCACCCTAGAAGAAAAGTTAACCAGACATAAAACGGATACAGAAGAGTTACCGTTAAATAAAGTGGATTTTAGGTTCTTTTCTGTGGCAAGAACCTTTTCTCCAAATTGTCCGAAGCGGCCACGTGTTGAGAACTTTGTCAACCATTTTGCTTTGAAGAAGCACGAATTCATCAGTATTTTTATCAGTCTCTTGCCTCGAAAAACTCGCTCAGGCAAGTTATACTGTACTACACGAAATAAGGGGAAATTTCACTGTTCAAATTTGTAAGCTCTATTCACCAATTTTCGCTGTGCGGTAATGTTTATCATGATGTACAAGGTGAGTCTGTGGAAGAAATCCTAAAGTGTGGCCATTCAAATTGAAGCTACTTAGCAGTGCTTTTTTTTGGAGCATTTTGTGTTTTGTTATTTCACAAAATGGAACGCGGATATATTCTGAATTTCTATTTTGGGCTCTTCTGAGCCTACATGGTGAGGACGACGAAAAACGTTACTTAAAATTCAAAGTATTTAGCAAGGCATGTGTTAACTTTGTATGGGCATATTTGTTGAACGCAAACTCATGTGTTTTGTCTGTTCTATTTTCAGGAAGGACATTTTCACGAGAAAGAATCGAAGACGGAACAGGAGGAACCAAAAGATCAGAAAAGAGGAAAAAAGCATTGAACAGAAGCAAACGGAACAAAGATAAGATTTCGTTTTTGTAAAAATGATGCCTTTGAAAGATGGTGGCGGTGTATGACTAAACTATTTAATCTTCAATTCAGTAACAGTCAATTGATGATCTATTTACTAAAATATCATTTCGTTTACAAAATTTTGCAACTATATAATCATTTTGTGAGAAGGCAGGTCCGGGGGATTAAGTTGATATTTTCAGTCAGAACTGCTGACGCTCGAATATACAGTGTCTAATTTTTGAAACACTGTCAATGTAGGTTAGAAATCAAATCTTTCTGAAAGATGCCAGCCACTATCTTTTTAAAGTATTATTCTGCAGATCGGTTAAGGCATTTTTAGCGTTAACTCTGAGCGATCAGTCCATACTAACAAACTTTAACGACACATTTTAAACCGTTTCAATTTGGTTTATGTATAGATTTGTCAACAAATTTAACTTGAAACTTAAATTATATCTTTTTATAAGTAAAATTGGAATATATTGAAAATGTCAACATCAGCGATCGCTCAGTGTTGCGCTTGTTAGAAATCGGTTAAGTTATTTTTCAATCATATTCAGCTGCGAAGGTGGAACTGCAAGTTGTACAAGTGTAAACTGAAAAAATAACGCTGGGTAAAAGGAAAGTTCGATCAAAAACTGGAATTACCTGATTTATTACAGAAGTCTTGAAAGCTATTGATTATTTGGTCTGTGAAATGGAAACGTTGTCAATGGGCTTAGCCTGTCGACTGAATTCGACAGAAAATGGAAGCTGAAATTTCAAAATAAATTATTCAGTTTTGGATCTCTCTCTGCTTTGATTAATTCAAAAAGGAAATTGCCTGATTATCTTCCAAAATCTTCAAAATTCTATATCATTTGGTCTGTGAATGGAAACCTTGTTGGTGGCCTTACAAAACTAGACGCTTAAATTTCAAAATTAATTCAATTTTTTATCACTCTCCATTTGGTTAATTCCATATGAAATTGCTTGATTGTCTACAAAAATCTTCAAAATTCTATATCATTTGGTCTGTGAATGGAAACCTTGTTGATGGCCTTACGAAACTACACGTTTTAATTTCAAAATAATTTCAGTTTTTTATTCCTCTCCATTTGGTTAATTCCCTATGAAATTGCCTCATAATGCATAAAAATATTTAAAATTCTAGATCATTTGGCCTGTGAATGGAAACCTTGTTGATGGCTTTACAAAACTTGTCCCTGAAATTTCAAAATATTTTCTTCAGTTTTGGATCTCTCCGGTTTGGCTAATTCGATTTGAAATTGCCTGATTATCTACAGAAATGTTCAAAATTCTATATCATTTGGTCTGTGAATGGAAACCTTGTTGGTGGCCTTACAAAACTAGACGCTTAAATTTCAAAATTAATTCAATTTTTTATCACTCTCCATTTGGTTAATTCCATATGAAATTGCTTGATTGTCTACAAAAATCTTCAAAATTCTATATCATTTGGTCTGTGAATGGAAACCTTGTTGATGGCCTTACGAAACTACACGTTTTAATTTCAAAATAATTTCAGTTTTTTATTCCTCTCCATTTGGTTAATTCCCTATGAAATTGCCTCATAATGCATAAAAATATTTAAAATTCTAGATCATTTGGCCTGTGAATGGAAACCTTGTTGATGGCTTTACAAAACTTGTCCCTGAAATTTCAAAATATTTTCTTCAGTTTTGGATCTCTCCGGTTTGGCTAATTCGATTTGAAATTGCCTGATTATCTACAGAAATGTTCAGAATTCTATATCATTTGGTCTGTGAATGGAAACCTTGTTGATGGCCTTCATTTCAAAGTCAATTCTTCAGTTTTGGATCTCTCTCCGTTTTGGTTAATTCGATATGAAATTGCCTGATTACCTACAAAAATCTTACAAAATTCTATATCATTTGATCTGTGAAATAGAAACTTTGTTGATGGCCTCGATCTTTTGACTGAATTACAAAGAAATTGGAGGCTTAAGTTTCAAAATAAATTATTCAGTTTGAGGCAATTCAGCATAAAATTGCCTGACTATGTACAAAAATCTTCAGAGTTCCTATTTGCTCTGTGATGTGAAATGAAAACCTTGTTGATGGCCTTACGTTTGCGGCTGAATTAGAAAGAAACGTGAAGCTTAAATTTTAAAATAAATCCTTCAATTTTGGCCAATTCGTGGCGGGAATAAAAGTAAAAATTAGGCATATACACTTAGCAGTTCCACCTTCGTTAACTGTTGCCAAGGGAACACAAGGCTTTCAAGAGGATCCCCATGGAAACGTGTATTACCAATTGAATTGTTGAAGTGTTGCGTCAAAAATTGGACCGATTTAACAAATTAAAGAGTTTCTAGATCGAAAATGTTATTATTAACTGAAAACGAAAAATTATGGAGGATCCTTCTGCTATTCCTTATGTTCCCTTAACATGCTGTAGTATGTACGATAAAACAAGCGTCTGGTTGGAATAGTATTGACTAAAAGATAGAAAATATGTCTGGGGAACATCTTTCGCACCAAATTAGAGTTACGGACAACAAAAGATTGAATGATTTTCCCACCATTTTATTTCTGGCAGATGTAACAAAAATTTGCAGTTTTGCTGTATTTTACGTTTTCTGAAATAAAGTTTATGTAAATTGCTTCTCGGTTCGGAAACGTGTTCAGTTTTTATGATTAAAATCATTATAGGAAGGCATACCAAAGAGGAGTAAGTCGTTAATTGATCACCATAAACAAACAAAACAACAGTTTCGGAGGATAGACAACTTTCTTTTAGAACTTTCCAAGCTAAGAAAGAAAGACTTTCGCCATTTTGATAACAAATTGTGATTTAAACCATCGAGGTAACACAAAAAAGGTTGAATTTGGAACAATTTGATTGCACTGTACAATACAAGTTTGCGGTCACCACAACGACACAAAATTCAAATTCATTTCGAAACATTCCACTGAGCATTTTTCAATTGCATTGTATTTGAATTCAAATTTTGCTGTGAAAAAATTTGAATGGATTATACGTTCAGCCGAGTTGTTTACAAAATACTTCACGAGAGTTTTATGTCACGTGCAAAAGTGTTATGAAAATCTTCTGTTAAATTGAAGCTTGTGAACAGAACCAAATCTATGCCCATTTCAGTTGTTTCGAGAGCAGTATTTTTTATTCTTTGTGTAAATTCCTCCGAGCTCTCTATATTAAAACTACGAAAACAATCAGGGCAACTAATTATCCTCCAGAGATCGTGTTTTGTAATTGTTTTGGAATTTTCATGAGAATACGATAAGTTATCTTTGCATCCGATAGGCGAAAGAAATTTCCAGTGGTCGGCTTCAAATGTTTCACAAACTAGAGCTCATTCAATTTTGATCTTTAGAACCGTTTGAGAACAAGTTAAGTTTTGGAAAGATAAAGTTGATGAACTTTCCAATTAATGTTTTTGCCAAGTATGAAATTTTGAAGCAGAAGAAATCAAATTCTTTCTGAAAATCAAAAGTTTACTTCGGAACGATAGAGCTGTGTGAAGTTGGTGGAAAAATTTGTACTGTCCTTTGTGGTCCTGTTGACTATAAAAATGTAACAAATCAATGACACAAAATACACTATTTTGAAATTTCAACGGATATTTGTTACTCATACTGGTAGGAAAATTCAACATTGGGGCTTATTAAATTGGCATTTGAGCTTCTTCATTTCAACCAGACGTTAGTTTTATTCAGTATTTAATTTTATGTTTAAGATCTTGTTCAACTGAATCAGTGTTACATGGGAGAAGACGAACGAGTGAAAGCACGTATTTTTAACTCGAACTAGAAAGCAAACGAACCAAATCATCAAAGACTTAGGAATCGAATTGTGTTTATATTTGCCAAAATATTATGCAGAACCGGAAGATTAACGAACCAGCTATATTAAAGATGCAAAGAAATTGAACAGATATCTTCAAAAATATTTCCAAAAATTAACAATAATTGTACCAAATAAAACGAAGAAGAAATTGTCTTGTTAATCGTCAAAATTTTCACTTTTGCTGGAAAGTAAGCAAACCAACTCTGACCTTAGTTATATGGAGAACTGTCTAGATGTTTGCGAAACGATTATTTGGAACTGGAAAGTAAATGAATCAACTATCTACAAAGACTTGGAGAAATTGTCTTGATATTTTCCAAAATATTGTCTAGAACAGACCAAATATCATTACAGATATTGTATTGTTATTCTCAAAATGTTTACTAATGAGAAGTGGAAAATGGATTAACAAGAGAAATTATTTTTGAATTTGAAAACATTGATTAGGCATGACAACTTGAGAAATTCATTAAAGAAGCGCCAACAAAAGAAAAAGTGTCTTGTCATTTTCCAAAATGAAATGTAGCTGGGAACAAATTATCGACAAAGTCAAACAAATTTGTCTTGATATTCAAATCATTATGAACTTCCAAGTTATTATTTTGACCAAAACAAAAGCTTTCACTCTTTAAATTCGTCCTGTCCTCTGTAACACTGTTCGTTGTTAGCCTGTGCTGACTTCACTTGCTAGTTGAACAAGATCTTTAAAGCGACATGGTAAGCTTAATGGTTTCGCAGCAGTTATAAATTTAGTTCAAGTTAGAGAAACAAAAACAAGCGTTTTTCTGTTGATTTTGTCATCAAAATTTTCGCGATTATCCAATTTTTTTTCTGCTGCCAAACTGTTGAACGGCTTACAATGTCGCTTTTTTAGTGTACACCACTTCGCAGAGGAAACTTTACTTCAGATTTTGATGAAATTTTCTAAAATTCAAGACTAAAAATAGGCAACAAAAATCTAAAGCTTGACAATCTTCACAAGAAGTTTCCTTACGAAGTGGTGTATGCTTTTTTGGCGGGTTTAAATTTGTGGGGCACTCTTTGAAATTTTTTTGTTAAAAAATTCCAAGGGGTGCCCTTTTAAAATTTTTGCCCAAATTGTTGCCAGGGGAAACGCTGTGCAAATTTTGTCAAATTTTCCCGCCAAAAGACTTAGTATATATAGGAAGAAAAATTTTTGTCACACCTTTAATCAATTAAAAGATTTTTACTTAATTAATTAACTTATTATTGAAAAGCATTGTTAAGAAAGAAAATAAAGAACTCAATACAACTGAAACAACTGGTTTGATTTTTATTGTCTTCTATTTATTAGCTAATAAAAATAAATATTTTACAAGTAAGATAGATATTAAAATATTGAGATTATTACCTTGCAATTTTTTTAAAAAAAAAACGGCGCATGCGTATTTTGAGCGCCCGTATTTTTTTAAGTTTTTTGGCGGGAAAATAATTTTCAAACAGAGCATATCTAGTTGGAATGATAAAATTTTTTTTAAAAAAAACGGCGCATGCGTATTTTGGGCGCCTGTATTTTTTTAAGTCTTTTGGCGGGAAAATTCGAGTGGTTTGAAAGGCGGTTACCATAAGAAAAACTAAGGCAAATCAAAATGCATAAAGATTTGGCAATAAAACAAACTATGACAACCTTTGCTTAAATTTTTTTTTTATGAAATGATTACCAGAAAACTTGTTTACAGGAGATTTTCTGATGGCAAAAAAACCTTAGCTTTCTGAAAAACAAGAGACTAAATATACTCGGAGTTTTTGTTTTGGTTGTCCTCAAATTTTGCTTGTGACAATTTTTCACGTTACGACAAGGATTACGACTTCTGCTTACAAAGTGAAAAATTTGAAACGCGTTGAAAAACTTTTCAGCAGTAGTAGCCATGTTAAATGTTTAAAATTGTCTACGAGTTTGGCGCTCTGTCGTCTAAAAAGCAGTAATTAACTGCATGCCGCTTTGATACAGTTGTAAGCAAATGAGTAGCGTGTAAATTGTCAATAGCTTATTGATACAGTGCAACACAGATATAACTGTCGACCGAGATGAAATAAAATTAAGTTCAAAATAATAAAGTTAACGGCAACGAAAACTTTTCAAGTCGCAAGTTTAAAGAAGAAATCACAAATTGCGACTGAGTAATTACATGAAACCCTTTTCCAGGAAAACCAGGGCTCATTTATCGATCAGAAGGCAATAGCAATAGCTTGAAATTTCTGAGATTAAATTTTAAGTTTTGTTATTGCTTAAACCAAGGAAGATTAAATAATTGACGTTTTCAAAATGTTAATTTTGTGAGAAGTAGGGAGAGAGTGAAAGCAGAAATTTTAAAAAATTATCACAGCTTGCATTGTATTTAAAGTGTGATGTTTACATAAACGCTAGCAAACACTCAAAATTCCTAAAATTCCTTGAATTATTTGTTTTGAGCTAACCGGCATTTGCCACAATCAACTTACAACTTTCTAAATTTCGAACTGAAAAACTTTTGGTTATTAGCAGGTAAAATTTTGAAGAAAAATTTTCATCTGAGCTGAAACTTCCACGGGTAAAAATCACTAATAAAAGTCAAATGTAATCGAATGCAAATCAACTGAAGTCGAAAGTGAGAGGAGCTCGGTCCTTTTTGTCTCGCGCCGTCTTGTTTAAAAACAGTTAAAATTTGGACTGAACACAAATAGAGATTAATTTTTCCAACGGATTAGCTGTGTTACTGAAAAAAAAAACATTGCTTAAAAGCTGGAGAGTGTTATAAATTCTTCAGAAGTCGTTGGTCCTGAAATTAACCGGTTGGAAACATTTTCACCGGGAAAATCCAATTTTTGCTTAATATTTTAGCACCGACACTGCTTTAAATACTTGGCACAATTTACATTTTGCTCGTCAATGTAATATCTACTGAAATATATTGAAACAACTGAAACCCTGACGTAATAACTTCAGGTTTTCGTTCAGAAAACGTGTCTTAAGTGACCTTAAAATCCTCATAGAAACTGCAAAATCTGTTTGAAAGTAAAGACAATTGAAATTCATTTACATGCAGAATTTAACCAAGTGCGAACAGACAAATGGCCTTCGACTTTTACTGACATGGCAAGCTTCAATTTATAAATTCTCAAGTAGTGAAAACTAGCATCCAATCTATATAAACAGATTTAAAGTTAAATGAAATAGTGACGGAACACTTAGCAATCATGTTTCTGAACTTCAAAGTTTTCCTGAAAACCGATCACGCAGAATTTAAACAAAAAACTAAAAAATGGCCTGACTTTTTCAACGAGGAATCGTGTCTAGACCGATTTGCAAACTTTACTGAAAACTAGCGAAGAAACAATATTTATATTTAAAAAATTAAAATGACTTAGCATTTTCAGTTCAAAATTGAGTACCACAAGCTTACATCTCTTACCAAAACAATAGAAAATGGATACAGATTTTACAGAACCTTTCTCTACCTTAAGATTTTTTCGTCTCAAAATAGACCAATCGACCTTAAATTTTCACTGGAAAAATTACTTGAACCTGAACTAAACACAAGATGAAAAATGACAGACAGTGCTGAAAATCGTTTAAACTGCATTATAGCGTACACAATTTTCACTAAGAAATTGCTATTTCTTAGGCCCGATTTTCAATTTGCAAGTCACATTTGAATAGCATCAAATTTAATACAAGTTTTCCGCGGACAGAACTGGCTAAATTAGCAGTCAAATAAGCTCAACAGAGCCACACAGACAACAAGTACTACTTTTTACAGTGGGAAAAATGAAGCAGGCCTAAAAGTCAAACATTGAGCACAATCGATTGTTATCTGGAACTTGATTTACGCTCGACAAAACTGAAAACTGACGAACAGTAATCGTTTTAAACTGCTAACAGATTCGTGAATGTCATTCTAATGACTTTTCAGCCTGTTTTGTTGGGTTGGGGGGCATTTTGTAAGGGCACCCTTCGTTACTTCAAGAGCATTAACACTATGGCAATGAAACCTGGAGGGTAAATAGTATGTCTAAAACTGTTTCCTTCAGTCCTCAGAAAATGAGACAACAAGGTCATATGACGTGGCATTTACGCCACTGATTCTTCACAGCCGCCATCTTGGATCCGCCATTTTGGATTTCTCGACTTCATAGCCAAAACGTCAGGAAACTGTTCAAATTGGCTCAAAAATAATGAAACCAATAAATAAATTCTATAGTGGGTTAAAAATGTGAAAGAGACGACGATAGACTTTTTTAAAGAAAAGGTGAAAAGCAAAGTTCGAAAAACAAGGCTGTCAAAATCTTATCGCCATGGAAACATCAACTCACGTAAAGAATTAGATGTCGAAGCAAATTGTTCTCAGATGCATTTTAGGAAAGGTCTCCAAGTTTGGAGGTGTTTGTTTAACATTGAGAAACTTATGAACGCTTAAAGTCAGCGCAGGCACTTTGTACCCCTCCCCCACCCTCACCCCCCTCCCCAAACCAGGCTGAATAGGATTAATACTGCATGCATGGAAACTGACCAGCTTTAGTCACTTTGAAATGATGTCTTAGCCCTAGACCTCAACTGACATCTAACGACATTGATCAAAAGATGAAAACATATTGCAACAGGACTTGCGTATGGTCTATGAAATAGCTTGCCTCCCTAACATATCGAACGCCGGGCCATTTTTGAACACATGCATAGCTTCCTTATCAGGCTTGGAAAAATTAAACTGACCAGGAAAATCAATTTGACAAAACCCAATAAACAGTTAAACGTAATGAACTTAGGAGTGAAGAACAAACTTGGCTCCCAACATGACATTACAACAGTAAAAAGAAACAGGAAATCCTTTGATTTATGAAAGCTAGACTAAGGTCAACATAACAAGCCGACCACAACTGCTCGTTACGTTAAAGTGGCCGATCCACAAGGAACAGTAGGAAACTGTAACATTTGTACTGGGACCCGAAAAAAAAAAACACAAAAGTTGAGTGAAAACTGCCAAACAGCCCTCAAGTTATCCTTGAGAAATCAGTCAGAGGCGTTTCTCGATCAATTGCTGTATGAAAACGTTGAAAAACCAAACTTTAAAACGGCCATCAAACTCAGTGTCAATGGCCCCGGGCAGTCAGTTAATTTACTGAGAAATCATGGGTTTTGAACTTCACTCTCTATACCTAACTGAGTACAAAAGAGTATACAGCAAAAGTATAAAGCAGTTCAACGTAACATTCTTGACCTAGGGCCTAAAATGTGGAATTTATTGCCGGTTTCAATGATTAGTTCACCGTCCATTTCTGTTTCCAATTCTGAAAAACTTAAGCAATATTCCATTGAAAGCTAATTTGTGACATAAGTTCGATGTTTTATTTTATTTCTCTTTGCTCATTCTGCGTTAAGCCACGTTTTTTAAAGTTAACTAGCCTCAGGAAGTCTATTCCCATAAGCTTATAGCTCCATTTGGCCTCCTTGTCACATTTACTGAAACGTAATTACCAACGATTTCTGTTCGACCTATTTTATATGCTCTGTTTGTCTGTGTGGCTAAATAAACTGAATAAAAAAGGACCAGAAAATCCATAAAAATCCAGTGTCAAAACTCTTTAAACGTCTTAAATCTAAAAGGCAAAGATTAACAGGGCTGATCTGTAGATTGCTTGACACTGGGTTTCACATATTTTTACTGTGTTTCCCATCATCAGTTGAAGATCAGGCAACTTACTTGAAATGATATAAGCCGTTTACAAATTATTAATACCATTTTCACAGAGAATGCATTTCTCGACTCGAATCAGTGAATACAAAATGGTGAATGACTAAATCTGCGGCTTTTCTCCATCTCAGAACTTTACTCAAAACGCACTAAATTCAATTTACAGATTATAGACAAAAGAAACCGGATCAAGGACTAGCAAAGAGAAATCGTTTTTAACTTTAAGGTTTCGCTTACTTAACCTTATTCAGAAATGGCGAAAAACGGAACAGCCTCTAGACTTCTCGTTTTGGGTAAATTTGGGGATTTCTCAACATCAAGATCTCCAATTAAAGCTGACAAACAGAGGGCATTTAACCAAATTCGAAGACAATAATAATAGTCCATGATTTTTACTTTCCAACGTTTTGGAGCTGTTGTGAAGCTATAATAAGAATACTTGTTGAAAAATGACAGTCTCTGTTAGAAAGATAAGTGTACCAAGTACACTAAGAAATAGTGCACCTTCCTCAAAACTCAATGAAAATACATTAGACCATCAACCTAATAATTTCGGCATAATCACTTCTTTCTTAATCTTGTTTAATCATTTGTTCTCGTAAAAATCATTGTAGAAAATGGTACTAGTAAGCCATACTTTGACAAAAAAAAGCAAACAAAAGGCCTCGTAGTATTATTATGAAATTCTAAAGTGTGACCGTTCAAATGAAAAATGGTGCTGTTTATTATACCGTTTAGTTCTAACTTTTTGAATGCGCAATTTCAGCTTTCATTATCTCTCCCCGAGAAAATATATACCCTACTGGGTTCTTTATATCTGTAATTGCACTGTATCTTGAAAACAAAAAGACTGTCGCAATTGTTCGGCTGCTAAAAAGGAAACTTAACTGGCGTATAAACTACCGCATTTACTCACGGCTGTACCCTAAGCTGTATGCACACCCAAGTATGCCCCGCTATGCCCGCTTTTTAACCCGATGCCAAAATGCTGGACTATTTGCCAAACAAACAAAATATATAGATTTGCTTGTATTCGCGTATAAGCTGTATTCTTAACTCTAAACTTTGTACCGTAGGTTTTGTTCAAATTCGTATGGTGTAACCGTGAGTAAATACGATAATCCTTTTTGGGCTTCTTAAAGTAAAATTAGTTTCTCTACCCCTACTTGCGTTGCTTGCTCAGTTACGGAGGTGATCATCTTTGTTGCTTGCTTGAATCTGACATCTGAAAGTTCCTTGGATCCTTTATAGAAAGAGAACGAAAATATATCGATCACTGGATGTAATAAGACAAGGACAGCATTGTAATGAATAGCTGAACTGTTTTGAGATATGTTAGGTTGGCAATTTTTAGAGTCTCAGTTTTATACGCCCTGTCTACGATGTTTGTGAGATCTACAATTTGGTTTTCTGGTTTTGCTAGTTTTAAAATGAACCGGTTATAGTAAACTATCAAAATGAACAGGACAATGACAAAGCCTTTCTGATCCTTCTTGCCCTTTTGTCTAAAGCCGCATTCGATTGACCACATTTCGGCCGGATTGAACGTAATCGGTAACCTCTATGTTTTTCTCGTTGAGTAACTGATTTTGGGAAACGAATCTACAAACGTCTGCTTGCGAACGATATTCAAGACCCATTTTCTACCCCGTTAACTCTGAAACCCCCTATAAACTATCTTTAGGAATCATTGTAAGTACTCCGTATTCCGGAATAAGAATAAGCGGATAAGCTGTTAGATTCAGTTTCTCTTTTTACGCTGATAACTTGGAAAGACATTTCTGCAAGCTATCGCTAATCAGTACACGGTAATTTAAGATCCATTTTGTACTCCTAAAACCTGTTATGAGGCATTTCTTCAAATCATTGTGCGTATTCCTATTCCGGAATAGGGCCAATGGAACGCACAATAAACGATTTTGCTTAAACACCTCAATAATGACTCACCAAGGAGTAGCTATAAATTTATCTATTCATAATATAAATGACCACCTCACCTCTTTAGACAGTAATTTCTAGGTTGAGGCGTCTTTCATGACTTCTCATTCCTCGTCTGTAATTTACCTGGAGAGAAAGAGTCAAATAGAGGATCAGCGACTGTAAGTGAAGTTAAAGGAAAGTTCTGAAACATATAGTCTCGTTACTCTCTTTCAGAGGTAAAGCTAAAGTCATGAGCAGTCGGACCAAAATTAAAAGCCGAAACAAAAAATTAAAAAAAAAGAGTATTACTACACCTCCCCCCCCCCCACTCCTGGATGAGATTAGAGCCCATAACAGAGTTACGTCATACATTTTTTCGATTTCAATTGAGAGTTCGCTGAGCTGGTACCCATTTATATTCCTGGGTAAAGACAATATGGAGAAAAAGTTTCTTGTGCAAGGAACTGGAACAGGGGCAGGGTTCCTAAGGCCATCTAAGAGGAACTTGCTTTCTAAGTAATGCCTACAAAAAGTTGTTGGTTCATCAGCAATACTCAAGGTTCATCCTTACTTAGGAAAACTTAAGGTCAAAAGCCTCCCCACACGTTAACTACAAGGTTGGGTCTAAGAAAGAGGGTAAGAGGGTGTACCAAAATACTACCCCATAACATAATACTCCTCTAACGTGGTTTATGAAGTCTCACCTCGTTAACTTTAATGGTCAGGCTTGATCATTCCTATACAAGGTCTTGCCTTTAGCACGCACTGAAGATAAATAACAGTAACGTTAGGATATGCTGGGTAATTGTCTTTTAAATTTAGATACAGATTTGAGTGAAACATCAGAGAAGATAGGAAGACTTCACATCTGACCAGTAACTACCCCTTCAGCGATGACAAAAACAATAACATAAAAATAATGATGATGACGATGATGATGATGATGATGATGATGATGATGATATTAAATCGGGGATCCCATTTCATTTAAGTACTCTTCAGTGGGTCCAACAACAGATCTGCAGACAACTAATAACAGAAATTACCACGATTCTGCTATCAATATGCAGAAATTAAAAAAAAGCTCACCTTCGGCAATTAATTAGGCCACTTTCATGGTCGTTTCGTTGAAGTTCTGTCAAATCTTCAATCCATTGCATTCATTGTGTCCACCCTTAAAATCGAAGATACCTTTTATTAGTTAATAATTCAATGCATTAGTTCTAGAATTTGTCATGAGATAAGCGGTTCTCAAAGCTGCAATAAAATGTAGCCGACCACAAATGTCTTATTCGGTAAGACATGAACAAATACTAACTGTAGCAAGAACAAAATTTAAAAAATAGTTTCGTAATGTGGTTCTCGCTGTTTAAATTGTGGATTCTTTAAAACTTAGCATTCAACGTGCCATAAAATGTGGGTTCGTCATAGTTTTATATAATATTTTCATTCAGTTTGCCCACGAGCTTGAAATAAGCAAACGGTAACTAGTTCCGAGCACTGGATGACTCTTAATTATAGAGATGAATCTAGTAGAACATCAACTTGCATCACAGGTTGTACAAATTCTAAGTAAAGTAGAATAACGGAATTTACCTGGAGTAAGTTGACAAGGATACATTAGCGACCACGACCCAGCCTCCACGTGCTCCGGCAGATTTCTGGAGTTTCTTCGATGTACGACGAAGATTTTGTCCTTATGTACTTTTCTCGGTATTCTCTGCCACCATACGGAACATCATCAGCGATTTAGTGGGGCAAAAACTCTGAAGAAAAGGCAGGAAACTCCCTTTTCGGGGCAGTATTTTGTTGTTTGCATTAACGGTCACCGCATTAAGTCGAAGGTGAGAGATAATTTTAGCATATAATTTGCAATTCAGATCAAAATCCAATGATGCCTTGGTTTACCAAATAGTTTGGGGGTGCGGATAGGTACAAATCTAAAATTTTATGTACCTCACAATAAATTATATTTGCAGTAAATGTATATTCTACTAGGCAGATGAATAAACTAAACAGTTCAACGTTTACAATGTCAAATGAATGGTCTCCTTACAAGGAAGCATCGTAGCGAAGATTATTTTCACAAAATTAGCCTGTTTGCTTATATGCTTCTTAGAACACAAAAATGTGGACTATCAAGGCTCTTTGCGCACAAACGCCGAGAAAATAGTTTCCTTAACATTGAAGTTCATGAGTCCATTAATTTCGCAGCAATGTTCTCAAAGCAACGACAGCTAGAATGTCCCAGTCCCTCTAGTCCACTGGAGGGAGACACTTTTGAAAAGGCCTGATCAAAAGATTCGAGGGTACGCGTCTTGCAAGAAAGGCAATACAAAATGGTGAAGCACTTTCACGAAGGAGCTGATGGAGGTGGATCTAATCTGGGGCGGGGCACAGTATGTTGTCCAGAAGTGAAAAAGCCTCGAATCCCACAGCGGACAAAAACGATTAAGCCAAACTTCGCAGTAAAAGTTGGTTGCCCCGAAAGAGTGGGAGCTTGTGTCCATTCTTGATAATACTCCATCACTTTACTTCAGAACTCGCTGTGCGCCATTTTTAGCAAAACAACAACGTGGAACCAAAGTGAAGTTTTAAACTTTCACGTTTGTCGTTGTGTGTGCGATGTTGCAACTTCAATGTTCAGTTCCTATGTGTTTCTACATTTGCGCATTAACGATTATTTGTCAAGGAAGCAAAATTTGCTTCCAAGATCAAAACCTGAGTTTAATAATGAACAGTAAGAATAATTTTGAAAGTGAAACTAAAATATTTTATAGTTGAATTGCTGGTGAAGGATTATTATTTAAGAATTGAGAGACCATCGCAGCTGTGTAAGCAAAGTAAACGTTGCGAAAAGTAATTCTGAAATAATCCAGGCTTGTTAATGTTTTGTTGCTCAAAAGAGGCAAACTTGTCTTGTCGAATACCAGCTCGTTGTAAAATGCTGCGCACACTGGAAGACACCGTGTTTCGCCATCAGAAAAATGAAGGTCACTGACTTTTTGCCCAATTTTAAGCTTTAAGATTCCAATAACTCGTGTAAATGTGTTCTTAGACAAAGAAGAAACTAGCAAAAGTTGTATTTGAGACGTTCTAACAGATGACAACAAACAAAATGAGGACAGACGACATAGACATGCCCACAAACTGTCACTGTCACTGGACATTGACCAACTGGTATTTGAGAAAAAAGACAAGACAGAAGAGAGATAACATTGGTATATGCCGACAGACTTAAGACCAGTTTGCAACCTCAAGTTTGCAGTGCGAAGGCTCTACAAGCGAAACATAAGTTTGTAAACTCGACAAAAACATTTGCTGTTGTATTGTGAAATAGTGATAATATTTTGACAAACTGTTTCAGTCTTGATCGGTTTACACGCGCTAAAATGTGCTTCCTCTAGTAGCATTACAATTATTTTACTGAAACACGCCACGGCATTTTAACATCATCTTTACTTTAGACCATTAAAAAAAGGTTAAAAAGCTACTTGAGTTCGACATACCTTTTAACTTCCAATTTCTTCTTCTCCTTTCCTTAAAAGAATGGAAAACGCTTCTCTTCTCGGGTTTTTTTAGCAAACTTTTTCCTCTCTTCGAAAAAACACAACTCAATCAAGTGATTTCTGTTTTGTAACTGAAAACCTTCCTTTGTGACGTAACAAAGGAGGAGAAACGCGCGCTCGTAAATCAGCCAATCAGATTCTTTTGTAGCCACGTGATGTACGCGCGCGTTGTCGTTTGAATTTGCGCCCATGTTGTCGACTTAACAAATCGAATGTGGTTTGGCGTTGTCTGTACTCTTATCGACAACGATATTCGTCATCACAGTGGTGCTGATGTTACACGGAACGACTTTGAACCCTGTAAGCCCTAACAGTGATCAGTATCAAATTTCTCATTGTAATATCAACGCTTATTCAAATCCTGAGGTCATGAGAATTAAGGATATGATCACCCAAGATGAATTTTCTTGATATTTTAATAACTTCTCCCCAGTACTTTCATAAGAAAAGTATGGGGACAAGATAGGAGAATTTGTTCTTTGATATTAGGGGCTAAGAAGGTTAATGCAACATTGTAAAATTTTTAACGAAGCAATTTGTTGTTGTAACGCATTGTCACAATAAAATCTTGTTTGAAAAGTTATCCCCGTGCTATGCTACGTTGAAAATGTCCCATGCAACATTACCTTACGCTTGTTATGTACAGGCGCATTAAAGGAGCTATCACATGGAAGACCCAAGTTTTCAAACTCATCCATTAGTAATTTGCTTTTTGCGTTGGGAAGCAATAGTAAGATTTTGGCAAACTGTTGTTCACACTCAAACACTACTGTTTGTGGACGATATTGCGTTAAAGAGTCTGGCATACCTTGAGTCTTTTCTCTTTCCACTGTACTTTGAAAGAAATCAAAGCGATTTTCAGTTATTTAGCAAACTTTTCTCTTTCCATAAAAACACGTCCGAAACAGGCGATTTTCGTTTTGCGACTGAAAACTTTTCTTTGTGACGTAACAAAGGAACAACACGCACTCGCAAAATTCAGCCAATCAGATTCGTCTTTAGCTCACGTGAAGCAATCGCGCGCGTGCGCGCAGTAACTTGAAATTAAAGCCCGCGTTGTTCTTTGGAAATAATTCACTCCTTCTTGTTCACCATCATGATCAAAATTCAAGTTATTGGAAAATCTCAAGGTTATATGCTGGCAAAGTTTTGTCTACACCGCCCTTTTACAAGATTAGAGCCCTGGAGATGAGGTTGACATCACCGCCGGATGTTGAAATGATTGGTCTCAATCTGGAATGCAGCTATACTGTATAGAAATGACCATTGATTGGTTAGTGTAGACGCAGGCGCAATGGGTGAAACGCGGCGCCGTTAAAGAAACTGAGACGAGGATGACTATTACTTCATTGTGGAAACTGAGGAATCGCCCTGCAGGCTTACGAAGCTACCACGAGAACTTATCGGTGCTTTTCTCCTCCCTTCAAGCATAACGCATCATACCGCGAGAAAAAGTACTAGGGAAAAGAGACTATTTTTCTTTCCATTGAGACTGCGAGCAGTCGCCTATTTTTAAGTTCCTGAGTGCGAACGAAAATGTACAAATTAACCAGGAAAACGTTTTTCTTGGGGCGGGTCCACGTAATTAGAGGAAGGAGACCGCGGGCAGTCTGCTATCTTCGGCAATGTGAAGATAAGAATCGTTCTCTTCACATAAACAGAAATACTAGACTTTGCTCCAAGAGTTGTCTAGTTATCATGTTTTCATTGTGGAGAAACGGAGTGTCGTGATTGGAAAGAAAACCTTAGAGTTTTAAATGCCCCTTTTAACCTCGTGAATGCACGAATGCGCAATGAACGAGTTATCGTAATGTGGGGGAAATGTCACTCGGTCGATGGGTCGTAAACTTTGACGCATGCGCAATGAACGAGATATTCAGGAGCGTGGCACAAGACAAGCTCACTCATAAGGAAATCAGTTCTGTTGTTAACAAAGCACGGTCACGAATACGATGCCTCGCACCCAAGGATTGATGGCGACTTCAACGTACGAGCTTCTCCAAGGTACAAAAGTGACTAAAAGTGCAGGCAGCTTTCTTTATCGAACGTTTATTATAAACTCGATTTTAAATTGTTTTAATCCCTATTAAACTTGGGTGAAATTTCGAAAAATCCCGGATCTTTGTATTTTCCAATCTACTATTTCTCTAGTCATTTCTTTGCTATTTACATCCAACCAATTAGATTTATCTTGAATAGCGAAAGCACAAAAAAATTAAATACATCAGCAACATATCTACGTAGCTATTTTTACAGATGCGAAAGAATTATTGTGAAAATTTTTCTTGGCAAGAAGTGAAAAGTGAAATAAAGTTAAGCACAAATCTTTCATAATTGCTCAATTTTTCTCAGCTAAGACCATAATTTTTACTCTAGCTAATGAATTCCGCCGTACTGAATAAATACAATTCACACTTCAATTTGCCAAGACGGCTTTTAAATCCAAATCAAAACATTGCAAATTCCCCATTTCCAGACGCAATTAAATTCACTAAATCCACCTTTAAATAACCAACTTTCTGAAGTAAGGTTTGTGTAAATATTAAACTCAGGATAACTATTCTGACTTAGTAACTGTTGCTATGTAGAAATACAGTACTGTGCCATATGCTGCCAATTAAAAAGGTTTTTTTGGTTACAGTCATTTAGCCCCCTTACCATTTAGCCTCCTAATTTTAAGATACCCATACTTCTGATTTAAAGGCATTTCGCACCACACGTTAGACAATTAGCCCCTAAAAGTGTTACTGAAACTGTAACCATTACCGAACTTCACAAATGGGGCTAACTGACTGATTCATGGTGCTAAATGTCTTTATATTAGGGACTAACTGTCTCGGGCTAAATGTCTAAGGGGCGATTTGACCGACATCCCAACTGGCCAATTAAATGCAGTAACTATGGGAAGTGGAGACAGCAGAATAAATAAGCAATTTACCAATTTCGCCATCACAACTCTTGTATTTTGATTCACTCGACGTAAGCTAAGCCTTCCGGCAACTGTTGTCGAAGACATACCACACAGTTCTCAAAAAAATAGGGTAGTAACATTTTTTGAAAACAAGTTGGAATGCTCTGATGAGCAACTGTAAAGTTGGTAATCAACCACAACTTGTCCAAAAGTGACAAAAGACCCTTTACCTGAAAGGGTAAAAAACCCGGTTTTTGTTCAGAAATTATATGAAGCAACTATGTGACACTCGCCATATAATGGGCCTTTTGCACTAACTGGTCACATGGTAAAAATCCGCCATATTGGATGGCAAAAAAGCGTGGCATCCTCCCCTGGGACATTGAGAACAAAGGAAAGTCAAGCTTGACAGCTTGGAATTCCTTTGTGTTCAAATCCACTACATTCTTTTGCCATCCAGTATGGTGGATTTTGTACCATGTGACCAGTTAGTGCAAAAGGCCCATTCTCTCAATAAGATGAATGACCATTGAATGATTCCTAAATCTATTTTAGTTTTTCATTGTTATCTCTGTGAATTTTCCTTGCTTGGGCTTGCGTTTTCTATGGCATCTACACATTGTCTGTGGGGAAAATCAACAAATAAAAATAATATAGTAATGATTCAATTTAGTGCCCACTACACAAGGTTTATTTTGGGACCCCAGAGGGAGGTGGAGGGGCACTTGCAGAAACCGGAGCATGAAACACGTTTGGGGGTGGGAGAAGGAGGAGGAGGAGGAGGAGGAGGTGTCTGTTTCGTCCTTGGAATGGTTGCTTTTGAAATAGCTAAAATTTGTGCTGGGAAGCTCCCATTTTGAAATTCTGAATACTACAGGATCATGTGCACAGTTCTTACTAACAAATTACAAAGTACTTATGATGCAGATTTTCTGCAGGCATTGGATATTAATTTCAGGTATGTAGCTATCAATGTTAAACTGTTGACTTGAGTGAAGGATTTTTTTTTTTGGGGGGGGGAGGGGTGGCTCAAATTGTTACTGAAATCTCCACATCTTGCATAATTGTTTCCCTTTCATGTATATGTTGCGATTCAGTTTTATCATTTGTTTTAAATTTTATTTTCCATCGTTTCAAACTCATTATCATACAATTACTATACCCAAGAACAATTAAATAGGAAGATAAATTTAAACCAAGGATAAATTTGAACCACAACATATATACTGGTACCAGTTTGACATTCAAATGTCTGAGGGTGGGGACTGAAAGATACATCTAATCATCTTCCCCACCCCAACCCACACCTCCCCCAACCTCCTGTAGCTTTACACTCACAGTAAATCATTTTAAGAACTCTATGATAGTTGTGTCCAAATTCTCACAAAACATCACCTCCACTTACTTGTACAAGTAGAAGAAAATGTATCCACTTTGTTGTCGCTTGTAGCGGACACCATGCTCTGCAACCTGAAGCACATGACACAAAATTACAGTTAGATTCCTTTACCTTAATTATTTAAACTGTCAGCCGAAATAAAAAGACTCATTGATTTACTGAAAGTTTGAGTTATCCTGTGAGTCAAAAAAACTGTACCAGTGAGAGGTATGGGAGACTGGTTTTGTGAAGAGTAAGTGTGAAGTCTGGATAAGCCAGAGTACATAAGTGAATATTACAGAAATTTTTTATTTGCTTGATCAAATCTTCATGTTGTTCGCGTATAAAAATCGAAAAAACAAAATCCTTATCACTTTTTCTTTCCTTCAGTTGAGGGGTATAAACGTCTTTAATTTCACTTTCGGTTGGGTACAATACCATGCAAGACGGGATACTGGGGATAATAGAGCTGTGACATCAATACAGGAACGCTTGTCTCGCAATTTCGCTATTCCTCAGTCGTGGACAAAAATATGAATGAGATTGTTGAATACTCAGAATGAAACAACTGAGGAATAGAGAAACCGCGAGACTAAGCGTTCCTGTATTGACGTCACATCCTGTCCCCTTCATAACTTCAAGAGCATTGCCCCTGTGATGACTAAACTTGGAAGATGTAAAGTATGTTCAAAGAGGTTTCCTTTGGGGGACTTCTAAATATGGGTTAGAGGTGTCATATGCACAGACATTTGATTTCCAAATATATCTGTAATCCGATGAAATAGAAGAAAGTCATATATACATATTCATATGTCTATAATCTAATGATATCTGTACCTTTGTGGCTGTAGAGTCATCATAACTTGTCCACTGTTTGGTCTTGCAGTCATAAACATCAGAAATGTAATGACCTGGTTCAAAAAGCAGACAAAAAACATAGAAGCTTTTCAATTATTTAAAGCTTTTACAGTAACAAGAGATAACATGGTTTTCTCATACATTTTACGCAGGACTCAAAAAAGAGAGCAACTGCCGCTGAATTTTTTGGCAGTGCAGGTAAACTTATACTTACAATATTATTTTTGTTTTTGAAATGATACCCGTTGCTTTAAGTGACTCTGAGTTTTGGGTCAAAAAAAAAAAAAAAAAAAAAAAATCCTAGATTGTGATCAGTGAAGTGCAAATTGTTGAACAATACTTTTCTGTGGTAGGTAGGTAGGAACTTTATTTTAATTAGGATAATAGAGTAGTGGTGTTGTTTGTTTTTAAGTTTCATTAAATTGATACAAATTTCACAAACTTTACAAACTACTGGGAAGTCTTAAAGAGGCAACAGTTGAAGCGCTGCAGTATTCTAGCAAAAAATATACTAACAAAATTTTATCCACCATTTTATTTTGACAAAGCAGTTAACAAAATAAATATTAATTTCAGGATTACTTTTCACTTTGTTTTAGTCACTATCCATCCACCATTGATTTTTAAAAATGTAATATTCTCCAAACAAAAATTAAGATGAGCTGTAAGGAGAATATTATTTTGATCATACAAACCTGAAGTGGATCTGGCCCCAAGATGACTGACGATACTAACTAGCCTGTAAGAATGTGTCGACACTCTGCTCTCTTCATTCTTTGACAAATAAACACAACAATATTAATTAAACCAACATAAATCAAAGATACAGTAGTTGAAAGGACTTGATCGGGGTGGTGGGTGTGAGGGTAGTACTCCTCAGATTTTTTTTGGTTGGGTTGTCCTGCCTCGCCATCCAAACCCAGATTCTATTTCAGGGGGCAACCTGCACCGTTTGCAACCTCTTACATGGTTGGTCAAGAGGACAAAAGAACGAACAACAGAACAATGTTCCCAACCCTATAAAACAATGCAGTGCAGTGTAAATAGAGCTTTTGAAAATGCAGGTCTACTGTATTTCAGACCAAAATATGAAGCTTTTCAAAACCCATTTTCAGACCTAGCCACTGAAATCCGTACTTGTTTTCACCACAATAAAATCCATACCCAATTCCAGACCACAATGGTTCAAAAATCCTACCCCTTGGAGCAGTACACACCTATACAGGACTACACCCCCGCCTCCCCCTCCCCAACCTCAGCTAGGGTATAAATCCGGTTCAGTGACAGCTTTGACAGCTTTGACAGAAATTGGTTCAAAAAACAAAAACATTCAAGACATCATATTAGTTTTACTCCTAAACAATGAGGGCTTCACTATATTCGAAGGTAAACTGTAAAAGCTCTATTAAACCCCCGGATGGGAGGGGGAAGGGGCTTTTTTTTAATTCCAGGCTACCAGACTGTTTGAGACTTGATTGACATAGATGGAACTCATGTTTATTGTGTCCAACAGACCTCCATCTGAGTTTTGAAGTATTTTGTGTTTGAGTGCGTTCCTAACATTTCAGTAACAATTCTGACCACTTCAAGAGAGGGGATTTATCCAAAGAAGGGGGTGAGGGGTGGGGGGGGGGGGTGGGGTTCATTGAAGGGCTGAGTGTATAACCGACCTATGTTGAGTTTCAGGTCACTTTTTGCTGTTTTAGCTCTGAGCTCTTCAATTGAACTTTTAGAGTAAACAAACTACTGTAAATACCTGAAAAGCAGAATCTGTTACATTCTTGGTATCAGCAACATCCAAATTCGCTAGGGGAGCAGGTTGTTCCTCTGCAGGACATTTTCCTTCAAATTCTACAAAGGAAGCATAACAAAAAAACACAAACCGTTGTGAGAAATGATTGAAAAACATAGTCTACTTTTAGCCTATTAAACATTGTCAATTTTGAAAGGAGACAGCTGTGGAAATTCATGGTAATTTTTCAATTTTGAGGTTTATAAATTTACCAGCTTTGTGATACAGCTTATAATCTAGGCCTGCATACAAAATGTATATTTATAGCTGATCACAATCAAAATACTTGTTGTTTAACAAAATTATTCAAAATGGAGAAATACCCGTTGAAAAAAGAGCAGAGGATAAGCCATAATGTGCCCAAATGGGCAGAAACGATATTCACCCTTCATGGCACCTCAACGAAAAAATTGAGACAAGACTTTCAGATGTCTTTTTGTTTTAATTTTAAACTATCAATGCCATCTTACATGTAAGTTTGCACACAGTGAAGCAAAGATTTTGACCATTCTTTGTTTAGACCAAACTCTGGATTTTGTTAAAACCATTTTCTACAATTTAAGTTTCTAAACCTGCAGCTTCTCTACCAATCTTTATAGCACTTCTTTGCGAGATGAGTGCTTTCATGTCATACCCTAATATTGTTACTTTATTATCTCACCTTGTAAACTTAGCTCCAAGGCCCTCTTAAGCTCTTCATCTTCATTGTTTGACATTTGCTAGAGATAATGGTTACACAAAACATTTGAAACATTACATTTGCACTTTGAAAACCTTTGACTAATTTGGAGTAAAATTGCATTTCAAGGCCAACTCTTCCCTTTGCATGATTTTTAGCAAAGACCAAGTCACTTGAATTTCTGTTGATGAACACTACCCATTCAGGGTTGTCATGTTTTAGTCATGTATGTTGCAAGGAACTTTGCAACCATAAAGAACTTGTTACTTTGTATGTAAAATGAACCTACAACCGTGAAAATCACCTGTAGCATCAAAGTTCTTTCAACGGTATTCAGACAAAACAGGGGCCACAAGGTTTTGCCCTTAATGACAGCTTTGGCATTAATTTTATAAAATAGTTAATTGGACACAAAATGATTTTAGGAGTTGAAACTGCAACCAACAATCTTCAGACCTTATGTTTGATTGCTACATGAAACCATTTTGGGCAACATGGCCTCCACTTTAAGAAATTGGACAGATCATTTCTTATCCTCCTTACTAACATATTAGAACTATAGGAAAAAGAATGGAGAATACATATCCCAATCATACCTGCTCTTGCAGGCTCATGTTGATGGCCTTCTCCATCTCGTCATCGCTGAAATTTGTAAAAGAACTACGAAACCAGCCACTCTTAGCACCACCACTGGGGCTTAAAAACTTTGAAGAATTCTTGTTTTCCTTTGCTACATCATCAAAAAGATCACCATCAAACTTTCCAAGTGTTGGGGTTTTGTTCAAAACGTCACTCTCCAATGTCTTTCTTTTCCGTTGAAGATGACCATTTTTGCGTTTGAAATTGTACATGATAGGACTGTTTTTAAGGACACAAGATTTGGCAGAAGACTTCTCTACACCAGAATCCTTGCAGTTTTCAGGCTTGCTGTTCTCGTCACTCACCAAGCTGGTATTGTTTATGTCACTCACGTCTACATCGCCAGGACAACTGTCCGTTGTGATAGGACCTCCACCCTTTAATCCCCACGGTTCATCGGTACCACTCTCCTGTGCAGCGCTAACTAAGTCCTCATCAGACAGATGATTTATAAGAAAAAAATCATTGTCGTTATCATGCCAAAGAATAGATGTCGGTGACTCTAATTCTTCAGTCCATTTTGTTTGATTCTCTGCCCGTTCTTCTTTCAATTTAGCCCTAGATTTCTTTTCCGCTGATAACCTAGCACTTTCAGCTAAAGCCCATTTCATTTGCTCCTCTTCTGTTCTAGCCCAGACATGGTTTTCGCTTCCAGACAAGTCAACATCCAAGCTGCTTTCCATACAATCCTTTTCACTCGTGATCACAGTACTAACGTTCTTAAATTCTCCTGTAATCTTCACATCCTCTTCAGGCTTCTTCTTCCTTTTTTGTGAAGAATCCTTTACAAACAGAGCTGCAGTGGATTTTCCTGTGTATCCCAGACCACTCTTGTTTACATTCTGCTTTTTCAAATCTGTTTTAGCTTTCTTCTCTGCTGACTTAGCACTTTCTTCTAATGCCCATTTCATCTGTTCCTCTTCAGTTCCTTCCCAGACAGGCTTTTCATTTTCAAGACAGCGCAAGTTGTCTCCTTGGCCATTACCATTGACTTCTGTAAAATCCTTTCCATTAGCGTCAGTGATGCCACTGTTGCATTCATCCATCATATCAAGCTGGCAAAATCCAGTCTCTTCCACATCATTTTCAGCATTTCCCTTTGCACTGGATGAAGAATCCTGCGCAGAGCTAGAAAGAACCAGAAAGTTCTCACTGATTAACAAGAACATTTCCTCAATATTCTCCAATGTATTTATTATGGTAATACGGTCAACTCTCTTGTAAGCGACAAAGTGGTCGCTTACGGGAAAATCGACAAAATAGGGCTAATGCTGGATTGATTAATTTATTACATAAAAATATTACCTTAGCAGCTAAAATTAGGCAAATAGAAACTAATTTATTTGATTTTTTTCACATCTATTTATTCTTCTGATGAAACTTTGTATTACATTTTGGAACAGATCACTGTAACAATTCCTGTTTACCTACAGATCTTAATATAGTTATCTTCTCTGTCTGTAAACTGTTATTATCTGTCAGCAGTCTGTGGGGGGGAAGCGTCATTAAAAATTGAACTTTTGTTCTGAGTAATGATTTACTAACGATAATTAATGACTAATGATGATACGTGACCATGTTGGGTGGTCGCTTACTGGAAACAGAAAACAAAAGAATATGTGTAATTTCTGGCCTAAAAAGTGGTCTGGATCCTTCAACAAATTTGAGTGGTGGTCGCTTACGAGAGAGCTCTTGAACAGTATTTAACTGAGAAACAAAACGGTTGTTTACGAAGTGGTCGCTTACGGGAGGCGGTGGCTTACGAGAAGTGGTCGCTATGAGAGAGTTGACTGTAGTTGATAGAAATTGTTCAAACATCAATCATTTTATTCTTGGCAATTCACTTCCTCTTCTTTAACCATTTTTAGTTGTTACTATGTTGTTGCTGACATCAGGGATTTCATATCTTATACATAGTTGTGCTCTTGTGCCTGTTGGTCATTGACAATATTTATAATTATTTATTATGTGTCTGGACTGGTTAAGAGTAAAATAACTCAAGGGAAACACAATCGATGTACTGTAAACCACAAAATTAATCTACTAACAAAATAATATCTGTGTGTGAGATTTTAAATAACTTGGGCCCCATTTTGAAAAAAAAAATGGCTTCTAAAAACTCAAAAAGTGGTCACTGGACCTACCTAAACCAATTTCAGAAGTAAACACTCACTCCTACAGTGTACCTTCAATATAATTTCAAGAACTTCATTCTTCTCCATTTTATCACTTACCTTGACGTTACAGCATTGGAGAATGAATGATCTAGCTTTCTCCTAACTGGAGGTGATGGTTGAAAATCATCATCATCATCATCATCATCTTCCTTGATAAAATGTCGCTTCTGTGACTTCTGTCTTGATTTAAGAGGACTCCTAAAACAGATGATATATGTCGTCAATTCTGTTGCAAATTTGCAAGATATGCAACACTTGTTTTTCTAGATAAGATACAAGTGGGTGTGGTCTCTCCTTTCACTTTGAGAGATGAGTGTTTAGCAGTCAGTATGAGGTTGTGTTACTGGGTTGGTGGCGTCTCTCGTATGAAGCTAGACTAATCTTGGATTTGCATGTACCGTCACATACGGTGCACATGTGTTCAAGCATAGATGCAGGCAGAGAGGTGTTAGCCTTTTGTCCAGCACATCTTTCCCATAGTCCCGCAACTCTTATTTCCTCAAATGTGTGGACAGCCCTCCTTTGGACAGGAGTTAAGATATAGGTACAATAAAATCCACAAATAACTCAAATGGAAGATGCTCACATAAAGCAACTACACCTGTGGGAGTGTTACTAAAGCTGTCACTGTGTAGACTTACAGTTTGAGTGAGGATTTGACTTGGAAGGGAAGTGGAGCTTTGGTTTTAGAGGAACACAGCATCTCTAAAGATTGAACAAAATAATCACATTGATTTAAACATTTAAACACTAAATAAATTATTTAGCAAAGTTAACTCAAGCCTATGAAGTCAGCGGCCTTTCCTATTGGTGTACGTGACCTGTGGGGGGTCCCTGGCGGGTCAGCGTTTCTCACATTTGCATTTGCATTGCTTTGCTGATCGTTGAGGATCACTTAGTGCGAATCTTTGGGGATAATTTATTTCTGGCTCCCCTCCCTCCCTCCCTTTTGGTTTAACGGTGTAGGTAAGTATACTTTGGTCATGTAAGTACGATTTTTACTGAATTCCTATCAGTGTGACGGTGCTGGTTGGCTGGCTGCTGCATGGGTGGTTCTTGCTCGCAGGGTTGTCAGGGATACCGCTGTGCTCTGCCTGGACTGTGTCAGCTAACTTCCATTCTGAACTGCTGTTTACAGTTACCAAAAAGCCAATAACCACTGCCTTGGAATTTAAGCCAACAGCTGCGCATGCCAAGGGTGTTACTGGTAGTCATAAATTTCAAATCTGAAATGGTACTTTCAAATGAATCTTTCTTGAAAAGAAACCTTCTTGTCTTTGTTTGAAGTACAGTCGAACCTGTATTAAGCGGCACCGTATTAAGCGGTCACCCTCTATTAAGCGGTCAGTTGTCAAAGTCCCGAAAATTACTTCCCTTATTTACTGTAATCCTGACCTGTATCAAACGGTCACCTCTGTTAAGCGGTCGCGGTCACCCTATATTAAGTCCCAGCGAGCTATTTCTATTGCCTTGACCTGTTTTAAACGGTCCCCTTGTTAAAGGAAACCACTTAAATATGGTAACAAATAGCATGCCAGGCAATTGAGCTTCTAATGAGCTGCACAATCGTGGCGTTAATGTTTTACTAGTCTGTTTCAATACCATGCTCTCCTTTGTCATATCATTTTACCACTGAACTTTCTTAACCAAGTAAGTGATGTATTCTGTGCAACCTGTATTAAGCGGTCACTTAGCCATTCCCCGAGGGTGACCGCTTAATACAGGTTCTACTGTAACACTTCTGACAAAAGGTTTAATCCTTTTTGATCGTTTGGTATAACAAATCAGAGTTAAATCATATTCAGTGCACCGTGACCATAATTTATTATTTGGACAGTGTGACAATGTGTTGAATAATAAATAGGTATGACCCTGTTCATAATAATTTATTATAAGTTAATTTTCTGCTATCATATCCTACATTAAGTTTGGTCTCCTTAAATTTGCTATTTATTTCATATTTTTTCGGTCTTTTCCTTTTTTGTGTGTGTTTTCACTAGTTGCGAATCGTAGTTTTGAAAGCAGTGTTTTGTTTTGTAAATAAGTTCTTGTAAGTAGTTATTTGTAAGTACTGTTTCGTGTTTTTAAGTAACTTATTCCGAGCAGTGTTTTGTAAATTGTAACTTTTCCTTTGTTTCCTCTCGGTAAGTTGTAGATAAACTGTAAACTGTAATTAGTTAATTTTAAAATTTCTTTAAGTATTGTAACATGTGCTAAAATAAAAATAAACAAATTACAAAAAAAATAAATAAATAAAAAAAAAATAATAATTTATTATACACCCATTAGGTTTGGAAATGATAGAAGAGCTGTCGAAACATGTTTTCAAAAATTAAACTTATATTTTAAACTTTTATTCTCCCATTACATGAATACTTACCAAGGCCTATGAATCGTTCAATGTTGACCTTGTCCTGTTTCTTTTCTTGTTCCTCAGTCAAGTTGTCATAACCATAACGTTTCAAGTGAAGAATAAGCACTCTGCAAGAGAGTCCATAATGAAATAAAATGTAAGCCAAAGGCATGAACTGTGAGTCAATATTAATCCCTAAGACTCAAGGAACTTTGTCAAGCATTTGAATTGTAGGTGGTGCAAATGCATTTCTCTCTTGCTTGCCACCTTTCTATAAAGCATCATAAAAGGTAGTCAATTACTGTCAATGGCCATTATATTAAATAAAATATTAATAAAGTGTTTGATTATTGGTTCAAATGGGAATTCAAAAAGGTAGTACTTACAGAAGATGGTTTGTTATGGTTGTTGGTATCATGTTTAAGAGAATAATCATGAGCTTTCAAAAAATCAACCAATTATTGGTAGTCCAATGTAATGTGTTTTTGGTGCAGTTACTGCGGGATGACTCTGTTTTCATCTGCATCAACTGTGCCAGAGATTGCCATTCAAGGATAGGACTGCATAGTCACCACAGACATTGTTCTGCAACAAGGTGCAACCCATTGTCTCATGAGACGGAAGGAGGCCGATGATGACTGTGTTTCATTCTACATGCAGTTTTAATGTCTGGGGATTGGGTTACATTCAGCGCAATACAGGTGTAACATAATAAATTGGCCTTAATGGGTCCCAAACAAGATAACAAATCTCTTACTTTAACAAGAAAAAGAAGCACAAGTTTAGAAGCTTACAAACCTTGGTAGCCTGCTGAAGCTGTGTGAAATAACAGCTTCCTTGGAATCACATTTGCTGCACGTGTATTCAAGTTCTTCATCCTAAAAATAATTTTTAAAAAAAGGACGTTTTCAATCTTTTCAAAATAATTAATGTCACTGTCAATTTGTGCACCTGAAAACCATTTAAGAGGATTTACCTCAAAGTGTTTCTTTATCAAAGTTTGCATGTTGACTGTTCCAGTCAGAGCACTACCAGATAAATTGCAGCTATGGAGCAAACAACAACAGCAACAAAATCAGTTCATACTTTCAGCCTTTTCTGCTCATTATCAGAAAACAAATTCTCCTAATAATCTTGTTCCCATACGTTTCTTATCAAGGTTACCGTATACCTTCAGAGGTGTCTGGCGTTTAAGCGATGTAGCGCATCCAGTTTAAACTGTAGATACCTAAACCCCTATATCAAATTTAAGCTAATAGAGCTTGCTATCAAACTATACCAAGAATTTTGAAATAGAATGGATGGTCGAATTTTTCATGACCTCTAAATGCGAGCGTCCGAATCACCTTTTTAAAGCTACAAGTCAAAGCGAATTTTGTTTTTTGCTAATTTAATTTGCTCCTCAGTTTCCGGACCCAAAGCACTAAAAAACGTGTCTACGTTTTGCCATATTCAACTGCAATGAAAAGTTATAAAGCATTTTCGAAATAGGATGAAAAAAATGTTGAGTAATGGTACAAAAATCGCTCTAGGAGAAAAAATATTTCAAAAGAAAAAATTCGCAGACATGTTTTTGTTGTTTATATCTTAAACTAGCTACTGTCTAAATTTGAAGGCAAATGAACAAATTCCTTTTGAGTTTTAGCTCTTTGAAGTGGCTCCTCCAAGTGAAAAAATTGATTCGAGAAAACAGCACTAAAAATTCGGCAATTCATTTGATTTCAAAATTCTTGGTTTAGTTTGATAGCCAGCTCTATAAGCTTTAATTTGATATAAGGGTATAGGTATCTACAGTTTAAACTGGACGCACTACATCGCTTGGACACGAGACACCTCTGAAGGTATAGGGTAACCTTAAAGTGAAGGAAGAAGTTATTAAATACATGTATCAAGAAAATTCACCTTGGGTGATCATTTCCTTAATTATGATGACCTCTGGGGTTGAATAAGCATTGATATTATAAGGAGAAATTTGATGCTGATCACTGTTAAAGGGTTAAGTGCATGTGAACATGACTGATTGTGTACAAGGTGTTTCAAAGTTTTAGGTCTGTGGATAAAATCCTAAAGTGTGACCATTCAAATGAAAGCTACTGAGCAGTACTTTCCTGAGGTGCTGTTTGTTACGCTGTACAAAGTGGTTCCAACTTTTGAGTCTGTGGATGGAATCCCAAAGTGTGACCATTCAAATGAAAGCTACTGAGCAGTACTTTCCTGTGGTGCTGTTTATTAACACTGTAACTAAGTGTTTCTAACTTAAATTCTGTACATGAAAGTTCTGAAAATCATTCTGTATGGGTTTTGTTTGCATTAATGTTATGGTGCGCAGACACAAAGAAAACACAATATTCTTTTGTGGGCAAAGTTGGGCAGGGAATATACCAGCAAGGCTCGGATAAAACCCACCGACCGGATGATGACCGAATGAGGGGCCTCGGTACATGGCGCCATACCGAGGGGGTGCCTCATGCCTGTCCTGCAAGGGGGGGCATAGTTCACACGTGAAAACGCATGGCCGGCATAATGTCCTTGGGCCAAGTTAACCAAGTCCAGCAAATCCTATAGCCCCCCCTCCCTGACGGGGCTTCAGCACAGGGCTGAAGGGGTGCCGCAGGCAGCAATTCCCCGCCCTTAATAATTTTATTAAACATCTCTGAATAACTGACAAAGGATAGAGCAAAATGCAGTGAACAAAATAGAAAGGATAAGGGGAGGCAAGCAACAGGAGAAAAAGGGAGGGTGGGAGGGGAAAAACTTTGCTGCTGCTCAACTTGCAGCCTTCCAAGAAAGTGGCGATTGAAAAGACTGGCACAGAATGAGATGCAAAGCAGGCTGCCGTATATGGAAGTCACATGTTAAGGGTGGACCGCAGTAATAATGCGGGCTCAATAGTTGTTGCTTGCCAACATTAACCTTTATTTTATGCTAAAATGTCAATTAATGTTATGGCGCGCAGACACAAAGAAAACACAATATTCTTTTGTGGGCAAAGTTGGGCAGGGAATATACCAGCAAGGCTCGGATAAAACCCACCGACCGGATGATGACCGAATGAGGGGCCTCGGTACATGGCGCCATACCGAGGGGGTGCCTCATGCCTGTCCTGCAAGGGGGGGCATAGTTCACACGTGAAAACGCATGGCCGGCATAATGTCCTTGGGCCAAGTTAACCAAGTCCAGCAAATCCTATAGCCCCCCCTCCCTGACGGGGCTTCAGCACAGGGCTGAAGGGGTGCCGCAGGCAGCAATTCCCCGCCCAAAACGCTGAGTAATACGAGAAGTACCCTGTGCAAAGCCCATTCCCCAAGACCTTTTTTCCAACTGGTCGCAAGGGCTGGAAACAGCTCTTATCTGCTCCACGGGGAAATGCAATGAACCAAAGACCATTGGTGGAGAAAAGGGATTAAGGAGTGGATAAGCAGGTATAATCGCATGCGCTTAACTTAAAACCTTAAAGGGGCCCTAGTCAGCCACACCTTTGTTTTTGGTTATATGCGAGAGTTTGGCTATTATATTTTATTCGGAGCATGGTGAAATGAACGAAATCACTGTGAGACTGCAAAAGGGATGAAACATACTTTCAGGAACAACTTACAGTAGATAATTAAGATTTCGCTTCACCATGAATATCAATATTGTCGATGGCATCAAAGGAGGTTGACCAGGGTCCCTTAACTGAACAATCTAAAACTTGGATAGCATTACATAATAAATGTTATAGTAGGACATAGTGTTCCCAATTTGTTACCATGAGACATCATAGTGTTTACAATAAACAGTACAAAGGGACATCATAGTGTTCCCAAATTGTTACCATGAGACATCATAGTGTTCTCAATAAACAGTACAAAGCGACATCATAGATAGTGTTCTCAATAAACAGTACAAAGCGACATCATAGATAGTGTTCTCAATAAACAGTACAAAGCGACATCATAGTGTTCCCAATACCCAGGACGTGTCGTCGATAATCATGGCAATAAGACATCCAAATGTTTGTAGGGCATTAACAAGATAAAACATGAGGCCAAATTTTGAGGGACTTGAAGAATGGTTTCTTTTGGTGTCCTTATGTAAGACTGATACGCATCTGATTTCCAACGGCCAAGAACTTTAATGAGCCAGTCTGGAAGGCCAGGAGCCCCCGCAGTAGTAGCTGCTCCAATGCGGAAACTGTGGGACGCGTAGCAGGTACTATCAAATCCGCAAATCTTGAGGAGAGCCCGTAAGTTATTTGTGAGGGAAGACCGAGTAAGATGACGTCCATCCGAAAATTGAAAGAGAGGCTGGGTAGCTCCACTGGAAGTAGTTTGAAGAAGATAGTCTCTTAACGCGGTGACTGCACATACGGTCGAGTTTGATTTGGCAATAGTGAGCTTGGCTGTCTCACGGAAAGGGTCCGTTTTGGACTTCTTAATGACAATCTCGAAGGACACAGGCTGGACAATGTTGGGGTAAAAACGGACATCTGATTTTGTCAGATGAGATTGGATATCAAACTTGCCGTTGCAAGTAAATTCGCTACTGCGCAAAAAACCAAAAAATGCAAGGGTAAAAGCAGCCCACAACATTGAAGAATCCGTGTCCAACGACTGAAAAGGTTTTAGTTTGGCATAAATTTGGAGGAGGATCGAAATAGTGATAGGGAACCGGGCCCGTTTAGCAATACCAAGGAATGATTTGATCCCTCTTAGGGTCTTGTTTAAAAAGGGCATGGATGAGAAGTCCAGGGGACAGCCAAACTCAATATGGAGATTCTTAACTGCTGCCAGGTAAACTTTGATGGTGCCATACGAAACGGTGTTGGATAAGTGAGTGACAAAATGGATCATGGTTGATTCGTGGGTAGGGAGAAAGGGGGTCTGGGGTGAAAATCTAATAAAGTGGCGCTCCCCAGAGGAATAGGTTCGACGAGTAGAGCTGGCGATGGACTGAAAAATATAGTGAGCAGCCTGCATAGTTAGACTGTTGTCAGGAAAGGAGGGATTGGACAAGGAACGGGCGATGCATCTGGTGCGAGTAGGCGGAACCGAGACATTTGAAAACGAGATAAACTATCAGCTATGCCATTGTCTACCCCAGGGACATGCTTTGCGGTAAAGGTAAAATTAAACTTCAAAGTTTGAAGGGTAATCAAACGGACAAGGTTCATGATACGGGGGATTTTTGAGCTTTTAGCAGACAAAACTGCGACGACTGCCTGGTTGTCACAATAAAAACAAATTCTCCTGTTAGCCCAAGAGGGCCCCCAAATCATGCAGGCAAGAAAAATTGGATAAAGCTCCTGCCAGGTAATACTTATTCCTGTAGTGGGGTTGAGCTGGTGGGAGGGAAGCCATTTTCCCTGAAACCACTGATTGTTGAAGAAGGCCCCGTATCCGACTGCACCCGCTGCATCGGTGTACAAATGGATTTGGGGGGATGATTCAGTGTAAGGGGGGAGAAAAAGGCTAACCCCATTCCAGTGATCAAGAAAAAATTGCCACATGAGGATGTCCTTTCTGAACTCCTGGGTGAGAAAAATAATCTGCTTGGGACGAACACAACCCCGGGTAAGGTGAATGATGCGTTGCATGAAGGGGCGACCCGGCGAAATAACCCGGCAGGCAAACTGCAGAGTCCCAATGAGGGACTGCAGGTCCTGAAGACGACAGACCCGTTTGGAAGACCAGTTGGATAGCAAGGACCGGGCATTGCATAACTTATCCTCCGGGAGACGGGCTTGCATGTTTACGGAATCAAGTGTTATTCCCATGAATTCAAGGACCTGGGTAGGGCGAAAGGTTTTCTTTGGGGCAAGCGGAATGTTTAATTCCTCGAAGAGGGTAAGAACCCGGCAGAGGGCTGTGGCACAAAGAGATGAGGGGGCAGGTTGAACAATGAAAAAATCGTCGAGGATGTGAAAGATGGAGGGGATGCTCAGGTGGTTTCTCACCAACCATTCCAGGGCATCGGAGAGTTGATTAAAAAGGTAGGGGGCGCTCCTTAGGCCAAAGGGGAGCGCTTTGTCGAAGTAATAACGACCCTTCCAGGACATCCCCAGGAGTTCCCAATCCTCGGAGTGAACGGGGATAATTCTGAAAGCTGACTGTATGTCAGTTTTTGTCATAAAGCACCCAGGACCATGTTTGAGGACCAGAGCAATGGCATCGTCAATACGAATATACTGAAGGGTGTAATCTTCAATGGGTATATTAGCATTTAAGCTATCCGGGGACCCCTTGGGGTAGGATAAATGGAAAATAGTGCGCCACTTTTGGCTGCCCTTTTTGGGAACCAGGCCAAGGGGATGAATTTGAAAATTTTTAAAAGGGGTGGATTCAAAGGGGCCAGCCAGGCGACCAAGCTGGACCTCTTCGAGCAGGTTTTTTTCAATAACTTGGGGTTGTTGGATGGCAGATGGGAGATTCTTGGCAGCTCTGGGGAAACGTTCACCTTTGTAACCTAAGTGAAAACCATGGCTTAACCCATCACAAAGTCTAGTTACAAAGGTTTGATCAGGGTGGGTCTTAAGAAGTTTGTGTAGCAGGGAAACGTTTACAGGAGTTTGGGGCTTATATGATATGACAGCTTTAGCGGTTTGAGTGTTTTTTATCACCCTGGCCTCTAGTTTTTGAAGGGGTGTCATCATGTCGATAGGCAGGGTGTTCTCCGTTGCAGAGCCTACAGCGGTGGCTGAAGGGGCAGGGCTCCTGGCTGCATTTGGCACCTCTGTTGTAATTGTTGCATGTTCCTCGTTGGGTAGAATTGGGCCTAAGGGCAGAGAGGGAACACCCATGAGAAAAATGATCCCCACTACCACATATGGTGCAAGAGGATTTTGCCTGCCCTGTAAATTTCAAGAGATACAACTGGATATCCCTTTCCCCCCAATTAAGGGAATGATTGGAGGCAGCTTTCCTACGAAAGTCTATATCGTAGGAAAGCCACGCAAAACCCGCGAACTTACGGTAGGCCGATCGGATAATCTCCTGGTATGCAAACATCTCGACAGCCCTGTGAGGGAAGGAAGTCAGCAAGACTGTACAAAAAACAGCAAAGGCCGAGAGCCACCTATCGATGGAGTCAATGTGGGTTTTCTTCTTGCGGGCAGGGGTGGGGATGTTAACTTGTTTCCCTTCGAACGAAATAGAAACCCCGGGGAGTTCGCTTTCGTTTAGGCAGGAGTTTTCTGGCAGCAAAGAATCGAATTCAACAAACTCACCGCGTAAGATTGCTTGCTGGGTCTTCTGGGGAACGTGGGCAGCGATGGATGACTGCACGTGGGAACGAGATGGGCTGTAGTTCGAGGAACCAGATTGCGTAAGAAGGCTTGCGACGAAAACAGGGTCAGATAGCTGATGTCGAGCTGGAGGTTGAGAAGCGGACTGCAAAGGCTGTTGTGGTACGGGTGATGGGTTAGCTGGACCAAAATTTTTAAGTTTCTCATCGACTATGGTGGCGATGAGGTCTGCTAGCGCGGCTGGATTGTGAACAGGGGAAGGCGGAACGCCCCTTTCGTGGACGCCATCTTGTGCTTCGCACGAGGTTTCTCCGATGTCACGTCCTTCACTTGGACCAGCCTGCGGCGGATCTCGTCGATCGTTCCGTTCATTCGTCAAAGCGCCGTCCTGGTTGGGCTGCTCAACCTGATCGGGAAGATTAGGAGCGACAGGAGGAGGATCGTTGCTCGCGCGAGGCCTTTTGGCTGCTGGATCGGCAGAATCAGCGCTACGCGTACGCGATGGTGGCGTATCCACGCTGATGGTGCCAAGGCGCTCGATCATTTGTTCGCGTGTGCCAGCGATGGGTAGTTGGTTTTGAGCGAGTAACAGGCGAAGGACCTCATTTGTCACGCCCGAAAAATCCATGAGAAAAACTTTGCTGCTGCTCAACTTGCAGCCTTCCAAGAAAGTGGCGATTGAAAAGACTGGCACAGAATGAGATGCAAAGCAGGCTGCCGTATATGGAAGTCACATGTTAAGGGTGGACCGCAGTAATAATGCGGGCTCAATAGTTGTTGCTTGCCAACATTAACCTTTATTTTATGCTAAAATGTCAAAATATTGTTCTACACAAGACAAACTTATTTTGTTCAGTTTTGGATAAGCATAATCAAGAGCTAGCGTTAAAGTGCACAGATGATTACGGTCATGTTTGATTGACCGTCTTCCGGAATAAGAATACCTGGAATAGCTGTTGTATTTCTCTTTTTAAGTAAATCTGGGAAAACGTATCTTCAAACTTTAGGTGAAACACAATTTGCATTCCAGTAACTCCAAAAAACTCTCACAAGGTATTTCTAGTCATCATTATAATGTATCCTATTCTGGAATAGGGTCAATCGAACGCACCCTAAGTTTGCTGAAAATAAATGTACTTACAGAGTGGGAATGTCAAGAGAAAAGGCATGGTAGATTTCTTCCTTTGGGGCTGACTCTCCACATCTAAATTACAAAATACACCATGTTTGAAAAAAAAAAAAAAAAGGAACATGTTTCCACTTACAGAACTACCTACATCGGTTTAATGACATAGGAGCAAGGAGTCAGGACTTACATGTGCATTTACCAATACAGAAAAGACAATCAGGGCTGCCCAAAAAGTTGACATGGGTGCCTAAGCTTTGGCTAAGGACCCAACATTTCACAGCTTGCTAGCGTCTTTCCATGCTAATCTAGTGTTAAGCCAGAAGGCCATTTGGTTATCCTGTTGATAGTCTGAAGGAAGTCTGCATACTCTTTTATAATGTTATACCTCAAGGATGCATGGCTAGTAGCCACTACTTGGATAAAAGGACAGGACACTTAGGGAATTGAAAAACAGCCTTGGGTGGAATATACATACAGGTCTGGTTTACTAGTTGAATAAATGGGAAATGACATAATATTTAAATCACATTTATTCCATCAATTGCACATGTGCCACTCATTGACATTCAAATCCTAGAGTCTGCAGGATGTTTGTCCCATGAACCTAGTTTAATGGCCTTAGCTCCCATGAGTCTCCTGTAGCTCAGTGGTAGAGCATCCAAACTAGTAATCAGAAGGTCTTAGGTTCGACTCTTGATGGGAGAACTGAAGTATCCTTTTTCCAAGTATGCCTGTGCCATTCACAGAATAACACCTAATTCTCAATATTATTGTAATTTACATCTATAATTTTTATACATGTATTGCCTACTCACTGTTTGCAGCTGATTGTATGAAGAACTCCACTTTCAAATGACCTTGTCACAGGACACTGTGAATCTGCCACCTACAAGATAAGAGCACAACTGTCCTGGTTAAGATAGGAATTCACAGTAATTATGTGCTATTGGTCACTGATACAGAGTTCTAAAGTGATGACGTCACAAAAACTAAATTTATGAAATTATGGGATTTGTTGGTATATTCGGAAAGAGCATAATGAAAAATGCCTCCTTGCCAAAAATCAGCATCTTATTGCAATTTGGGGGTGAGATATTAGCTCTGTTATGCCCAGGTGACTCCATACAAATCCTTCTAATTTTGTCTCAGTTCCAAACATTAGGCATTTTTCATCATGCTCTTTCCAAATATACTAACAAACCCCATAATTTCAAACATACTTAAGAACTCTACTGTGGCCCACAAAGAACAAATGCCATAAACTATGTCCCCCAGGGGGGTACCCTGGTACAATAGTGGTGGGGAGGTGCAAATGAGGCCGAATTGTTAGAACCAAAAGAGTCCAGTTAGGCTAAAGTGGGACAAAAAAGTCCAACAGTCCAGAGTGACCCCAAAACGTTCTTTCTTTCAGTCTACATAAAAATTAGAACCCTGAAAAGTCACCACAAATTCTTCAAACCCCGAAAAGTTCTCAGATCGCTAATTTAAAACTCCAAAAAAGGCCTTCACAACGTTAACTCCCCCTCACTAATATACCTGAGTCCCCCTTCCCCCGCACTATGACCCCTCCTCATTTCAAAGAACATGGGGGTTCTTTAACACCTCATGCCAAGCCCCAATATCACGTTTTTATCAACATGCACATTCTCTTAACTGTTCTTAATTTTTGAAATAGTGCAAATAGGGAGAATTTCTTTCCACATCATTTCATTTACTCTCATGACCTGCATTTTTGATAAGTAGCAATGTTACAAAGAGGAAATAGAGATGGTTGCTGTTGGAGCTCAAAGGAAATTCCCTACTATGATCTCTTACTCTTCAGTCCAGAGCCCTACCTGGGCTACTCAAGTGATCATAGTAGGTTTCAAGATTGGTGAAAACACTCAGATTTCTTTCAAATTGTTTGGTACTATGTTATTAGCTAATCATCAGTTGTAATATATTGATACAGTAAGGAGATAGCTCGCTGACAGACCTTTCAACAGAATTTAGCTGCTAAACCTCAAATATTTAATAATAATAATAATAATAATAATAATAATAATAATGTCTGATTAATATTTATGCCCTCAGCCCTTGCCTCTTACCTTGCTATTGATTTCTTTAGATGTGGATTTAGATGATGGAGAGCTGCAATTGTTAACGTCATCTCTGAGCTGGTCAAACACTTGGCAGAGAAATTCGTGTGCATCCTAAAAAATGATAAAACATAAAACTACACATAAATCTCTGGCTGCAATCCTAGTTGTTTATGAAGCAAACAATGTCAACAATAAAAATCCTAGTTTTTTGTTATTTATTTACTTTACCACACACAATTTAAACCAAATATGAAGAGAAGAACAACTACACTGTAAGGAGAAAGTGATGAGGAAGCCTTAGGGGAAGCCAGAAGCTCCCACTCTGTTTAATATGTTTCATTGAGTAAGAACTTGTTTGTATTTTTTTTTTCGAGTGTATACAATATGCGAGCCAGCAAGGCATCTAGCACATGCGATGCATGCGAGGCAGACGTGCGAGGCATGAACAAAACATGCGAGGCATGCGAGGCATGAACAACCCCCAACATAAATGCTAACCGTTAAGCTAACCGGGGAGCTATTTAAGCTAACCTGAGTGCTTTTAGGCTAACCGGAGAGCTTTTTAGGCTAACCAGAGTGTTTTTTAGGCTAACCGGAGTGTTTTTTAGGCTAACCTGAATGCCTCACATGTCTGCCTTGCATACCTCGCATGCCTCGCTGGCTCGCAGATTGTGCATCCCTTTTTTTCACACACTGCAGTCTGTTCTCAATGTTGCTTCTAACAATACATAATTTTAACATTTATAATGATTGGTTCATGACTTGGAAACCAGTTACATGTAGTTTCATCTCTCTAAAATCTCAGGATTGACTGGCCAGTCTGTAAATCAAATGTGTCATTTCGAAGGGATGGTGCTGCAAAATCTTGAAAAATATTCATTGCGAAAATAGTATGCACTATTTTGAAGAAATTTGAAGGACTAGGATAAAACTCATTCTTCAAATAATAATTTACAAACTGACTGGTCTGGCTGGGGGTCTGGCTGGGGGGATCTGACAAATAGAAAGTGCCCCCAATGTTTCTCTCAATTCTTTTTTAAGATCATTAAAATTCTGCGCAAAACAAAACTATTTCCAAGAATAGTCGTTAAGTGTATGATAATTATACACTTAACGACTATTCTTGGAAATAGTTTTGAAACAGTGATCATGAAGGGAAACGAGTGGCATTAAAAGAACAGGAATACTACTTCAGGATTTCTCTCACATGTTGATGGTATCCAGAGAAGCGAGTTGCTGCCTCTGAGATTGTTCTCTTCAATTTCCGTAAACTATTTCTCAGCACGTCAGCATTCTGACATTTTCTTTTGCAACACATCACATTATAAAGACATCTGCAAGAGCAATGCAGGAAAAAAATAAATGAACACATAAACTTTGGCACTTATGTAAGCTGTTAGTAACTGAAGTTTGAATGGAACTGTTGACTAAGATAGATCTTGTTTACATAATTTCAGACAATTTTAACTCACAGGGAAACTTGATAATCAGTGACTGATGAAAAAGGTTTTGCACTGCTCATGTTCTGTGACAAAACATACCATACCAACTCTCATGCATTGTGCATGAGTCTCATGGATGCAAATCGAAAACATTGATCTCATGCATGCATACATGCCAATTTCTCAAATCTGACTCACAAATACAGGCCACTAATAGTTTCACAATCGAACAGTGTGCCAATTTGATTTATTTTCAATGCAAAACAGTCCTATAAAATATAAATGATGCTACAATGTACAAGTTGTGTGAGTCATAGTCAAAGTTTTCTTTATAAACTCTTAGGCTATCAGTTGAAATCTTCATAAATCTTTGGGCATCTCAGGCAGCATTCGGAAATCATCAGAACATCTACGGACACCTTTGGCAATGTTATGAAATTGTCAGATATTATTCTTGGAAACTCAGGTAAAATGAAGATGAAAATCTTTTGCATTTGATATAATAAGTATATAGACGCATTTTTGTGACAAGGTAAAACTAAGATGAATGTAATGCCAAACAAACCTGTACAGACACTGAGGGTGCACTCTATCCAACAGGGCTTTGCTTGACAGATCCTGAACAAATGATGGAATACCAAGAAGAGACTGTAGTATGGCGTTCATATAGCAGGTGTTCCCCAAGTTGGAAAAACTGCAAGGGATAAATTTAAACATGGATTTTAATGCGGATGGGAACACCACATTCTAAGCTGCTGATGTTGTCATTTTAAAAGAAATTGACTTTTAAAGTAGCATTTAAGAAATTTATTTACCCCATTAATGTGACTTCCTTTTCAAATGGTTGCTTGTCACGAGATCTGAATGAAATTTGACTTGCTAATCGTGATGTCTGACTCCAAGGCCGCGGTGGAGGCATCAGTCCTGGACCCAAGGACTTTCCAGTACTGCTTATTCTATAGAAGTGAAAAGAAAACATTAGATAATATTACACAGGTATCAGCATTTGTAAATACAGCCAACCCTGGTACAGGAAAAAGTGTCCCTATTTATGGAGTGTTTGTGTTAAGTACAGGTTTCTTGTTAAGATTGTGAAAGGAGGTAATACACTGCCTGAAAATTTGCAATAGCAGGTGGACGCCATCTTGTTAATGTATCCTAGGGAATGATGGGAGTGAGATGGCCACAGGAAAAATGGAAACAAAACATGGCAGAGCTTGAAGTCAGCATTGTTTTTGACGAAAGAAAATGCTCAAAGCAAGAGTGATTTTTTTACAGGCGATAGATTTTCAACATGATAATATTATTATCCCCTGGATGTTTTTACATTATTTATGGTAAGGAAATTCCCAAAAGGACACCTTGCTTCAGTGAATTTTGTGTAAATTATTTCAAGCTGGAGTAAATTACTTCAAGCCAAGAGTGTCAAACATTGAAGTCTACAGACATGCTGCACTGTTATTAACACTGACCTCTCACTTGGAGACCAGGAATTCCGTGATCCGTAGAAAGAGGATGCAGATCTGCCATTATTGGATATGGACGTGTTATTAAGGTTATCTAAGATGGAGACAACAAATCAGCATTACCAGTGATTCTACAGAACACTATGCATATCCCCTAGTTAGCATCACCAAAACATCTTTTAGCAGACCTGCCAACTCTCCCGGTTTTCCCAGGAGTCTCCAAGTTTTTCATCAAATCTCCCGGTCTCCTGGTTAGACCACCAAATCTCCCGGGAAATACCTACCGTGCCCTTTTTCAAATATTTTCATTAATTTGGTTATTTTGTAGATGTCAAAAAGGAAACTAAAACAAGAAGTGGATTTAGTTTTGTTATTTGAGCTGTTCTTGATCGGATAACGTAAAACAGAGCACTCAAAATTATAGGTATGAAATCAACCAATGAAATAGCACAATGTATTTTAGGTAAATACTTTTCTACCCATGCCCCTCGTATCCTCTTCGAAGATATCTAGACGTCTCCAGATTTTTGTACTCCGCGGGTTGGCAGGTGTGTTTTAGCACTGTTACATATAGCTGTAACAGTCATCTCCCTGCAACACAACTCCATCCCTAGTGTGGTATTGGCAAATCACATGGCATAAAGTAACACAAGTCTTATTACTCTAAGCCACTATTGATGCAGATCGGTGTATATACGTAATTGTTGGTAAAAATTGAATAACAGTTCCCAAAAAAATATGCATGCTGTCTGTCTGTTGGCAGTTTATTTTAGGACAAGGTTAAACTGATAGCCGTCAGTTGGTCAGTAGTCAGCTTTTTGTTGGCCAACTGTCAGCCAATAATTATATATTATTGTCGACCAACTGCTGGCCAACTGTTGCTTATTTGTCAGCCGACAGTTTACTGACAGTCGGTGGACATGTTTATTTAGGAGCTGTTCTTCAATTTTACCTAACTGTTAGTGTGTCAACTGTTAGCCCTGAAATGCCTTTTATTCATTTTGTTTTGTGGTTTGATTTGGTGATTTGCAATATTGTTTATGATAATACGTACCTTAAGTCACTTTCTTGTTAGTTGTTATCTTTACAACTAAATGTATGAATAACTTTTAAACGGGGAAATAAAGTCTTGTTGTTTTTGTTGTTTTTGTTATGAGGAACTCAGTTACATAAGTTAGTTACTTTCTCAGGTTATATACTTATAAGGGATTTAACCCTTTCACTGCCACAAGGACGTACTGAGTACGTCCTGTATCAGATTAATCATATGCTATGAGGAAGTACTCAGTACGTCCTAACTAACAGTGCTTGTATGAATAATACAGCACATAGCAAAAACAATCAAACCGCATATAAATAAACTTATGAGAGCCTGGTAAAGACTGGTACATTTGGTGACAGATACAGGATTTGTTTTTCTTGTCAACTGCAAATTATCCGCCATCTTGGATTTCCACGTGTGGCTTTTGGGTGAATTTTGTGATTAGTTCATCCTTTTTTCGCTTGAAACTTACAAGCTATGAGTGGATACACAGCTGACGATGTTCTAGAGAGGCTTCGGAACGATTCTGCTGACCCGTAAGACATTTTAGGCAATGAATTTGACAGCGAAAGTGATGAAGATTATCGCGACAAGTCTGGTCCGCACAGGGTTAAAAAAAAGCCTGCAGCAAAAGGGTTAAAGGTCACTTAGTTACTGTTAAGAGATCTTCACTTATGCGATCGTAATCGGAAGAGATTTGCTAACAAAGCTTATGCGACCAAACTTTGCTGTGAGCTCTACCAAAGGGAGTTATTTTAGTTATTTTTATCTATCAAGTGCCCTCATCGCAGTATTGTACCAACCTCTTGCTCTAGTTTGATCATGAAGGGGTGTTTTCTTATTCTGTGAGTTGTAAGAGGAAGGAGGATTCATCTGCTTTGCAAAGTAATTAGATGGCCGATTTGGAGTAACGCTGCAAGAATCACAGAAACAAAGATCAGCAATGTACGTTGCACACATCAACCAGTGCAACCAAGCAACTAAAATTAATTTTGTGAAAGCTTCTATGCCTCCTAGTCCTTTTTGCTACTATACAAATTATGCTCTGTATATCTCAGGATAGTCCAAGAAACTCTGATTTTGTAAGGACAGTGCCTTCTAACCTGAAGGTATTCCTACATGGTATATGATAAGCATTTTTTCTGAGATATTTAAGCTTCAATTTGTAAAAAAAGGCATACACTGTTATTTATTCTTAAGTATTAAAGCTTAATAAAATATCTCTGGGTTCACCCCCACCACACAATTTCCCTTTTTTGATTCCAATGTCCCTTGCTACAACATGCTTTCCTGTATAGTCATAAAGTGCACAAAAGTACCTTTGTATTAGAAGGCATCATCCTTAATTAGGAATGATAATTATTGGTGCTGCTTTCAAGACAACAAGCAACCAGATTATAATATCTTTCCTTGATGTTATTTGAAGATTAAAAATTATTTTTAATCTTCAAATAATATCAAAGAAAGGACAGAGGAAAGGGAACTCAAGACTGCAAAGGACAGAAATGTCTGGAGTTACACTGTAGTAGGCATGTTGCCCAATAATATTGTCCACTAGGAGATATAAATGAAGGTAATAGGAGACCCTATTGTACATGTAACTGTTTATGAACAACATACCTCTGTGTACTTCGTGATGATGAGGAGGATACAAGGTTGCTTCTAAGAGGCGACTCATATTTATTTACTCTAGTCGAAGGTCCACTGGAATTGATGCTGTTACATGGCTGGTTCTAAAAATACAAAAAAGGAAGAGATTATAAGGGAGTCATTTGAGTTGCTTTTAATAGCATCTAACTCTTAATTTACTGCAAAATGGGCACAGCAATAAGCATTTGTTCCTTATCAACGATAATTTCCCTGAAAAGTTATTGTAGCATTCACATGGAAATTCATAGAGGGCCATTCAGTGACTGAATGATCAAACCAGTGGAGACATTAATTTGTATAGCATGGTTTCCATACTATCTCCAACTGGTAGTGATTGCAGGAGATTGTTAATGATCACACATAGTGCACCTCTTGGCAGGGCTACAAAGCTACGGTAATGGCTATTAACACAACCAATATTATTAGTCAGTCACCTCTATGTCCTGTATATCATTTTCTTGTGAGGGGAATGAAGATAACTTGCCTGTAAATATAAAAAACACACACACACAGGTAAGTATTGTTAAACAGAAAAACTCATTTAAATCCACAAAGAATAGATGAATGTAGGAACCAGTCCCTCAATGCTCATTGTCGGCAACACTGTTTGGCCCATGATGGTAAAACTTAGATACATACAAGCCTAAGAAGGGCCAGTCCTGGATGCAATGCTAGTCTATCCTATGACACCTGAAGCATTGTCAGATGTTTCTTATGTGGTATTGTACCCAACCGGAAGTGAAATTTGAAACTTTTATATGCCTCAAACGTGGGGAAGAAAACTTGATAAGGAATTGTTCTGTTATTATTATTATTTTCACACGAGAACAACATTAACAATGATTTGATCAAGCAAATAAACAAATCTGTCATATACACTTTAATGGGTTAACTGTTGACTTTTGTGTAAAACAAACAAATTTCCAAGACTCTTACCCTGGAAGGAAGCATTATATGCTTTGACGCAGTTCACTAAATCAAGGAACATTCTCAGCTGATTTGGATTTGCATCTTTTAAATGAATGGATACAGTACATGTAACGGAAGCTTTGGTACTGTCTTGTGTCACTGACAAAGTTAATCTTGAATCACGGTTGTTCATGTTAAATTTGCCTGGTTTTAAAAGGAACTGTTGGAAGAAAAGGAAAAAGATTAACTTACTTTGACAGTTATAGCAGTTTTCAATAAACAACATATTAATTAAGTTACAAGACTTAAAGTTGTTTTGTGTTTGCTTTGGTTTTAGTCTACTGTACACTGCAGTTGAAGTGCTCAGGGCATATAATATTATAACCAACCTTATAACTTGTATAACTTGTTTTTTGGATGGCCTTTTGTTGTTTTGGCTCAGATTTAAGAGATTTTTTGCATGTGGTTTTTATTCCTCTAGGAAACGTTGCCTTGCAGTTTCATCCATGCTTCGTTTTGTGATAAAAACAGAAATCTTACCCATTATTCCTCGCAAAGCGAGGTTAATAAATTTGTCGGGCCGAGCCGGCCCGAGCGGAGCTAAGCCGCGCAAATTCGAGCGAAAAATATATATATATATATATATATATATATATATATATATGTTTTTTTGAAGGTGTCCGCACTTGAATGACGTCAGACTGTCTGGCGTCGTCTGAAAAAAATTTGCATACATCGGAAAAAATATGCGTGCATGATCAAATTTCAACTGCAATGTTCATCAATATTCACTGGATACAGAACTATCTCTCCAGAATCTTTTCCCTTTCTTTTAGAAATCTTTTTTTGTGAAAGATTGCATTGAAGAAATTACACGTTTTGTGGCTGGGGTAAAATAATTTTCCGTGGGAAATAAATTCATCGAACACGACAGCGCTGCACGCCCGTTGTACATTTCATCGCGTCAGAAATAGATTTTTAACCGCAAACTAGCCTGTGGAACTACGAAAAGACCATGCTCATCAAAATAGTTGCTATGTTCAGAAACCTTTTAATCTCCTCATTTGATGCTACAACACGAAAGAGGGCTTTCCACCCAGCCCCAGCTTCGCGAGGTTTTGCGAGTCACGTATTTCTAGTAATAAATGGGTTTTTACTCTAAACAAATCACAAAAAATGCCGAAAGATCTTGTGACAATGTTTTCTAAAGGAATTGAGGGCCACACACAAAAAAATCAAGGTCCCAGTTGTTCAAAGAGTGGATAACTTTATACAGTGGATAAGTCACTATCCAGCAGATAAAATGTATTAGTTAGAGTACATCATTTTTTTTATCCGCTGATAGTGATTTATGCACTGGATAATGTTATCTGCTATTTGAACATTGGGGACTGCAAATTAAATCTGAGCCAAAACAACAAAAAGCCTTGGGTCAGTCAACTCCCGAAAACTTGAACCTTCAAGGGAAATTGAAAAAGGTTCGAGTTATCGGGACTTCAAGTTATCATGGGTGAAATTATGAAAGAAAGGAAAATTGGTTCAAGTTAGCGCGAGGTTCAAGTTGGTAATGGTTCAAGTTATCGGGAGTCCACTGTACTTTCTTAATTAATACGTAAAATAATACGTAGATGTAAAACCAAGACTAATCACGTCTTTCCTGTAAATACATTGTAAATATGTGTCTTTACAAACTTGTTACCGATTCCTTTCTATGAATCTTTATTATTCACACTTAATTCACATTGTAATAGTTACAACTGATGCTACCTGCAGGAGGGAGGAAATCGTTTTTTTTTTTGGGGGGGGGGGGGGGTACAGCCATGTTATATATGCACTATTATGGGTATATGCCACTGTGAAGGAGTATGTTTTTCAAGATATTTAGTCTAGGATAGGGTATAGAAATCAGAGAGTTTTAGTCTAGAATAGGGTATCATTGAGAAAAATTTAGTCTGGAACAGGTCATTGGGAATAATAATTATTAAGACTCAGGTTCCACTCAGGGACTGGTCATAAAGTACCGGGGGGGGTGGGCTGGAAAAATTCATTTTTACGAAGGCTAGTTTTGTGTGACCCACCCTCATATTTTTGCAGAATAATGCATGGCCCACCCATATTTTTCAGGTAAAAAATGAAATGACCCACCCCTAGTAAATAAAGGTAAGACTATACATAAAACTAGACAAATTAGAGGACAAGTATGATAGAGGAAGGAGCACACATGCACAAAGTCTTGTTTTTGAAGTTTATCATTGCATGAGATCTATTTTTGTTGAAATACCTGAAATGATTTTGAGAAGATAATGTGCATCTAATATGTATCATTAATAACCACATGGAATCATAGTTGTTCATTTTAATGGATGCGAGTGAACTTGCCCTTTTCTTGATAGAATGTGTAGTTCCAGAAAATATCCTTACCCCACCCATGGAGGGAATTCAAGATTCTGGAGGGGATGGTGGTAAGAGAAAGAACAAAATTACAGAGATTGTATGAAAGAAACTTGGAAGTTCCTGGCGGTAGGGCGTCCTTTTATAAATTCCCTCTGTGATGGGGGATGGATATTTTCTGAAACTACACAATTATAATTTGTGCTTTTACTGTTAATACATTTCACAGTTTTACTGGCAAAAGGCACCATTTGATGCAAAACATGTGCAAAAATATTATGTGCCCCACCCCTTTAATGATGCATGGTTTTTGCTAGCCCACCCCTTTTTACATGCATGAAAACAGTGACCCACCCCCCCTTTTTTTCCAGCCCACCCCCCCCTGTACTTTATGACCAGTCCCTCAGGTTGTCGAAACATCAGTCAAAGTCACCCCAAACAGTCCTTCTCAGGACTACGCTCACCCGGATGATCATAATTTACTTACTTATGACATGACTCCTGGGTTCAAACCATTTACAATTAAGACTGAAGTATACGATAGGGAAGAGATTTTTGATTTCAAGTCTAGCGTAGGGTGGCAAAATGTGGCTAAACAGTAACTACTAATTGGAGAAGGATAATAAAGAGCAATTATTCAAATTTAATGGGGCACCTTTTCAAGATGTTTCGATCCTCGGCAAATGTGCCAAAGAAGAAATCTTCAAAAGCCTCCCTATTAGTATATTCTCAAGTTTAGCTTCCCAGTTTTGTATATCAGTACACAGTAATGTTGATTGAGCTTAAATAAGTTTTTAACTTGTTTTAAAACCTCTCCTTTCAAGATTCGAATGTCAAAGCATGCACAAAATTAAGTCTTTACTATTTAGAAATTGAAACAAACAATCACCTATTTAAAAGGAAAATCAAGCTTTTTCTGTACTGAAAACTATACATTTTAAAACTTACGATAATTATTCAAAGGCACATCACTTTATAGGTTGCCTTTCCATTAAGACTAACATACAAACGTCACACCGATTTAAGCTTTTAAAATTCAAAATATTTCCCGGGAAATAATCGTACATACCTTTGCCCTTTTTGCTGCTGTAATGGCATGAACGTAGTAACTACTACTCAATTTATAAAGAGCTATTGATCCAGTTTCAAAGTCCTTGGCAACACGTTGCACACTCGACCATTTAACCTTACCAGAAACCTCACAAAGCTTCTCACCATCGAGTGGACAAGCCGCCATCTTGTGTGTTCGTATTTGTATTTACTGAGCGGGAAACGACTGAGCCGCAAAGACTCATGGGATATTCCTCAAATTGCTTGAATTCTAACTAGGGAGGGGATGGTGGGTGGGGCTATCGAAAATACTTTTCAAGGCCACAGGCTAAGGAAGAGGGGGATAAATCCTGAAGAAACATCCATTTGAATCAATCAGGATGGAAAACATGTTGATCTGCACTCATGCTAAGATCACTTTTGTTTCACTCTGCCACATTACCATTTCTGGGCTTATTATATCATCCTCAATATTCTTATCTTCTAATCAAGACCAATCAATAGACTTAATGAAAGTTGATCTCAATGTAACAGACTACAAATTATACTTTCTTTAGAGTCTGCAGTTCTTTTTGAAGTGGGGGTGGGGGAGTTACTGAGGAAAAGTTCGGCTCAAGAGGAGGAGCACAAAAGCTATTAGGGAGCTTAAGCACAGATGTTCGTGAGCAATGAACGGCAACCAGAAGTTGAATAATTCCTTTTTTGGCATGGCTTTGCTCCTTACCATGGATAAGAAAAGCTGTTGTTGATGACTGTGGCTTGACATTACAAACGCAATGGCATAAAAACGCTCCAAAAAGGGAGAAATTCAGTTTCTGGTTGCCATCTGTGGCTCAAAAACGTCTGTGCTTAAGTTCCCCATTGTTAAAATTTTAACCCCCTCTCCCCCCCCCCCCCACACACACCACCCCCACACATAAATTATGAATGCTCCTTTAGTATGTTCCCCGTCATGATTGCCCAGATCTTCGAATTGATTGACTGAGGATATGGCCATCATCACTGCTGGAAGCAGGGCAGTCATTAGTGGCCTGCAGCCAGATATCATAGCCAACAATTACCTGCTACAGTGGAGACATAGGTAGCCAGCTACTCAACTTGAAAGTGATCAAAAATAAACAAGAATGTGAACATTTCTTTGTGGAGTTGACTTTTCCAATACTTTACAGTCAAGGCTGGTTTACACATATGACGCAAGCATAAGCATAAGTACCAGAAATAAATGTGTAAACCGGGGTAAGGCAACCATAAGCACAAGCATAAACACAAGCGCAAGAAAAGGAAAACGTTTGTTTTTCTTTGCAACAAAATTTTAATTCACTGCACCTGCATATGTCACCTTGTGCTTATGCTTATTGCATGTGTAAACAACCTTGTGCTTATGCTTGCTTCATAGGTGTAAACCCGTCCAATGTATGACCAGTTTTTTCAAGAGTGAAATGAACATTTAAATTCTTCTTCGTAATATCTGGCATTTGAATGGAATCTTGAAGATTTCTCTGGAAACCTTTCCTAACAAGATGCATTAACTGAAAAAAAATCAAAATACTTGGGAAACAATACTGTTATTTTTGATTTACTTTATGCTGTAATGCAAACAAAAATTTACAGCTTTATACCGTCAGAAACACTAGGGAAAATTCTATGGAACTCCGAAATATGGCCGGCGATGTTCAAAACTGAGATATAAATTTCAAAACTCCATTCAAACCTCAGACATTCTGGTCACAGGTGATGTAGACTGACCATAATGATGGTCCTCCAGTAGAAAAACATAATAATCAAAAATAATATGCAGATATTACTAACAAGTCCAGTAAACATTTATTTAAGGCATTATTTTAGTGGTCACTTTTAATGCAATTTACAGTTTTGTTTATTTGACAGAAACTACATCAACAATTTTCTTTCTCTAACCAAATGAAAACAACATCAGGCAAAAATGACAACAAAATTTCTTTCACAATTCTTCTTGTTTAGACAAAAATCCACCCTTCAAAGAGTCCATAAAACACAACAGCTTGCTGTACAAAATTAATGACTTCTTCACAGCAAAACATCATCCTTGACATCAGTGTTCGCTGATGGGTCTCTCACGTGTCAGCATAAGGAGAATTGATGGTCCCAATATTCCAACACATATGGCTGTGAATGCACCAATCTGGTGAAGAGGGGTCTGTAAAAAAAAAACCAGGTAAAAATATATTTAACCCTTTATATTATTTTTATTTATTTTATTGGCTTTGCCAACATAATGTAAAATAAAGAAAAAGAAAGAAAAAGAAAAAGTGGCAGAGATTCCGCAACAGCGTGAGCCACTTACTGCATTACTACTTTAACCCCTAACATCAAAAAACAAATTCTCCTACCTTATCCCAATACTTTTCTTATAAAGGTACTGGGGAGAAGTTATTAAAGTATCAAGAAAATTCACCTTGGGTGATCATATCCTTAATCCTCATGACCTCAGGGGTTCAATAAGCATCAATATTACAAGGAGAAATTTGATGCTGATCACTGTTAAGGCTTAAAAAGTTAAGTGTAATAATATTTAGAGTGCCAAGGTAATTAGTGCTGCCCTCCAAATTCCCCCGACTTGCCAGCCTTAGAAAGGAAATAGCAGAGATCAAACAGAATTCTTTGAAGAACAAAATTCTGTGTCTGTGTCGCAATCATGTAAATGCAATGTTGGTGAACTCTAAAATTTTTATTTTGGGAATTTTATAAATTGATTGTAAAATTTGTTTTTTTTTTCCTCTGTTTTTGTAAGACTGATATTTTGTGTATTAATAAAGAATTATTACAACAGACATTCTAACGAGCTGAACTAGGAGCTAAGAACTATGGGAACTAAGATATTTAATTGTTAGCAATGGGGATATTCTTCACTAGAATAACAAAAGTAAACAAATTTAGATTTCTGAAGACAGCATCAAACTGCCAACTGGTTTGCTCAGTTGGGAGAGCACCAGAGTACCAGCACAAAAGCTATCCAATATTGTGTAAACATGGACTAAAACTGTACTTGTAGCTATTGATTGGCCATCCACTGGCCAATGCAAACCCACATCAAGTAACTGATTTCCAATCATGGCTGATTGGTCAGCTCCAGTCAAACTGTTTAGCAAAATTTCAATTTCATCTGAGCTGATCTCCAAAACATTTACAGCGACTGCTCCGCAGAATAAGGGGCTGTTTACATGGAGGGAGGAAGATCCTAGCACTAGGAAGATCCTAGAAGACGAAACAACTCTTCGTTTGGTTTATATGCAGAAATTTCAGTCGGAGTGGTTACCAAGAGGAGAAGGAAAAGAAGAAAAATTGTCGGCCTTTAGAAGCTGAACGCTCGGCTGCTACCTTTTGTTCTTTTTCGTTCCTAGTACTAGGATCTTCAAAGCGAAGGTAGTTTACATGGAGCTAGGATCTTCCTATCTCTCAGCTAGGAAGATCCTATCTCTAGGAAGATCCTAGCACTAGGACCAAGTAACACTTTTTGCATGTAAACTGAATACAGAAAACATATGGTGCTAGGATGATCCACCCAGGGTTTTCAACTGTTTTGTAAAGTAGCGGACATACTTCTGGAAGCACCGGATGTGAATGTTTTCTTGGCGCCGTAACGCGCCTCGTGAGCGGCGAAGGCGCAAGCACCTAGGGGGGTCTGGGGGCATGCTCCCCCAGGAAATTTTTAAAATAGAATACTCAGAAACGCCATTTCCGGCGTTTCTGGAACCAAGGAAACAGTTTCCTAGACAATGCTGGCGCTCAATAAACAAAGAAATAAGAGTTATATGGCTGTTTTGAAGAATGTAATTGATTATTCTGTTATCCTCTAGTCGGTATGTTCATGAGATGCCTTAGTAAGAAAAATATATAATACAGTAGTAAAACAAAATCTCTAATGTTGATCTCAAAGTACCGGACGTGGAATGGCAAACGACCGGACGCTCCGGCCTCAAATGAAAACCCTAGATCCACCTTCTAGGATCTTCCTAGTGCTAGGATCTTCCTCCCTCCATGTAAACAGCCCCTAATACTTAACCAAATAAAGTTTCTTGAGCAAGATTTCTGCGCGGTCTCATATAAGTTATTAAAAAATTTTTCTTTTATGCATACATTTTCCGACTCAAACTCTATTCACGGTTTACTTGCTAAGTGTGAAGTTCTGCAGAAATCTTTCCGCTCGTAGATTTATTCAGACGCAGCATTACCTCAATTACCTACTTTCTCAGAACTTAGCATTCACGGTATGCGTATAAATAAGCTTAGCGTTCAAACTTTCAACATTGCGCAGCCTGTATAAATATGTATCTAAACTTACCATCTTGTTTGGAGTTTCTGGCCGTCGACCAGCAGTAGCCATTGACCTCCGCAATATTCCCATCCTCAACGTGTTACACGCTTGACGAACAAACATCCTGGAAAGCTTTCAGGAACACAGATCTAATGTACGAAAAACAGAATCTTTTACCCTTGTCTCTCGTTGATTGCGTTCAAGATGGCGGAAAAGTCTCCAATATTACGCCTCTGAGGATTGTGGGTAGGATTCAAGCCCAGTCTTTCACGGATTCCCTTGTTTTCCTTTCTTTTCTTTTCTTTTCTTTTCTTTTTTTTTTTTTCATCCGCATCCCGACTGTTCATTATATAAATAGCGACAAATATTTTATTAACAGAGTGACAAAATGCAGTTGTGTTTAACCTACTACTGCCTGAACGTGATGAGATTATCAGCTTCTGCGAAAACTTTGTTTGGGCCTAGGTACAGGAAAGTGTAGAAAAACAGAGCACTAGCGCACTCCCAGTAGCGGATCCAGACCTTCAGGTACAGGGCGGGTAGAGGTTGGGCCCTGTTCAGGAACTGTGTGCTGTCCACTCTCGAACACTCGACCCCAGGGGGGATACTCGGGTATAAACGTGACGGGGGAGGGGGTGGTCCGACGTATTCTTTTGGGTCTAAAATTTTCAACTCCTGTTTTTTTTTTTAGGTTCAAGATTTAACCATGTATTTATTTGGGTCTGAAAAATCTGCACGTATTTTTTGGGTTCGAATTTCTGCCAGGCTAATAGTTCTTACGCAATTCAAACCAAAGTTCCCGCAAGATCCGAAAGGCAGAAAGGCAGTATGTATACTATTCTTAAGATTGCATTTTTAGGGTATAAAGGTCGTGTATTTTTTTGGGTCTAAAATTTCCAGTCTTGTATATTTTTGGGCGCACAATATAAGGTCCATGTATTTTTTTGGGTGCAAAATATTAGGCTCCGTCGGACCCCCCCGTCACGTTTATACCCGAGTACCCCTCCTGGGCACTCGACTTTCTTCTGTTCGTGAAACGAAATTTCTCGGCGCCTCGTCTCTAGCTACGGGCACCGAAAATACAAAACTGAATGCAAGGCTGGCACTGCTGCAAAGTGCAGATTTATTAGAACTTTTGATTACACACTTTTATATTTTTGTTATCTCATATTTACAAGTACGCTGTCTTCATGTCCTGTATTAGCCAATCATCTTTTTTTTTTTTCATGTATTTTTTCAAATTTTAATTTAAGGAGCCGTTACTATATTTTTCTTCAGTATAGCTCTGGCCCTGAGGAGGACTAATCCTATTAGTCGAAATATTGGCCACTTATAAATCTGCCCTTTGCCGTAGTGCCAGCCTTGCATTCAGTTTTATATTTTTACGTTCAAGTGACGTCTGACACGAGGTCTTTCACAAGAGAGATCCGGCAAAATTACCAGCAAGTTTAATTCCTGCGTTGTGTGGACCTCTGCATTCAAAGTTTTTCTACGGGCACCGGTTTTGGACTAGAAAAGGGTGAGGGTACCGGGTGCCCCTCGCAGACCCGCCACTGACTCGAAACCGTAGTTGTTGCTTGACAGGAACTAGAAAGGGGTAGGAAAGGAGGATGCTTCCTTTCCCCTCTCCCTCCCTCCCCTCGCGCGTCGCAAGTGGGCCCAATTCCCCTTCTTTCTCTCGCTTTCTAGAGCTTGTCACGCAGGCTATCGAAAACAACGCACCTTGAAATTAGAAAACGAAACATCTCGGAATAGCAGAGCTTGAAAATGAAATCACAGCCACCCATTTCAGTTCAGCTTGTTCTTAGGATGTATCCCTTCTTGCTGGCGATCCTTGCAAATTGAGCAAAACAAATACAACATTCATTGAGTTTAATCATTAGCTGAGAATTAAACAGTTGAGGCTTTGGATCATTAGCCTGCGCGAACTTCTCTTGTTTTGACTATATATTTCCTTTTCTATAGATTATTTGGTCATTTGAATGTTCTATTTTGTGGATCTTGCGAGTGACAATCATCGAGCTAAAAGTGTCAACGACTTCCGCTGTCATAATATTGAAATACCCTTCAATCAGATCAGTCTTAGAAATCTTCGCCATTCGTCTTGGACTTGAGTGTCCACGGTTTTGGTTCAAAGCTATTCTTTACGTCAGTGCTCAGCAATAAGCTGGAAGTCAGCACTTGGTTTGGAATTTAAGTCATTCCTTGATATAGTCCTTTAAGGTAACTTTCTGAAATTTTGCAAAGGGATTACATTCATCTTTAGCCGGAGTACACACTTCTGACACTTTGCAACCAATATCGCTACTGAAACTATCGTTTCGGTTCTACTCGGCCTTTGTAGTTTGCGATAGGCGTCGGCTGTAATAATTTGCTTTTGCATAGCTTTTGAAAGGTACATTATAAGATTTAGATTCTTATTTTTAAATCGGGTACCTTAATAATTGCATGTCTACAATTTTTCTTGATTCCAGGATCATCATTTCTCTGATTAGCTTGTTTGAGCTGCAGAAAAAACTCCAAGAGGAATCAATTTGAAACAACAGTGGTAAGTCAATACCTATGTTAGATATGATACTCATAGCTTGTTTTGACAGTATAAAAAGAAGGTGTAAAATTTGTCAGGTATGAACTATTCCTGGTGTAATTTGCTACGCTTTGCTATTCAGAGGTACCCAACGAGTATATTTGAATAAAATGCTTAAAATACGTTTTTCTACGCTCCCAGATCGTTTTATGCCATCTTAAAGGCACATTTGACTATGTAAGCTAATATATACTGTTTGATCTATTCGAATGATTTTAATAGCTGAAAACCTAAACTGGAGAAAGTTTGTAGGGAATGGTGTCTTATTCCCCGAATTTACTAGCTGTTTTTTATTTGCTTTGCGAAAACGCTATCCGATCTTATTTCGCATTTATATTTATCCTTCCGAAAATGAAAGGAATTAGTTTTTCAGTATTTAAAATTTTGAGACGACAGATAAAATCGTTTATTAGATATCATACCTCGCAGTCGTACAACTGAATTAGTTACAATATACGAAAAAAGAAAATATTAATTACGATAAAAATATTTGAAATTTAAATTTAGAATAAATTACAATAAGGTTTTACAAAGATTTCCTGAAACGATCAGTGCGACAGACTGCAATGTCAAAACATCTCTTATTTCTCAAACGCTGAGTGTAAGAGCTGGCTATAGGAGGTAGCATGCCAGCCAGCTTGTGATCTTTCTTACTTACGATGTCGTTAAATAATTTGACAGTGATTCACGTCTGTCTAAGAGTGACAGAATACCAGCCATTTTATCGTCTCACTTTGCCTTATACAACAAAATCTGAATTCCTGAAGCGAAAAAAGGTCTTCCTGACTGATATCAACTTAGCGCTTCGAGCAAGCTCTCTGTTAGGTCAGCCGCGAAAGGATTATAGGCTAATATCCACCGAAAGGAACCGTTGGTTGGACTATAACCAAACACGAGTTCTTGAGTTGACGTCACAAAGCGACTAGTTCCATACCCCTAATGACTCGGTCGAGAACCAAAATGGCGTCTTTTTACCAACGATTTTTTTCGTAATTTAACAGGGCATCGCTAATCGAGGTTTTTACCAAATCAAAATTTTTTTTCCAAGAAATGCTGCAAATAATAAGATAATTCATTTAACCAAAAAAGTTTGGGGGATTAGGCGCACTTTAATGTGGAAAAATGGATATGACGAGGCGATCATTATTTTTTGTTTCTGCTTAAAGAAGCATTTTCAGTTCTAGTGATTATATCTGTCCCGCATCACACAAATGGCTGCCTGGAATCGTGGTCACAGTTTTGTTTCAAAACGATCATTTAACTAGCAATCGCTATCAATTAATGTTGTGATAGTTAATGCTGCTCTTTGACCGTGCAAATCAGACCTCGGTCGTTCAAAGAGTGAATAACTCTATCCAGTGGATAAATCGCTATACAGCGGATAAAATGGACTCCAACCAATACATTTTATCCGCTGGATAGCGACTAACCTGCTGGATAAAGTTATCTGCATGCTCTTTGGAAAACCGGGGCCGGTTTCTCAAATTACAACACTGAATCGAGGGGCTCGGGGTATAACCGACCAATAGCGCTTTTTAGATAACTTTTAACTGTTTTAGCTCAGATTTGGCGGGATTTTTGTGTTGTATGTGGTCTTCAATTCCTTCAGGAGACGTTTCTTCGATGTTTTATACGCTGTTTTGCGCTTCGTTTTGTGATAAAAACGGAAATCTTGCCCAAAAAGCGAAAAGATCTCGGGGTAACGCTTTCTAAAGGATTTGAGGGTCACATGCAAAGCAGCCGCCAAATCTGAGCCAAAACAACAAAAAGCTAAAAAAGACCGTTACACCTATAGTCCAACACATCGACAAAATGGGTGTGCATGCTCCGCAGATTTGTGATTCGAGCGAGAATCGATTACGAATGCTTCACTTCAATCGCCAAATTCACACCTGTTACCACAATATTTTTTTTTGTTGGATAAGATATGTGATGGAGGAAGTTCAAAGGAACCTTTCCTGAAAGCGGCAACGTTATTTATTTTGATTTGGGATTATCCCCGCGAAACGAAAACAAACAATGGGAATTTTTAAAATGCCGCCATTTCGCCGCGTAACATTGCTCACGCGTTACGAGCATGCGCACTCATTTTGCCGCTGTGTCCCATGGTCCTTCAATTCACCGTGCAGACTCTGAAAGATGGTGACTGGCACATTTACCCATAATTCTTCAGTAGCGTACGAAAACCGTTAAAGCGCTCATAAAAACGCACAGAAAATTTTTAAAATCTTCAAACCTAGCATAAACTGTGTAACCGTAGTTTTTGGTTTCGAAAATAAGGAAACGGAATGGCAATATCGAAAGATCGGTGTTCACGTGAAATGATGCGAGAAATACATTTAAGTTCAAGATAAATTTAAACATGACTCAGCCTTGGTGTTTTGTTGTTCAAAACGGCGTTTTTCTTTTTCCTTAATTTTGATGGGTGTGGTCGCTTTTTGAATGTTGTCTGAGTTGTGCAACCCGTCAAATCGCTAAAATTCACTGTTTTGAGCCACAAAAACAACGACGGTTATATATTTTTTTTTAACTTGAATGCAAACAGTAATTATATAAGGCGACTGGTCTTATTTTTCAGTCGGCTTGGTTTCATTTGTTCTTTTGGGTGAAATGTATTCATTACAATGACCCCCTAACAGTTATAAACTGTCTGTTGCGCTTCGAGCAACTGGACCCTGTTTGGTCTGTGAAATGGCGCATTTGCGAAAATAGTAGCTGATCTTTTCAAGTTCCGCATTTTAACAACTGGTTTGCTTCTCCGAAAACGAAAGGAATTAGTTTCTCAGCTTTTTTCAGGAAATTTTCAGCTGTCGTGTTGTTAAGAAAACTGTAGATTTTCTCAAAAACTAGATCCGAAATTCTGAGGCAATTTGGCCTTTGGAACAGACAGCCAGGCAACGAAATGAACCGTCGCGTGTTCGACTTGCACTGCTTCACGCGAGAGATGTAAACTTTACCCTAACTTTTTCCTTATTTTAACAACATATTTTCCCCTCTGTAAACGAAAGGAATTAGTTTCACAATGTTTCGCAACTTTGAGATGTCATGTTGCCGAGGAAAACTGAAGATTTTCTCAAAACCTAAATCCGAAATTCTGAGGCGTGATCCAACAAGAGGTTTCGGTATAAAAGGGCAAGCCCCTCCTTCCTTTTACACCTTTGTGGGTGTAAAATGCAAATTTAGACACCGTTCAGTCGTGGCTAGTTGTTGACTCAAGCGTCCTTTGACAAAAATATGCCTCAAAATTTCATAATATCACCACAGTGATATAAAATGTTCATCAATTGCTTTTCTTGATAAGTAAATTTTACCCTAACAACTACAGAAAAAAGAGATATGTGATGTTAATAACGAAACCGTTGGTGGTTATAGCGTGTTAGTAGTGCTGAGTTGTTTCGCGAAAATGATTATGGATATGAGTCTTAAAGAAGCATTGTCACGGATATTTTGCTGTATGTTGGCTTAAACTAATCAAATATTTGTCAAAGAACCTCTTTTTCTAGCATGTAATTACTCGTAGACCAACAACGGAATGAAAATATCAATGATTTCTCCCAGGAAGAATAAACTATAATCGGTTTTGCAGCAATTTCTCCAAAATACACAGGAAGAACTTGAAAGTTGCAATCCATTTCCATCCTAACCATCCGTAAACAAAAATGACTGATACTAGTTTCTGTGCACTAGTAGGGTTATTTAAAACAAAACAGAACCATTATTTTAACATTTTCATCGATATAAATGTGTTTTTTCGTTATTGGTCGCTATTCAAAGCCACACTAAAATAGGTGACACTGCTTCTTTAACAAGGAAGAAAAAAACAAAGAAAAGTGCCACTACTATTTTCCTTCAGAACATTGAGTTTCTCAAATTTTCTTTGTTGCTAGGTACGTCCTGCAGTCATCAACTACACGAAAATGGTGGATAGAGAGTTAGAGGATCTAGAGTATCACATGAAAGAGCTCAACATTGCCAAAGAACAGGGACGTAAAGAGCGGGAGGGAAATGCCTTAGGCAACCTGGGCAATGCTTATCACAGTCAGGGTGATTTTAAACGAGCCATAGAGTATCACAAACAACATCTTAGTGTTGCTAAAGAAGTGGGGGATAGGGCTCAAGAGGGGGTAGCCTGTGAAAATTTGGGCATTGCTTATCACAGTCTGGGTGATTTTAAACAAGCCATAAAGTATCAGGAAAAGCATTTAAGTATTGCTAAAGAAATGGGGGACAGGGCGGGAGAGGGGAAAGCCTACGGCCATATGGGCACTGCTTATGCCGGGCTGGGTGATTTTAAACAAGCCATAGAATATCACAAAAAACATCTAAGTGTTGCTAAAGAAATGGGGGACAGAGCAGGAGAGGGGGAAGCCTATGGCCTACTGGGTCGTGTTTATAGCCATCTGGGTAATTTGAAACAAGCCATAGAGTGCCACCATCAAAATCTTAGTATTGCTAAGGAATTAGGGGACAGGGTTTTAGAGGGAGGAGCCTATGGCAATCTAGGCAATGTTTACCAAAGTCTGGGTGATTTTGAGAAAGCCTTCGAGTACCACGAACACCATCTTACGATTTCTAAAGAAGTAGGGGACAGGGCTGGGGAGGGAAGAGCCTATGGCCATCTTGGCAGTACTTTTGTCGGGATGGGTAATTTTAAACAAGCCATAGAGTACCACCAACGACATCTTAGTATTGCTAAAGAAGTAGGGGACAGGGTTGGAGAGGGAGATGCATGTTATTCTCTAGGTCGTGCTTATGAGTGGTCGGGTTCCTTTTCTGAGGCCCTTGATTATTACCAATCGAGCGTAAAACTCTTTGAGAACACAAGAGCTCTTCTTCAATCAGAAGATTCGTGGAAAATCAGCTTTCGTGATCGCCACCGGGATGCTTATACCGCATTGTGGAGAAGTCTTTTGAAGACTGGAAAGACTGACGAGGCTTTGTGTGCTGCTGAACAGGGACGAGCACAGGCTTTGATAGATGTCTTGAAAACACAGTATGGTGTAGACTCACTACCGTCCGCATCAGCTGAACCTAAGGAAACGATCGATGATTTAATTACTACACAAACAGTTTTCACAGCACTTGATGAATCCGAAAACACGATCAGCTTTTGGTTCCTAAGAAAAGGCGAAGAGATTCTCCTTAAACAAACGAAAATCGAACCTGGAACAGCCACGTTCTTACTGAAGGATACTCGCGCAGGTGTTCTTGAAAAATGGGTGAATCTTCCCATGGATGAGCCAGGTGGTGACCCGCTATCCAACAAAGAAGCTGTTGAAGAAATAAAGCCGTCCTGGATCTCCCCTACCAATGTTTTCCGTCCACTGTACGATGTTATTATTGGCCCCATTGCAGACTTGCTCCAAGGTGACCAGTTAATCGTTGTTCCGGATGGTCCATTTTGCCTGGCTCCTTATTCTGCATTGAGTGAAACCATCAGGATTCGCATTGCCCCCTCGCTGACTGCTGTAAAACTGATCACAGGTTCACCTGAGGACTTCCACTGTAAGAGTGGGGCGCTGCTCGTGGGAGATCCATGTTTAGAGGAAGTTACTAATGTGATCGGGGAGCCCGTTTGGAATCAGCTACCTTTCGCCAGAAAGGAAGTCGAGATGATTGGAAAACTTCTGCAGACGACACCTCTCACAGGCAGAGATGCAACTAAAGACGAAGTGTTGAAGAGACTCACGTCAGTTGCTGTGGTGCACATTGCCGCCCATGCACATATGGAATCTGGAGAAATTGTTTTGGCTCCAAATTCTGGTCGCATATCCCAGCTCCCCAGCAGACAAGACTACTTGTTAACGATGTCAGATGTGCAAGCAGTTCGTTTAAGAGCAAGACTCGTTGTCCTGAGCTGCAGTTACAGTGGCCGGGGAGAGGTCAAGTCGGAGGGTGTGGTCGGGATAGCACGTGCTTTCTTGTGTGCTGGTGCTCGGTCTGTTCTGGTGTCACTCTGGGATATTGATGATGAGGCCACCATGGTGTTCATGAAAAGTTTCTACCAACACCTTGCAGATGGCAAAAGCGCCAGTGTGGCTCTTCACCAGGCCATGAAAATGCTTCGAGAGACAGAGCAATTCAGCGCCCCGAAGTACTGGGCCCCATTTGTGCTGATTGGTGATGACGTCACCCTTGAATTTGGAGAAAAAGAATAAGAGGATGGTAAGTGTTGTTTGAAGTAATTGATTTTGAACAAAAAGTATTTTAATTTTTGTCTGAATAAGCTAACACTTAAAGGGGAAGTATCACGCAAATTTCCTGTCATTACATGAAACCAAAATATGTTTGTCTAGCAGAAACAACGAAATAATAGGCCTTATCACGGTTTTCGACGCCATTTTGACGAGTAGGCAAACAGGCTTGAAATAACAGTGATTGTATGGAAATCCGATGTCAAATAACTTTCATAAAACATCGCTGCTGAAAAATTCATGAATTGGAAACTTTTGGCATTAGGAAAAGGATTTTAAGAAAAAAATTGGAGGGATGTAACAGTGCCTGAAAGCGTCCAATCGTGTTTTGAACTTTCCATACATTTCCCTGCATTTTTTCCCGCGAACTGATTTTTAGTAGCAGTTCACGGCTGGTTCGCTTTACAGACAAATGTATGGAAAGTTCAAAACACGACTGGACGCTTCCTGGCACGGCTACATCCCTCCAATTTGTTTTCTTAAATTCCTTTTCCCAGTGCTAAAAGTTTCCAATTCATGAATTTTTCAGAAGCGATGTTTATGAAAATTATTTAACATCGGATTTCCATACAAACACTGTTATTTCAAGCATGTTTGCCTACTCGTCAAAATGGCGTCGAAAACCGTGATAAGGCCTATTGTCAAGGTTGTTATAAATTATCACCCCAGTGCAGTAAGACTGTCGATTAGTGCATCTGGCCAGAGACAGAGTAGGCCGGTATGGATTGAAACTTGCAAAATGTTAGGCTAATGTTTCTCAGGTTCTCGCATTTTTGTTTCCAAAATACGCTAGAACAGATCACGAGTTGTTCCTTTCAAGAATTGAGTTGATTTCTTTCCTCTCGTCATTCTAGAATTATTTGGCAGTTGATTGAAAGGCTTATTTTATCATTCTTAACAAAAGATATCAAAAATCCCATGATACTTCCCCTTTAAACTGCTCAATTCTTTTCAATGTCGTGTCCAGTTAAATGAGCTGTTTGAAAGTCGGGCATGGAATTTATAATGCGTGGTTCAATTCTACCTGTTACCATCCCCCCCCCCCCCCCGGGCACACCCCCGGGCATTTGTGTACTTGACGTCCTATTCCCCACCCCCGGGCAAACAGAAAGAGAATTCCCCACCCCCGGGACTCATGACATGGACTAAAAATAAACTGCTTCGTTTTGATGATTTATTTCTTTATTTAAACAAAACCAGGAATCTGAAAAATCCTAAACTTTTAAAACAATTAACTCCCTTCAGAAGTAAAGCGAATATTATAAAACTCGACACACACACACACACTTATACACCAGGAGGGCGTTTCAACCAAACTGCCTCGAAAATTGAAATGTATCTCTACAAAACAACTCTTAAATTCCTAGAAACAATATGGAATAACGTCTTTTGTATTTTTAGTGCAAATAAATTGCTTTTCTACAAGAAGATCAAAATGTTTAACTCAGTATATTTACAACATTAAAACTGCGCCTGAAACAAGCTGAAGTGGGTGAATTCCATTAAAACAAAACTATTATTAATTTTTCTTCTGGAGGAAATCCTTTCCTCTTTTATCTTTTGAACTTAATTACTTTTTGTTTTCTTTCATCAGGCTCTCTGACTGCACATTTATGAAATGTGAAAAACGAAAAACGTGGCCTTTTCCGCGTGGTTCCAGTAGCCGCCATTGTGTCACCCCATAAGTCCTTGCACGAGTAGTTATTTCGATTTGCCCCGCCCCCCTACCCCTGGGCAAGACCGCTTGAGGAAATTCCCGACCCCCGGGCCAGACGAGCTGGGTTTTCCCGGGGGTGTGCCCGGGGGGGGGGGGGGGGATGGTAACAGGTAGAATTGAACCACGCATAAGTAGCGAGCTGTATTAAATAGATGCTAAAAGAAGAAAAACCATTGCAGTTTTATACACAATTTAAGCAGTTTGAAAAAGAAAGCTCAAAAGAAAACAAAATTCAGGCTTTTTTACCCTGTAAGCCCCAATAGTGACAAGCATTTAATTTCTGCTTACAAGGTCACTACTTCACCAAATTTACAGGTCATTCGAGTGAAGGAAATAATCACCAGAGATAAAATGCCTGGATGTTAAAACAAATTCTCCCAACCAGTGACATAACAAATATATAAGAACAATAAGAAGAATATGTATCTTGATATTGGGACTAATAAAGGGTTAAATTGGCTGAATCCTTAACTTTTTCAAGCTTTCTCTTACAGGAAAGGAAAAGTAACCCTTTCATATACCTTCCATAGGAAATGGTACCTCCTTCTATACCTACAGTAGCAACACTAAATTTTTTTGTTGGGTCTGTTCGAGATATTTTGAAAGGCCCTTTTAAATATCTAAATGACAGTTTTCCTACTGTTTTCTACACTTGGCTCGCGAAATCCCTACCCTTTTATGTACCGCCATCCTTAAAAAGGTACTCCTTTTGGGCGGAGCCACCCTGTATAGTCCATTATAGGGAGACCCCCCACTTCCCTCCCTGGGCAAAAAAAAAAATAAAAAAAAGATTATGAGCAGGAAAAAAAATCTAAGAGGAAAAAGGAGGGTCAACTCACAATATTGTTTTTCCTTGCTCATCATGTCTCCTTTGCACCCCACAAGCAGATACCAAATAGGTTTAGGACTCAAAAGTCTGTGGCCTGAAAAATGCAGACACATTGGGGTTCTTGGACTCCATATGCTTTATTCGAGAGCTCCTTGGGCAAGTAATTCATGGTAAGGTACCATATAGTCACCCACATAACCCTAACCCTCCATATAGTCACCCTTACCTTACCATGAATTATTATATGCCGCTCCTTGTAACCAGAATCAGCATTCTTTTCCAGGCTCCAAGTAGACAAACAGTTAAAGCTCCAGGCTCCACAGCAATTTTTTCAGGACTCCAGAATCCCAAAGACCTTCCCCACCCCTACTTAGGACTCTGTTTAGTTGATTGCTAATGTAACTTGATTAATGCAATTATTAGCAATCAAATCTAGCACCCGAAACTTGACACTTGCAAGTCTCCAAGAAGTCTTAGCAACTAATCAATCATTATGTTCCTGATTCTTTTGTTTGGCAGATGCTGCATCATTATCAAGACAAGAGAGGACTCTTGGTTGGAAATGTGATGCAAACATGATGCTGAGTTTGGTTTACTTCAATTATCACAAGTATTTAATGAAGATGTTTAGATTCAATAGAAGCAAAACACTGAACTTCGATGCACGTTGGTCAAGAAATGAAAAAACAGCATCATAATGGACTATGCATTGGCTTTTCACCAGTAAAGAGAACTTTAAAAATTTATGAACTTGTTAACAGTGTAACTTTGACAGTTTTAAGAGCCAAGATAAGATGATTGGAATGTGCCAATTTGATTATGCGTCTTATCATTGGAGCATTCCAACTGAAGGGCTGACATTGTATATATTTTTAGGGAAGCCGTTACATAATTGCCTCGTTTGATTTGCAAAACAATAGTCCGAAGACTAAAATTATTATGCCCCATTTACATCAAGGCTTAAACATGTTCAAAAGCTGTTTAAAATTGTTTCCTTCATAAAAGCTGCTTTTGTATTTTTGTCAACTACAGATTTAGCACAACTTAAACCATAAGTTAAAAGTTTACTTGAATGGTATGTCAAAGCAAATGGCTCAGCTGGCTTTCTGTTACCAATTTCCATTTTGTTAAACCTGCAGTTAAATTAAACATGTTTTGTTGGTGTGAATGGGGCTTTTAAAATGTTACTCATATGTTAGTTAATAGAACAAGTGAAGTTGCTAAAACCAAACAAAAACGGCATCTATTTACCCATATATCCCAATTTCGAAAGAAAAACCTTAATTTGAAATTATAGTTGTAATATTCAGATAGTTAAATGTTAATGGTTGACAATCTAGCATTCTCAAAGCATGAGACAATGAAAAGTTTGTTTTTCCTGCAATATACTGGTCTTTTTGCAAAACTTATTAAGGACGGTGCCTACTATTGTTACTGCGCATACGTTCTGCGCATCGCGAGATACTCGGGTTTCCTATGGGTGGTGCCTATTAATACAGGAATATTTTTACGCGGTTTAAAACTATACGAAGGAAGCAGAACTTACCAAATGCCTTTGGTATCTCAAAAGAAAAGTGGGGGTAACCATGCATTTTTCAGAGAAAATTAAGCTTTAATTTAGGAAAAAATCCCATACATTGCTTTATATTTTGGCGCTTTTTAGAGATATTGTTGCTTTTTTATCTCTGAAAAATGCGTGGTTACCCCCAATTTTCTTTTCGGATTCCAATAGGCCTTGCTAAGATCTGCTTTTCACGCATAGGCATAAACCGCACAAAAATACTTCGGTATTAGTAGGCACCGTCCTTAAAGATAACATAGTCACAAACATGTGCTTAATCTGGAGAAATTTCATAAAAATTAATGCAAATTAAAGGGACCAAGAAGTAAAGTTTGGATTCTCAAATTTGAGATATATTGTGCAGTTCCAGAAAATATCCATTATTCCCCCCACGGAAGGATTTTTTTGTCATCTCCAGTTTAGCTTCATACTTTGCTTCTAAAATTTTGGCTTTTAAGACCCCTCTACCCCTAGGAATTTCCAATGACCTTCCATGGGGGTGGGTATGGATTTTTTCTGGAACTGCACATTAACTGTTTATAGAAATCTGCAACGTAGATCGAATCCATTTTCATCATAACTGAGATGAAATTTGTCTTAGGTTAACAGCATAACCTGGTAACCAACTAGGCAAAGTCAGCAAAATGAGCGGCCATCGAAGAGTGTTGCTAAGCCAACCAAAACTCTGTAATTGAATAATTTACATTATCCAATGATCAAGTCTTTAATAATATTTGACAAGCTATTTAAGTTGCCATAGGAAAATCCTCAAACTCACAAACCAACTGGCCAGAAATAACCCACTTTACAGAATTTTTATGACAGGTTGCCTGGTTATGTGCTAAAACAATAATTATTAGACAATTTGCCCTTGGTTTGTTTCAAGATTGCATGGAGTTGGCTTGGGGCTTCACCTCTCACCCTGACTATTAGCAGATAGAAACCTTAACTTGAGCTAATGGCATCTAGCCCTGATAATTTGTGAATTAGTGTGGTGCAGCTGAATAAGCTAATAGATAGCTGATTATTCTAAGTATCAGAATTATGCAAATCAAGAACTCATCAAGGGTACATTTCTCAAAACTCCAGAAGACTATAAGTCAAGCTCTTATCAGTTTTCAAATCTATTTTCTGTCAATTAGTGGTGGTTTCTCGTCCAAACTAGCTCAATAAATTGTTTCTTACTATTGTATTAAGTTTTCAACATTTTACCTTTCAAAATCATCAAAAATAGATTTTCTAGTAAAGAAAAATTGTGCTCATAAAATTGCTTTTTGATCTCAGGAGTTTTGAGAAACACATGCCAATAAGGCACATTTGTTGAAGCCAGTTAATTCCAAATTTAATCTCTGGTTGGTATTTTTTTTTTTAGTTGTAAAAGCATATTTTGTTTGTTGGTTGGTTGTTTGTTTGTTTCAATCACATGAATTCAATTTCATGAAAGTTTAACTTTCAGTGTGAAAGCAGGCAAGCAAGCAACTCAGCAGGCAAGTAAGTGAACAAGATAGTAACGGGGTGTTTCTATGGAATATGGTCCTGGGATGACTTTCACACTGGTGTGAGATCACGCCGGTTCCCATGTACAGTTTCTACGTACGGCACTGGCCTCAAGTCTCACACTGGGAATCATGATTCTCCTTCTCGTACAGAATCTAATTTTGTTGTGATGTAAACAAGTCATGAACATTCATTCAGAATTTCTTTTGCATCTGTGACAATTTATTTTACATATTGTTACAAAAAGGGAGTTTGATCATCTCTAACCAGAATGAAGTTGCACCAGTACCATGACAACACTCCCTAACAATAAATTATGCAATAATTATTATAAGTGTATGTAGCATAATTAATATATACAAATTATAAGTGCTAAGTGTAACTTTGGTAAATGTTTGTAATAAAACAATTGAATTTTTGAAACAGCATTGGCTTAATAAATTACAGTAGAAGTATTGAACTATTGTGATTTTCACTTTGAACACCTTTGCTAGTACTGACGTTAACCATTTTTTAATAATTGTCTTAATTATGATCTCAGCAAAGCATACACTTGGTTATCAGCCAACAAGCTTACTTTAAATCTAACAAAAACAGAGTTTATGCTAATTGCATCTAGGCAGAGGTTATCGAATATTTCAGAGAGATATAAATGACATGGCTGTGGAACAGGTAGCATCAGCCAAATCTCTTGGGGTCTACATTGACCAAACTTTAAATTGGGAATGCCATATTGAAAATATCTCTGAAAAGATTGCTTCCGCCACATGAGACATCTAATAACATTTAATATTTTAATCAATGTTTATCATACCCTTGTTCAACCTCACTTTGATTATTGTAATGAAGTGTGGGGAAATTGTAACAAAGGCCTGTCTGATAAGCTTCAAAAGCTTCAAAATCGCGCAGCCCGCATTTTGATGTCCGCTGGATATGATAGCAACTCGGGTCTAGGGTGGCGAAAACTCTGTCATCAAAGATTTAAATGGGATGACACCTGAATATTTAAGATCAAACTTTGTTTTTCGCGATAATTTGAATTCTTATCATTTAAGGAATACTGAAAACACGCTAACTCTTCCACAAGCGCGCAATGATTATTTAAAGAAAAGTTTCTCATACAGTGGAGCTCAGTTGTGGAACAGTTTGCCAATGGAATTAAGGCAAGCAACTTCCTTGAATGATTTTAAGACTAAATTGAAACGCCACAGTTATAAGTAAGATTTTTAAACACGGCCTCCAAGAAAAGCAGCATTTATTGTTTAGCTTTGGTTTATTATTTTTTAACTTTTATAATCCTAGTTAGGTAGATAGATAGATAGTTGATAATGATAATCTAAGTAGCTGATGGAAAAACCTTGTATAAATAAAGTTATCCTATCCTATCCTACCTCTTGAGCCATTTTTTTTTTTTTTTTTAACACGCTTTATTTAAATACGCAAATACACTAATACACTTAGGTTGCTTACACTTATATAAATTACTTACACTTATACAGTATCTGAATTTTACAAAGTACTTTTCTGTTAAGTTAAAAGAGAAAAAAAAAAAGACAACTAAGTAATAGAGAAAAAGAAAAGAAGAGACGAAAAAAAAATATTAAGATAACAAAAGAAGTTAAACGAAAAAACTACAAAATCGAGCCTCTGCATTAGCTTACATATGTGAGTTACAAAAAAAAAAATGCATCGCATCATTCATTTTGATTGAGAGCAGAAATTCCATTTAAGCGCATTTTTCTAATTTCCATTGAATAGTAAGTTTGTTTACAAGTTCATCTAAAGACAATTCTTTCTGAAGGTGTTTAGAGGAGTAGATATATTGCTTGACCAAGATGATGAGTAAATCTAGCCTGCGTCTTTCGGGGTCCGAGAGCGCATCAGTTACATGATGTATATCACGAAAGACAATTTGTTCGCTCGAGAGTGTTATTGTAGTACCTTGGCACTGGTTGAACCATGATATAATTTGCGAGTAAAGTTTTACAGACTCCCTGCAATCAATAAAGGTGTGTTCTATTTAATCAGCACTAGAGCAATATATACATTTATCGTTATCCGTTAAATGAAATAGTTTGAGTTCTCTTCTTGTTACAGTTATTCTATGCAGAAAACGAAAGCAAAATTGACAGAGTTTGTTATCCTTAGTAAAGCGGTATATATCTCGAAACTTATTTGACCAATCAACAAATTTTTCTGGGAATTTATCCTGCCACTTTTTAACTCCACTTGGAACAATGGAGCCGTGATTATTGAACAACTGGTAATAATTTTTACAGCGCGCTTCAGCAAGATCAAAAAAGGTTTTATTTAACGGAACGGATGCGGAAGTCGAAGAGAGATCAGCTGCAGGTATAAACGTTTGTGCTGCTCTCCTTTTCAACTCAGATGGAATGGCTGAAATTAGTTGAAAGTAGTGCAAATAATTTGTGGCAATGTTAAATTTGTTGCTAAACTCTTCGTATGATAAAAACTTGCCATTTGTATTTAGCACATCCTTTACAGATACAACTCCGCTATCAAACCATGACTTCCAAAATAAGGTAGCATTGTCTATGGTTATCGACTTGTTGTTCCAAAGAATGAATTCGCCATTTGGAAGGATGTTAGTTATCTTCTTAAGATCTTGAAAGTACTGAAGAAGTTCTCGATAAAAGAGAGGCAGACCTGTTTTCAAGAGTTTTACATTATAGTTGCATTTAAGGAGAAATAATAAGCTGCCATGTTCTCGAAAGTAGTAATTTGGGATTGCCTTCCATTTATCATCAGACGTGTCCAGTAGTCTACCAATCCAAGCTAGGCGTAACGATTTAATAACCGTGTGAAAATTAACAAAATTGATTCCCCCCTTTTTCTACTGGTTGATACATAACTACTCTTTTTATCTTGTCTTTCCTGTTTTTCCATAGAAAGGCAAAGAGATTCTCCTGAACAGTTTTGATAATCGACTCTGGAACAGTCAGCATGGATGCAGCATAAACTAACTGTGATATACCTAAAGCTTTCGCCAATAAAGACTTGCCATATATCGTGAGATCTCTTGAGAGCCACAAGTTCAATTTTGTTTTCATTTTCTTTATCTTCGCATGAAAGTTTTCTTCAGTACATTTATATGTATTGTAGGATAGATGTACTCCAAGAACTTTAATGGGTTCTTTTGTTGTCTTAAAGTCAAGTACTTTCAAATTACTATCTTTCATGGAACCCATCCACATAGCTTTTGTTTTCTTCTTATTTAATTTTAAGCCTGAAATATTTCCAAAACAATCCAAGATCTGTAAATAAGGTTTGAGTGATTCAACATTTTCCGTTATTATAGTGGTATCGTCAGCAAACTGTGAAATTTTGACCTCCTGGCCGTCTGGGAGGGAAATGCCTCTGTAATCTGGATCTTGGCGTATTTTTACTGCTAGCAATTCCACAGCAAGGATGAATAAAAGAGGACTTAGAGGACAACCTTGACGGACTCCTCTTGATATATTAAAATACGTTGTCAAAAACCCACCATTCATAACTGCACTTTGTACACCGTTATAAAAAATTGAGATCCACTTTTTCACATTTGAGCCAAAATTGAAAGCGTTCAAAGCTTTAGTAATGAAATCCCATTCAAGGCTATCAAAAGCCTTTTCGAAGTCTATAAAGAGAAGCAATCCCAAGGTCTTTTTAGCATCTAGATATTCCATTATATCACTTAAAAGTCTTATGTTTTGGCCTATGTATCTTCCCTTGACAAATCCGGTCTGATCTGAATTAATTAATTTTGGAAGGTATTTTTCTATTCTTTTTGCCAAAGCCTTCGTCAAAATTTTATAATCGATGTTAAGTAAAGATATCGGATGCCAATTAGAGAGTTCAGTCAGGTCGCCGTCGGCTTTTGGTATTAAAGTTATTATTCCTCTCCTTTGGGAAATAGATAGGGACCCGCTTTGGAAGGCTGCATTATAAGAATTTAGCAGATCTCTCCAAATGAGATCATAAAAGGACTCATAAAATTCTTTAGTGAATCCATCTTCACCTGGAGTTTTGTTGTCCGAGAAAGAGCTCACCGCCTCTTTTAATTCCTCATATGTAAAATCGTGTTCTAATGAATCTCGTTCCTCAATATTCAATTGAGGGATTTCAATTCCCTCGACAAATGACTCAAAACTCTCGTTTTCACCTTGAAGTTCACTATTAAGATTTTTTTTGGATGTATACATATTACTATAAAATTTTTCAAGTTCTTTCTCAATCTGTTTTGGATCTGTTATCGTATCTCCATCCTCTAATTTCACCTCGCGTATAAGTTTTTTTTCATAGTTCGTCTTCTCCAAGTTGAAAAAATATTTTGTCGGTTTTTCTTCCTGTTCAAGCCATTTTGCTTTGGATCTAAAAATAGCTTCCTTTCCTCTATTTTCATATATCTTTTTCAATTCTTCTTTGGCGGCTTCGTACTCCACAAGAACATTTTGGTCTAAGGTTTCAAAATTCGTATTGCAAATTTTATTGTCAAGATCTTGTAATTCCTTTTGAAGTCTTAATTCACGTTTTTTAAGTTTGTACCTTCTTTCTTTAGAATATCTAATTGCTTTCATACGCATTTCCATTTTGATTAATTCCCACAATAATTGTTTATCTTTAACGTCGGCGTATTTCTCATGTATTTGAGGATAATAGAATGCAATCTGTTCTTTAAAATTGTCATCTTCTAGGAGAGAGTTATTGAATTTCCACGTGCCCGGGCCTCTCTTAAGTTCACTTCTTATGTTAATCTTCAAGAAAGTCGCCTTATGATCAGGTGCAACTGACATTCGAATCTCAGCATTTTGGACTTCTATGGAGATCGAGCGGGATACCAAGATAAAATCTATTCTCAATTTCAAATTAATAGTTTTAGATTCGTGGGTGAAAGATCTTGTTTTGGGGTGCAATTTTGGATAGATATCAATAAGATTCAGTTCACTCATAAGATTGTCGACAGCATCCCTGTAATTCGTAGATTTCCAGGCTACACCCCCACTTTTATCTGCTCTAGTAAGTGTACAATTCCAATCACCCGCGATAATTAACCTGGAGGTATCCGTTTTCTTTAAAAGAAATTCACTTGAGTTTTTAATAAATTCATTTTGGTCTCGATAATCAGTGGGTGCGTAGATATTTACAATGAAAAATATTTCCTCAGAGATTTTGAGTTTTGAAATCAAGATTCTGCCTTGATGATCAGTTTGAACTACGTCGAGATTAAAAGTAGAGTTTGGGTTTGACAGAATACATACGCCCTTAGAGTGTGAAGTTCCATGGCAGAAGAAAATTTTTCCGCCCCATTCCGCAGACCATATTTTCTCATCATCCGGCTGTGAATAGGTCTCTTGTAAAAAAAAAATATTGGCTTTTTGCTGTTTTAAATAGCAAAATATTGCTCTCCTTTTGTTTGGATTTCCTATACCTCGCACATTTAGCGAGATAACTTTTAGATTAACCACCATTATTATGTGAAAAAATTGGTTGCATACAAAATATTGTTAGGTTAATGCGAGACCCAGTAGCTAGAAACAGTACGTGACAGGAGACGAAAAAGAATGTAAAACTATTCACTTCTGGGAATAGAACAAACAACCATTCATTCAGACAAGTATGAAAAGGTCGAAAAAAATAAGAAAACATAGATCTGAAGGCCGAAGTTGTTAAAGTTGTTAAAAAGGTTCACAAGGTTCACACCTTTAGTGCGACTTTGAGGGCTCCGGACTATTGTTTGAGTGAAAATGCAAACTATGGCGTGCAAATTAATGCATTTTGGCCTGGTGAAGTAGTTTTATGTAAATTTTCGCAAAGTCTACACAAGCAAAGACAAAAACTGACCGGAAAAACAAAAATATTTAGGTATATATATGTATATATAGCTAGTGATCCGTACGTAAATAAATGATTTATCAACTGACTAGCGAAATTTAAATTATTGAAAAGAAAAACCATAAGCTAATAATGCTAAGACTAATAAGATTTAGGTAAGCTTGGATGTTAGCTAATCACTGTCATGTTGCCGTGGCAAAAGATAGTCCGGCAGGTTGTCTACTGAGTAGACAGTACTATTGACTGATATATTTTTACCTTTTATGAAAACTTTACCGATGTTCAGTTCCTTGGCTTTCCTATATGCGGCGCGGAGCTTCCCACGTTGCCTTGCTGATTCCGCGGAGAGATCTTTGTCAATGAATACAGATGAGAAGTAGACTGCAAGCAGTCCCTTTCTGGTTAGTCGAGATGGTGTACTCATAGCGCAGCGAGACTGGAGCGAGGAGAAATACACAAGAAGAGACTGGGGGAGAGAAGGAAAAGAAAGGGACTGCGCTCTTAACTGTAACAAACGCGTTCGAATTTCCCGTCGCTCCAGCAACGGAAAATTCCGATTGGTCCATAAACAATAGCTGCTGTCAGACAAGTTTGATGTGTAATTAACTTCTTCACATGTTTGATGTCAACACTTCAGATCACTAGGAAAATGGCTTCGGTGAGAGAGAGAGTAGCAGCAATGTGTTCGTAAATTTAAGCGATCAACTCGGCGGCTTAGTCCTAAAAGAGGAACAGAAGAAGCTAGCAGTAGAAGCGCTTTCTTGGAAAATATGTAATGGTCGTTCTTCCCACTGGTTTCGGGAAATCCATTATTTATCAAAGCTTCGACTTTGCCAACACGGCCTCGATTGTGGTTTTTGTTCCGTTTCGCAGTATTTTCCAAGACCAGTTGCAGTCAAAAGACTTTGGTTTAAAAGCAGTTGCCTTCAAGAAGATCCCACAATTATTAAAAGACATTTGTGCCAACAAGTACAATGTAATTTTCGCATCCGCGCGGAACAAGCTTTGTCGGCAGAATTCACCGCAGGATGCTTTAAAATGATATAACAACAGCTTTCCAGTTAATTTGAGCCACGCTCTTAACTACACTTCGGACGTTTGTGTCGTCGATTTCTTTTACTCTGGGCCCTGAAGAAAAATTCGAATTTTGGCCTTTTCAAAGAAGCTCGGCGATTATTCCCCTTCGCTCCTAATGTTCTGGCCCGGTGTTCTGGTCATTGAATAACAATGCGGAGTTGTTATCTATTAGCTGTCATTTTTAATTGGATTTTTAATGGGTTTAACGAATTGCGGGCGGAGTTACCCTGAACGCGTCTGTTACAGCTAAGAGCGCAGTCCCTTTCTTTTCCTTTCCCCTTTTTTCCGCCTTTCCCCAAGTCCCCTTCCGCTCGTTTGCTCTAGCTTTTTTTCGCGCTCGGCTATTTCGCGCAACCTCTCGACTATCCAGAAAGGGACTGCTTGCAGTCTAGATGAGAAGCGAGAACTGTCCATAAGTTTCTTTTTGTTTTCCCAAACCCAATCGCTATCCATTCTTGAGACGAAACGAACTAAAATTGGTCGTGGACGTGCAGGTCGTGATGCCCCTTCTCTTGACTCTGTCGAAGCTTCGTTGCTCACAGCACTGTTCGAAGAAGCTGTATTACTTGGATTTCCCGTTCGATGTATTGCGTGGAACATGATATTTTCTGGGTCGGCGCCGAGTTCAGATAGAACATCTATTATTTTACTCGAACACTCCACACTGCTCTCTCCAGGATTTTCAGGAATGTTATAGAAACGAAGATTTTCTCGCCTGGAGTAATCTTCCATCTTAATAAGACGATTTTTAAGAGCGCTAATCTCTTCATTTAGTTTGCTATTTTCTCTGGTAGTGGTGTCGCACTGGTCTTGTAAATCTTTGTTCTTCTGTTTAAGTGATTGTACTTCTTCCCACACGGCGTTCAGCGACTTCGTTACTTCGCTTAATTCTAATTTGACTGCCTGGATTTCACTTTTCAGTTCGTCCTTTGATGCTTTAATGTCTGCGTGGATGCTGGACAGCTTTCCCAGGATCATTGTGTCTGTTACTTCATCTTCAGGGGACGAACTTGATCCACGTGCACGTTTCTTTTCTTGATTTTTAGGCATTCTTTGGTCCAAAGAACTTAATTTGTTGTGAAAACAGCTTCCACGAGTCAATAGGAAGTCATTCAATACTAAACCAGTACAAGTAAAAATCTTCAATGTCACGAAAACGCCATAGTTTGTTGGACAGTTAAAGAACCGTACTAACCGCCATGACAGTCAGCCCCAGCCCCCCGATTACGAGTCTTGAGCGATGGTAACTTCCTCCCCTGGGGGGGGGGGGGGACTCCCATATGGAACAGTACGGGGATGCTCGTCAAAAATTTTGAATTTAACCCCTAAAGGAGACCAATCTGGGCGTGGCTTAAGCAAATTTTGACCCCTAAAAGAGACCACATAAAAACACACAAATACGACATACAATGAGTTCTAGTGATATAAAGACATAATCATCGAATGCTTTTATCTAAAAGTAGTTTTTAAAAGCATTGTCATAAATCTCAAGTTCTTCATCATATGTTCATGCATTGTCTCTTTGGCACTTGGTAAAATAGAAAACTAGTTAATGTAAAATAAAACTGTAACTGTTCACAATGTCATCAAACGCTACACATATGCTGAAGGCTGTTTCTCTTCGCGTACTTCTGTGTTTCTTCGCGGAACCCTAAACGAGACCTTGGCGGCTTAAAATAATGGCGCTTCGCCCGGAAGACCCTAAGCGAGACCAAAATCCAAAATTTACACCCCTAAGCGACACGACGAGCATCCCCGTCTGTTTCATATGGGAGCTCCCCCCCCCCCCCCCCGCCCGGGCTTCCTCCTAATAACAAGTATTTTTCTCTGAGAGCAAATAAAGAAAAAAAAAAGCTTGTGACCTCAAAGCTCTCAGGAGGAGTTCAGAGCTACTCACCGAAACTTTATAGACCGGAAAAGAGAAGCCAACAACACTATGAAAATCTAAGTTGAGACTGCTATATATGCAGAACAGGCTGATTTAGCAACAGAATGGGAACGTCAGTTGACAACGGCGCGAGCATCAAGAATACCCATAAGAAAGTCGAAATAGACTCGCCTCCAGTCCATTCCGGGTGTGGACAAAACGTGGGGTATGGCTTACCCTATGGCCTACCGATGGTCAGGTTTTTAAAAACATAAAAATAAAATTATTGAGAGTCGAACGAGTACGCTGGCATGTAATAATTCTATGCCCCCAATAAGGGTATACTAAAAAGTCACTAATACGAGTTTCAAAGTCAGAGGGAACGAAACAATGCAAATCTTACAGCACTCAGCCTGTCGATTTGACCCGAGGGTACCCGGGGTTCAAAACAAAAATTGTGTCTTCAACGGTCGTGTGTGCACGGAGGTCTTTACAATGTTGAGATCTGGGATTATAGAAACTAAACTGCCGCTTGACGTCGGCTGCAGGGCCCGGATTGCGTTGCTTTAGAACTGAAATGAAACTGGGACATTTGTGCTGGGATTCTGCGTTGGATTTGTCGCTGTTCGATTATTTTGAGGTGGAATTTTTCGCTTCTCGGAAGGGGCCTTCCGAAACGGACTGTGACGCCCGAGTGTCTTTCTCTTAGGAGTGGGAAACCTAGGAAGTGATAACTCGCTAATATGGCCTCAAATCAGCACAAAATAGCAAACAGACAATAGGCAATACTCCTCCTTAGAGGCAAGGTATGTCATTTTTAATAAAAACTTTCCAGTATTTGTACCTCCTAAACCCAATCGTAAATTGATTCCCATACAAACTCTTATATTTGCGCCGTGACCGCTATCACGCAAGATGGTCATCGCTCAGCTTGAGCTTGGGCTACCTGTGGTAGGCGAAACGACCGGTTTCCGGGCCGAACATTCCCCTTCTTTCTCTCGCTTTCTAGAGGCTGCCACGCAGGCTATCGAAAACAAGGCACCTTGAAATTCGAAAACGAAACATCTCGGAATACCAGAGCTTGAAAATGAAATCACAGCCACCCATTTTTTCAGCTTGTTCTAAGGATGTATCCCTCCTTGCTAGCGATCCTTGTAAATTTAGCAAAACAAATGCATTCATTGATTTTAATCATTAGCTGAGAATTAAACAGTTGAAGCTTTGGAGCATTAGCCTGCGCGCGAACGTCTCCTATTTCGACTGTATATTTCCTTTTCTATGCCAATGTATCATTTGCTCATTTGAATTTTTCTTTTTTTTGATCCCAGATCGAGTGACAATCACCGAGCTAAAAATGACAATAACTTCCGCTGTCCTAGTATTGAAATAGCCGTCCATCAGCTCAATCTTGCAAATCTTGGCCATTCGTCTTGGACTTAAGTGTCCACAGTTTTGGCTCAAAGCTATTCTTTTCGTCAGTGCTCAGCAATAAGCTGGAAGTCAACACTTGGTTTGGAATTTAAGTCATTCCTTGATAAAGTCCTTTAAGGTAAATTTCTGAAATTTTGTAAAGTGATTACATTCATATTTAGCCGGAGTACACACTTCTGACACTTTGCAACCAATATCGCTACTGAAACTATCGTTTCGGTTCTACTCGGCCTTTGTAGTTTGCGATAGGCGTCGGCTGTAATAATTTGCTTTTGCATAGCTTTTGAAAGGTACATTATAAGATTTAGATTCTTATTTTTAAATCGGGTACCTTAATAATTGCATGTCTACAATTTTTCTTGATTCCAGGATCATCATTTCTCTGATTAGCTTGTTTGAGCTGCAGAAAAAACTCCAAGAGGAATCAATTTGGAACAACAGTGGTAAGTCAATACCTATGTTAGATATGATACTCATAGCTTGTTTTGACAGTAAAAAAAGAAAAGATGTAAAACTTGTCATGTATGAACTATTCCTTGTGTAATTTGCTACGCTTTGCTATTCAGAGGTACCCAACGAGTACATTTGAATAAAATGCTTAAAATACGTTTTTCTACGCTCCCAGGTCGTTTTATGCCATCTTAAAGGCACATTTGACTGTGTAAGCTAATATATACTGTTTGATCTATTCGAATGATTTTAATAGCTGAAAACCTAAACTGGAGAAAGTTGTAGGGAATGGTGTCTTATTCCCCGAATTTACTAGCTGTTTTTTATTTGCTTTGCAAAAACGCTATCCGATCTTATTTCGCATTTATATTTATCCTTCCGAAAATGAAAGGAATTAGTTTTTCAGTGTTTAAAATTTTGAGACGACATATAAAATCGTTTATTAGATATCATACCTCGCAGTCGTACAACTGAATTATGTACAATATACGAAAAAAGAAAATATTAACTACGATAAAAATATTTGAAATTTAAAATTTAGGATAAATTACAATAAGGTTTTACAAAGATTTCCTGAAACGATCAGTGCGACAGACTGCAAGGTCAAAACATCTCTTATTTCTCAAACGCTGAGTGTAAGAGCTGGCTATAGGAGGTAGCATGCTAGCCAGCTTGTGATCTTTCTTACTTACGATGTCGTTAAATAATTTGACAGTGATTCACGTCTGTCTAAGAGTGACAGAATACCAGCCATTTTATCGTCTCACTTTGCCTTATACAACAAAATCTGAATTTCTGAAAAGATTAAGGTCTTCCTGACAGATATCAACCTAGCTTGCGAGAAAGCTCTCTGTTAGGTCAGCCGCGAAAGAATTATAGGCTAATATCCACCGAAAGGAACCGTTGGATGGACTATAACCAGACACGAGTACTTGATTTGACGTCACAAAGCGACTAGTCCCATGCCCCTAATGACTCGGTCGTGAACAAAATGGCGTCTCTTACCACCGATTTTTTCGTACTTTAACAGGGCATCGCTAATCGAGGTTTTTACCAAATCAAAACTTTTTTCCAAGAAATGCGGCAAATGATAAGATAATTCATTTAACCTAAAAAGTTTTGGGGGTTAGGTGTACTTTAATGTGGAAAAATGGATATGATGAGGCGATCATTATTTTTTTGTTTCTGCTTAAAGAAGCATTTTCAGTTCTAGTAACTATATCTGTCCCGCATCACGCAAATGGCTGCCGGGTCACAGTTTTGTTTCAAAACGATCATTTAACTGGCAATCGTTATCAATTAATGTTGTGATAGTTAATGCTGCTCTTTGACCGTGCAAATCAGACCTCGGTTGTTCAAAGAGTGAATAACTCTATCCAGTGGATAAATCGCTATACAGCGGATAAAATGGACTCCAACCAATACATTTTATCCGCTGGATAGCGACTAACCTGCTGGATAAAGTTATCTGCATGCGCTTTGGAAAACCGGGGCCCGTTTCTCAAATTACAACACCGAATCGAGGGGCTCGGGGTATAACCGACCAATAGCGCTTTTTAGATAACTTTTTACTGTTTTAGCTCAGATTTGGCGGGATCTTTGTTGTTGTATGTGGTTTTCAATTCCTTCAGAAGACGGTTCCGTCGATGTTTTATCCGCTGTTTTGCGCTTCGTTTTGTGATAAAAACGGAAATCTTGCCCAAAAAGCGAAAAGATCTCGGGGCAACGCTTTCTAAAGGATTTGAGGGTCACATGCAAAGCAGCCGCCAAATCTGAGCCAAAACAACAAAAAGCGAACTAAAAAACACGGTTACGCCCATAGTCCTTCAATCCATCGTACAAAACAAGATGGCGACTGGTAAATTTACCCATAATTCTTCAGTAGCGTACGAAAACCCTTAAAACGCTCATAAAAACACACAGAAAAGTTCTTAAATCTTCAAGCCTAGCATAAACTGTGTAACCGTAGTTTTTAGTTTCGAAAATGATGAAACGGAGTGGCAATATCGAAAGATTGGTGTTCCCGTGAAATGATGCGAGAAATACTTACATTACTTACATTTACATGCAAGTTCAAGATAAATTTCAACATGACTCAGCCTTGGTGTTTTGTTGTCTTTGTTGTTCAAAACGGCGTTTTTCTTTTTCCTTTATTTTGATGGGTGTGGTCGTTTTTTGAATGTTGTCTGAGTTGCGCAACCCTTCAAATTGCTAAAATTCACTGTTTTGAGCTACAAAAACGACGAAACAAAAACTGAGGTATGTTTACGGTTATATTTTTTCTAGCTTGAATAAAAACAGTAAGGCGACTGGTCATATATTTCAGTCGGTTTGGTTTTATTTGTTCTTTTTGGTGGAATGTATTCATTACAATGACCCCTTAACAGTTATGTAACGTTTAAAACACGAGCAGCAGTGTTTTATCGAGATTTAAAACCACGAGGCGCAGCCGAGTGATTTTAGACCCGATAAAACACGTGCTGCGAGTTTTTTGAACGGCTTCAATAACATTCCTGGAAAAGCGTGTGTCAAGAGAGTTTATAACAATGATACTTTTGTGAACGTTGGAAATTAGCAAACGAGAAAAACATTAAACACCGCATAGGAATAAGGAGGAAGTTTTATGGGATGTAAAACCACTGCACGTGATGTTTTATCGACATTTGATAGGTCAATGGGCTTATGAATTATTAATGAGTTTTGAAAAACTGTCTAAAAAGTTGGTACACTATGGTTCAATTTGGTATGTGAAATGACGCATTTGCAATTCTACACGTATATGGAATGTAGCTCACTCAAGAGAGAAAACTGAATTTTCTTTGTGCGTAAGGCGGAAACCCCACCAACTGAAAAATAACCATGTTCTTTACCTCTGCGAAAATGGTAGCTGATCTTTTTCAAGTTCCGCATTTTAACAACTGGTTTGCTTCTCCGAAAACGAAAGGAATTAGTTTCTCAGTTTTTCTCAGGAAGTTTTTAGCTGTCATGTTGCTAAAGAAAACTGTCGATTTTCTGAAAAACAAAATCCGAAATTCTGGGGCAATTTGGCCTTCGGAACAGACAGCCAGGCAACGAAATGAACCGTTGTGTGTCCGACTCAGTTGCACTGCTTCACCCGCAAAAGTGACAAATGGTCATCAATTGCTTTTCTACTGAGAGATGTAAACTGTACCCTAACTTTTTCCTTATTTCAACAACATATTTGCCCCACGAAAACGAAAGGAATTAGTTTTACGGTGTTTTGCAACTTTGAGAAGTCATGTTGCCGAGGAAAACTGAAGATTTTCTCAAAACCTAAATCCGAAATTCTGAGGCGTGATCCAACAAGAAGTTTCGGTATAAAAGGGCAAGCCCCTCCTTCCTTTTACACCTTTGTGGGTGTAAAATGCACATTTAGACACCGTTCAGTCGTGGCAAGTTGTTGTCTTAAGCGTCCTTTGAAAAGAAATATTCCTCAAAATTTTAAATATCACCACAGTAATGTAAAATGTTCATCAATTGCTTTTCTTGATAAGTTAATTTTACCCTAACAACTACAGACAAAAGAGATATGTGTTGTTAATAACGAAACCGTTGGTGGTTATAGCGTGTTAGTAATGCTGAGTTGTTTTGCAAAAATGATTATGGATATGAGTCTCAAAGGGGCATTGTCACGAAGATTTTGCTGTATTTTGGCCAAAACTAATCAAATATTTGTCAAAGAACCTCTTTTTCTAGCACGTAATTACTCTTAGAGCAACAACGAAATGAAAATATCAATGATTTCTTCCAGGAAGAACAAACTATAATCAGTTTTCAGCAATTTCTCCAAAATACACAGGAAGAACTTGAAGTTGCAATCCATTTTCATCCTAGCCATCCGCAGACAAAAATGACTGATACTAGTTTCTGTGCACTAGCAGGATTATTTGAAACAAAAAAGAACCATTATTTTAACATTTTCATCGATACAAATATTCAAAAGCCACACTAGAATAGATGACACTAGTAGGGAGCTTAAGCAACGACGACGGCAACGGCAACGAAAACGTCACCCGAAAATATATATCTTTTTCAAGTGAGCTACTTCGCGATTATTTCAACTCACTCAACTTTTACAAAAATGGCGAACTATCCAGGAAACAAATTGGTAGGAGTGGAGTACAAGTTAAGAAAGAAAATGAAAAATTCATCGTAGTACTTACACGTTCTCCACAAAACCTAATGTGGTCATTTCACGTTGTTGTTTTGCAGAGGACGGAAAAGAAATGTACCGAAATGTAAAACGCACGTGTTGTGCGATTGTCTTTGCTCATTTAACCTATTGTTTTGCGGCGTTGTCGTTGCCGTCGCCTTCGTCGTTGCTTAAGCTCCCAACTGAAGAAAACACAAAAAAAGAATACTACTATTTTCCTTCAGAACATTGAGTTTCTCAAATTTTCTTTGTTGCTAGGTACGTCCTGCAGTCATCAACTACACGAAAATGGTGGATAGAAAGTTAGAGGATCTAGAGAATCACATGAAAGAGCTTAACATTGCCAAAGAACAGGGACATAGAGAGCGGGAGGGAAATGCCTTAGGCAACCTGGGCAATGCTTATCACAGTCAGGGTGATTTTAAACGAGCCATAGAGTGTCACAAAAAGCATCTAAGTATTGCTAAAGAAATGGGGGACAGGGCGGGAGAGGGGGAAGCCTATGGCCATATTGGCACTGCTTATGCCGAGCTGGGTGATTTTAAACAAGCCATAGAATATCACAAAATACATCTAAGTGTTGCTAAAGAAATGGGGGACAGAGCAGGAGAGGGAGAAGCCTATGGCCATCTGGGTAGTGTTTATAGCCATCTGGGTAATTTGAAACAAGCAATAGCGTACCACAAACTAGATTTCAGAATTGCCAAAGAAGTAGGTAACAGGGCCGGAGAGGGGAGGGCCTATGGCCATCTGGGAAGTGCTTATGTTGGGCTGGGTAATTTTGAACAAGCCATAGAGTGCCACCAACAAAATCTTCGTATTGCTAAAGAATTAGGGGACAGGGTTTCAGAGGGAGGAGCCTATGGCAGTCTGGGCAATGTTTACCAAAGTCTGGGTGATTTTGAGAAAGCCTTCGAGTACCACGAACACCATCTTACAATTGCCAAAGAAGTGGGGGACAGGGCTGGGGAGGGAAGAGCCTATGGCCATCTTGGCGGTACTTATGTCGGGCTGGGTAATTTCAAACAAGCCATAGAGTACCACCAACGACATCTTAGTATTGCTAAAGAAGTAGGGGACAGGGTTGGAGAGGGAGATGCATATTATTCTCTAGGTCGTGCTTTTGAGTGGTCGGGTTCCTTTTCTGAGGCCCTTGATTATTACCAAGTGAGCGTAAAACTTTTTGAGACCACAAGAGCTCTTCTTCAATCAAAAGATTCGTGGAAAATCAGCTTTCGTGATCGCCACCGGCATGCTTATACCGCATTGTGGAGAAGTCTTTTGAAGACTGGAAAGACTGACGAGGCTTTGTGTGCTGCTGAGCAGGGACGAGCACAGGCTTTGATTGATGTTTTGAAAATACAGTATGGTGTAGACTCACTACCGTCCGCATCAGCTGAACCTAAGGAAGCGATCGATGATTTAATTACTACGCAAACAGTTTTCACAGCACTTGATGAATCCGAAAACACGATCAGCTTTTGGGTCCTAAGAAAAGGCGAAGAGATTCTCTTTAAACAAACGAAAATCGATCCTGGAACAGCCCCGTTCTTACTGGAGGATACTCGCGCAGGTGTTCTTGAAAAATGGGTGAATCGTTCCATTGATGAGCCAGGTGGTGACCCGCCATCCAACAAAGAAGCTGTTGAAGAAATGAAGCCGTCCTGGAGCTCCCCTACCAATGCTTTCCGTCCACTGTACGATGTTATTATTGGCCCCATTGCAGACTTGCTCCAAGGTGACCAGTTAATCGTTGTTCCGGATGGTCCATTTTGCCTGGCTCCTTATTCTGCATTGAGTGAAACCATCAGGATTCGCATTGCCCCCTCGCTGACCACTTTAAAACTGATCACAGGCTCACCTGAGGACTTCCACTGTAAGAGTGGGGCACTGCTCGTAGGAGATCCATGTTTAGAGGAGGTTACTAATGTGTTCGGGAAGCCTATTTGGAAGCCGCTACCTTTCGCCAAAAAGGAAGTCGAGATGATTGGAAAACTTCTGAAGACAACACCTCTCACAGGCAAAGATGCAACTAAAGACGAAGTGCTGAAGAGACTCACGTCAGTTTCTGTGGTGCACATTGCCGCGTCTGCATGTGCGCAATCTGGAGAAATTGTTTTGGCTCCAAATCCTGGTCGCATATCACAGCTCCCCAGCAGAGAAGACTACTCTTTAACGATGTCAGATGTGCAAGCAGTTCGTTTAAGAGCGAGACTCGTTGTCCTGAGCTGCAGCCATAGTGGCCTGGGAGAGGTTAAGTCCGAGGGTGTGGTCGGTATAGCACGTGCTTTCTTGTGTGCTGGTGCGCGGTCTGTCCTGGTGTCACTCTGGGCGATTGATGACGAGGCAACCATGGTGTTCATGAAAAGTTTCTATCAACACCTTGCAGATGGAAAAAGCGCCAGTGTGGCTCTTCACCAGGCCATGAAATCTCTTCGAGAGTCAGATGAATACAATGCCGTGAAGTACTGGGCTCCATTTGTGCTGATTGGTGATGATATCACGCTTGAATTAGGAGAAAAAGAATAAGAGGATGGTAAGTGTTGTTTGAAATAGTTAATTTTGAACAAAAAGTATTTTAATTTTTGTCTGAATAAGCTAACACTTAAAGGGGAAGTATCACGCAAATTTGCTGTCATTACATGAAACCAAAATATGTTTGTCTGGCAGAAACAACGAAATAATTGTCAAGGTTGTAAAAAATTATCTCCCCAGTGCAGTAAGACTGTCGATTAGTGCCTCTGGCCAGAGACAGGTAGAGTAGGCCGGTATGGATTGAAACTTGCAAAATGTTAGGCTAATGTTTTTCAAGTTCTCGCATTTTTGTTCCCAAAATACGCCAGAACAGATCACGAGTTGTTCCTTTCAAGAATTGAGTTGATTTCTTTCCTCTCGTCATTCTAGAATTATTTGGCAGTTGATTGAAAGGCTTATTTTATCATTCTTAACAAAAGATATCAAAAACCCCATTATTCTTCCCCTTTAAACTGCTCAATTCTTTTCAATGTCGTGTCCAGTTAAATGAGCTGTTTGAAAGTCGGGCATGGAATTTATAAGCAGCGAGCTGTATTAAATAGATGCTAAAAGAAGAAAAACCATTGCAGTTTTATACACAATTTAAGCAGTTTGAAAAAGAAAGCTCAAAAGAAAACAAAATTCAGGCTTTTTGACCCTGTAAGCCCCAGTAGTGACAAGCATCTAATTTCTCCTTACAAGGTCACTACTTAACCAAATTTACAGGACATTAGAGTGAAGGAAATGATGACCAGACAAAGGAATGTCTACAGTCTAGATGTTAAAATAAATTCTCCCAACTAGTGACATAACAAATATATAAGAACAATAAGGAGAATATGTATCTTGATATTGGAACTAATAAAGGGTTAAATAGGCAACCCTTAACTTTTTCAAGCTTTCTCTTACAGGAAAGGAAAAGTAACCCTTTCATATACCTTCCATAAATGGTACCTCGATCCTTCTCTCTCTGCTTCTAATACCTACAGTAGCAACTCTATCTTTTTTCGTTGAGTCTGTTCGAGATATTTTGAAAGGCCCTTTTAAATACCTAAATGACAGTTTTCCTATTGTTTTTCTACACTTGGCTCGTGAAATCCCAACCCTTTTATAATTACCTCCATCCTGAAAAAAGTACTCCTTTTAGGAGGAGCCACCCTGTATAGTCCATTATAGGGAGACCCTCCCCCCTCCCTGGGCAAAAAAATAAAAAAGATTATGAGCAGGAAAAAAATCTAAGAGGAAAAAGGAGGGTCAACTCACAATATTGTTTTTCCTTGCTCATCATGTCTCCTTTGCACCCCACAAGCAAATACCAAATCGGTTTAACACTCCAGGTCTCTGGGCTGAAAAATGCAGACGCCTTGGGGTTCTTGGACTCAATATGCTTTGTTTGAGAGCTCCTTGTAACCAGATTCAGCATTCTTTTTCCAGGCTCCAAGTAGGGCATATACTTTATGGTAAGGTTAGGGTGACTATATGGAAGGTTAGGGTTAGGGTTATGTGGGTGACTATATGGTACCTTACCATGAATTGCCAAGTAGACAAACAGTTTAGGCTCCAGGCTCCACAGCAATTTTTTCAAGACTCCAGAATCCCAAAGACCTTCTCCACCCCACCCCTACTTAGGACCCTGTTTAGTTGGTTGCCAATGTAACTTGGTTAATTCAATCATTAGCAATCAAATCTAGCACCCAAAACTTGACATTTGCAAGTCTCCTAAGAAGTCTTAGCAACTAATCAATCATTATGTTCTGGATTCTTTTGTTTGGCAGATGCTGCATCATCATCAAGACAAGAGAGGACTATTGGTTGGAAATGTGATGCAAACATGTGTGATGCCTGAGTTTGGTTTACTTCAATTATCACAAGTATTAAGATGTTTAGATTCAATAGAAGCAAAACAGTGAACTGATTGATGCATGTTGGTCAAGAAATGAAAAAAAAAAAAAAAAAAAAGCATCATAATGGACTATACATTGGCTTTTCACTTTTCCAGTAAAGAGAACTTTAAAATTTTATGAACTTATTAAAAGAGTAACTTTGCTAGTTTTAGAGCCAAGATAAGATGACTGGAATGTGCCTATATGATTATGCGTCTAATCATTGGAGCATTCCAACTGAAGGGCCGACATTGTATATATTTTTAAGTGAAGCCATTACATAATTGCCTAGTTTGATATGCAAAACAATAGTCCGAAGACTAAAATTATTATGCCCCATTCACACCAAGGGTTAAACATGTTCAAAAGCTGTTTAGTTAAACACAGTTTAAAATTGTTTCCTTCATAAAAGCTGCTTTTGGATTTTTGTCAACTACAGATTTAGCACAACTGAAACCATAAGTTAAAGTTTACTTGAATCCTATGTCAAAGCAAATGGCTCAGCTGGCTTTCTGTTACCAATTTTCATATGAACAGTGGTTTAATTAAACATATTTGTTGGTGTGAATGGGGCTTTTAAAGTGTTACTCATATGTTAGTTAATAGAACAAGTGATTAGTTGCTGAAACCAAACAAAAATGGCATCTATTTACCCATATATCCCAATTTCGAAAGAAAAACCTTAATTTGAAATTATAGTTGTAATATTAAGACTTCACAGTAATGTTAATGGTTGACAATCTTGCATTCTCAAAGCATGAGACAATGAAAAGTTTGTTTTTCCTGAGACTTCCTTGGAAATTATGCAATATACTGGTCTTTTTGCAAAACTTATTAAAGATAACTTAGTCACAAATATGTGCTTAATCTGGAGAAACTTCATAAAAATTAATGCAAATTAAAGAGACCAAGGAGTGAAATTTGGATTCTGAAATTTGATATAATGTGCAGTTCCAGAAAATACCCATTACTCCCCCCACGGAAGGTTTTTTGTTTTGCACCCCCCCCCCCCTCCAGTTTAGCTTCATACTTTGCTTCTAAAATCTTGGCTTTTAAGACCCCTCTACCCCAAGGAATTTCCAATGACCTTCCATGGGGGTGGGTATGGATTTTTTCTGGGACTGCACATTAACTGTTTATAGAAATGTGCAACGTAGATCATTTAATTCATCATAACTGAGATGAAATTTGTCTTAGGTTAACAGCATAACCTGGTAACCAACTAGGCAAAGTCAGCAAAATAACCGGCTATCGAAGAATGTTGCTAAGCCAATCAAAACTCTGCAATTGAATAATTTACATTATCCAATGATCTAGTCTAATATTTGACAAGCTATTTAAGCTGCCATAGGAAAATCCTCCAACTCACAAACCAACTGGCCAGAAATAACCCACTTTACAGGTTTTTTGGACAGGTCGCCTGGTTATATGCTAAAACAGTTAGACAATTTCCTCTTGGTTTGTTTCAAGATTGCATAGAGTTGGCTTGGGGCTTCACCTCTCGCCCACTATTAGCAGATAGAAACCTTAACTTGAGAATGGTATCTAGCCCTGATTGTGAATTAGTGTGGTGCAGCTGAATATAAGCTAATTGATAGCTGAATATTCTAAGCATCAGAATTATGCAAATACATTATTCAAGAACTCATCAAGGGTACATTTCTCAAAACTCCAGAAGACTGTAAGTCAGGCCTGAGGAGTATTTTTCAAATCTGTTTTCTGTCAATTGGTGGTGGTTTCTCGTCCAAACTAGCCCAATATGTTTATAATTACTATTGGAAAGTTTTCAACATTTTACCTTTCAAAATCATCAAAGATAGATTTTCTGGTAAAGACAAATTGTGCTCATAAAATAGCTTTTTGATCTCAGGAGTTTTAAGAAACACATGCCAATAAGGCACATTTGTTGAAGCCAGTTAACTCCACATTATCTGTGGTTGGTATCTTTTTTTCTTAGTTGTAAAAGCATATTTTGTTTGTTGGTTGGTTGGTTGTTTCAATTACAAAGTTTAACTTTCAGTATGAAAGCAGTGCAAGCAAGCAACTCAGCAGGCAAGCAAGTGAACAAGAAAGTAAGGGGTGTTTATGTTCCTGGGACAACTTTCATATGGGTATGAGTTCATGCTGCTTCCCTGTTGTGCCTCTGTATCTGTTTACAAGTATGGCACTAGCTTAACAATTATCTCACGTTGTGAATTGTGATTCTCCTTCCCGTACAGCATCCAAATTTGTTCTGATGTAAACAAGTCATGAATATCCATTCAGAATTTCTTTTGCATCTGTACCATATCGTTACATAAAGGGAGTTCATCTCTAACCAGAATGAAGTTGTACCAGTACCCTGACAACACCCCCTAACAATAAATTACGCAATAATTATTATAAGTGCATGTAGCATAATTTATACAAATTATAAGTGCTAAGTGTAACTTTGGTAAATGTTTGTAATAAAACAATTGAATCTATGAAACAGCATTGGCTTAATAACTTTCATTAGAGGTATCGAATTATTGTGATTTTTACCTTGAATACCTCTTGAGCGATGGTTACTTCCTCCTGGGACTGAAAAATAACAAGAATTTTTCTCTGGGAGCAAATAAAAAAAAAAAAACTTGTGACCTCAAAGTTCTCAGGAGGAGTTCAGAGCTACTCACCGAAACTTTATAGAGCGGAAAGGAGAAGCCAATAACATTGTGAAAAATCTAAGTTGAGACTGCTCTGCATGAAGGGAACAACAGAACAGAATATTATCGACTGAGAGACAACAGAGTCCATTTTGCCTTAAAATCTAAATTACTCCAAATGAGCCCTTTTTGACGCAGAAAACTGGTTGTCATGTTAGAAACTAAGTTCTGTATTTTATTTTGAGCAAAATGCTAAAATATAAACAAGAAATAAGAATGATGTATTATTCAGTAAGTGACACAGGCAACCTTGGAAAAAGAAATCCCGAGTGCTCCTATCAGAAGTCGAACCTAAGACCTTCCGATTACTAGTTCGGATGCTTTACCACTGAGCTAGTCCAGCAGTACTGGGCCGTAGCCAGTATGAGGCAAACCGAAGCACTTGCCTCAGTCATTGTTTTTATTTTTTTCGGGGAAAGTAAAATTTTTTTTGAAGGAGAAAGAAAGGCACTAGCAGCAAATAAATTCAGAAACAGTTAAATAAATATAAAAAAATGTTAACGCAACATGGTATTATGTTTAATGATAACGCGAATCAGGCAGTGGCCTGAATTACAGTTGAGAAAAATTAAGCAAAAATTCATGCTACCCAGATAGCGACTTCCTCAAGAAAACTGCCTCGTTTTCATGTGTTTTGACGCCATTTCTCCAGTCTTCTGTCTTCTCTGATCTGAGTGAGGAAAATCTATCAAAATGCAGTGTTCTATTTCCCTGCTAGCAGAGGTCTCTGCCATCAGAGACCTCTGCTAGCAGGGAACGTTCTATTTAATCAACAGCTTTTTTCAAAGCAAGCGGTAAGCAGATGCTCTCATAACATGCTTTCCGTTCTTCTCAATAATCGAAACAAAATTTAACCCTGTTTTGACATTATTTAGCTAGGCAACTTTGACTTTCAGTCCATCTAGTAAAGATAGTGATGTCAGTGAAGAAGCCGCTAGAGATGGTGGGAAAGAAGTTGTAGAGTCTGTAGAGGCCAAAAGCGGACAGGCGACAGCGCGACTAAGTACAGGAAGCTGTTCGTGCAAGCGCAGCTTTAGCGTTCTCCGCAAGTTGAAGACCTGGAGTGAGTTGCATAAAATTTAATGTTGGGCATAACTGCTAAGGCCAGGCTTTCAGCCCAGCCACATTCAGTATTTTAACACAGGCTAAACGGCCTAGCATTAGCCCATGTCCACAGCGAAATCCCTGTGGACCTGCTCGAGGTTCTACAGCGATGGGAGGCAAATCACGCTGGCATTTAACAGCTAAATTTGTTGCCTTTTAGAAACAAAAATACTCAAATAAGAACGTCCGAGACCAGTTTTTATGAGCCTACAAGACCCCCGACAAACCCTACTTTTCACGAAACCGCTGGTCAGCCAAACCTGGTTTAGGTCATTGTTATCTAAGGCCTTCATAATTATAGAAACAAACCGCCAACAAACACATTAAAAAGTCGCATACAAGAACACAGAGCCCCTTAAGTAGCATTTAAATAGCTCCCCTACCCCCTTCCCCCCCCCCCCCAAAAAAAAAAAAAACACCTAGATCTCTAGATCTATATGGCCTTTAGGGCTCCTAGCAGAATGTTGTCAAATAAGGTTTGATCCCAGTGTTTTGTTTAAATGTAGCCATCATATTTAAGACCCTAAACAGCTAGGCGGGGAATTCAACCATGGATATTGCCTCAGTCGTTATTTTTTTCTGGCGACCGCGCCCTGGCTACTGGAGACTCATGGGAGTTAAGGCCATTAAACTAGGTTCATGGGACAAACATCCTGCATACTGCTAGGATTGGAATGTCATGTGTGGCATATGCACAATGAAAGGAAATGTGATGTAATATTTTAAGGTTTGACTCCTGATAGGAGCACTCAGGATTTCTTTTTCTGAGGTTGCCTGTGCCATTACTGAATAATACATCATTATTTGTTCACCAGGCTTAAAATATTACTTCACATTTCCTTTCAAATCAGAAATAGCTTCACGTTTCTGGAAAACCCAAGCATTGCCTACACAGAAGAGGTACCAAGGGAACATTTGCCTGATTTCTTTTGTACAAGACTGAACAAGCAAAGCATTGGTAGTAATGTGAGCAAAAGAAATCAGTCAAGGGTCATGCAGTGTCTCAATTTGTGTAAGTCACTTTGGTTTTCTAGAAAGTAATAACCTATTTCTTGTTTATTTAGCATATTTATTTATTTGCAGAGGTTGTGGGTTTGAATCTCATTTAAGTTTTTTGTAGCTACTTAAGTTGCGTACATTTATAACTGTGATTGTCTCATATCAATTCTTTCATCCACAGTCCACATAATTATATTTCACTTCCATCAGATAAAATAATACTCTACATGCCCCCAACCCCCCCCCCCCACCCCCCGACAGGAAGGCCAGGCATGTTGGTTCGTCCAAAGGTTCTTCCAACATTTGTTTTAGGCTTCTCTAGGAATTCACTGTCTGATAATCAAATAATACATTATATACCTGAGCAGCAGAGAGAGACAATGAAAAGTAAAGCTTGCTGTTTCAGGAAACGACAGGACAATACCAAGGGCAGACACTAGGGCTACTGAGCCTCCAATCTTCCAGTTGCATTAACAACTAAAAACTGTCATTACCTAGATCACCTTAACTGCACCCCCTGTCCGTACATGTATATTCTTTCAATCTGGTCACCACCTGGACAACTGGACTACATTGTACCTGTAAAGAAACCCTCGGAGCAGGGACAAGAACCGGCAACAAACTCAACCCACATATGATGCCGAGTCCAGGACCACATTGGTGGGAGGCGAGTGCTCTCACCACTGCGTCAACCCTGCTCCCCTCTCCCTGCCCCTGTTTAGTGTTTAAAGGAGCTTTGCAAGCTACAGTATTTTTAGTATTACTTTTAATTTATCGACAAACAAAAAGACACTTTACACTGTTCTACGTGGCTTCAGTGGGATTTACACATAATGACATCGGATGGTTTTGCTGTCCATTGCAAATTTGCATTATGCACCTTGCTTTGTTGTGAATGGAAAGAAAGAGAGAAGAAAACGTTCTCAGACATCTTGTGCAGTAACACAAATTAAGGCAAATTGATAGCATTTTATAGCCTCTTACAAAGATTATTATTGTTTTTTGTTGTGAGGACCATGGCAAGACTAAAATAATGTGAGGGGCCAAAGAATTGGTGCAAGTTGTTGGACGTTCTGGCAATGATGCATATGGGAAGGGAAAGGAAAAGTTTATGAATTCTGTTTGTTATACTCTCTCATATAAAGGCTCCATCTTCAACTCAAACACTTCATAGTCTTTCACCGTGAAATTGTAGTCCCCCATGAGTAGACTGCTAGAGGACTGGGGCCCATCATAGGAGTGAGGCAAGTTAGAATAGGACTCAGGCCTCTCATTACACTCATCACTGATACAAAGGTCTGCACCAGCGCCAAACATGGGGCCATACCTGGAACAGAAGATTAATGATCAAATGATAAGGATTTGAAGGCTATGGTGCAAAAAGTGTCTGCATTCAGTAAATCCATAATTTAGGCAATCAGACGCATCAAATCCAAATTTGTGTGGCTCCAGATAATATCTATACCCACCCCAAAACTAGAGAAGGTCATTGGAAATTCCAAGGAACGGGAGGGGGTCTCAACAGCCAATTTTTTTTAAAGGAAAATATGAAGCTAAACTGGAAATTTCAGTGAGTGGGAGGGGGGAGGGGGGAGGGGGGAAGGGTTCAAGCCAACAAACCTTTCTGTAGGGGAGGTATGGATCTTTTCTGGAACCACACATTGCTTTAAATCAGTTCTATTTGGCATACAGACTGATATCATCTGTGAATATGCAGTCCTAGGGTAAATTAAAAAAAACTTTTACACATGTAGTTTACAAGCTAGGCCCTTACTTTGACATACGCACACAAAAAGAAACGCAATGAAAGATTGAAAACTAGTTCAATAATCACCATTCATATATATTTTTAACAATGTTTATGAATGAATGACTAGGTTTAACACACCTTGGGTGATGAAGAGTAGCATACTTAGGATGTGTTACATCAAACTTGCTTGGAGGAACACCTTCAGAGTTGATCAGTGTAAACAAGAAAGCCCTTAAGAGAAAAAAAAACATTCCCGATTTAAAAGTTAAGCAATGATAGCATTGTTAACTATAATTATGAGAAATAAGTTGAATTGTATTAGATAATAAATTAGTACTTAATCTCACAATGTGGCTTTAGTATGACCACCATCCTAACCATCATCATCATCATCATCATCATCATCACCATCTTCATTATCACTATTAATAATTACTAATAATAACAGTCATCATTATTGAAGGGATTCCAGCAAAATTGGCATATATCGCTTTTTTGGTGATTTTTTTTTTGCAGGATTCTTTACATACAGACTTGTTTTGACATGAGGAATGTCATTCTGTGACATTTTTTCATTATTTTTTTTGGTTCGTTTTCAAGAAAAATGGGACAAAAACTTGAGTCGACGCAAAACAAAAACAACTACAGAGAAAAAATCACAGAACAACATTGCTCATGTCAAAACAAATCCGTATGTAAAGAATTCTATTACCACCTTCATCAATGAATCACCATTATCATACCATCATCATCATCATCATCATCATCGTCATTGTCATCCTTATCTCCAATGCTACCAAAATTAAGCAAATTTTCTTCTCAAAACTCACTCATCCATCAAACAAGTTTATGGCTTATTGTACTTGTGTGTGGGATTTTAAAGTATTCTCAAATGACCTGATGACTGCTAATGTGGATCCTCGTCGTCATTATCACCATTTTCATTGTCATTATCATGACTGCTCTCAACCTCTCACAAAAAATTAATGATTTCCTCAAGTCAATCGAATGGAATATTTTTCATCATCATAATAGTCTTAAAGAAATTTCCCACCTTTCGGAAGGCATGTATTTTCCACGTGGAACAACACTACGCCATGGTTGATCACTGAACCCTCCACACAAATTCCCATTTGTACCCTGAAATTTAAATGCAATGGTGAAAATAAGATTGGCAACAATGGCAAAGAAGAGGAATAGTGAGCAGAAATCAGGGCACGGTTGTTTAAAAGAGGTTTTCATCTTGCTTGTTACAAATGATTTTGAAAGCTAATTTCAAGCTAATGGTAAAGAAACATCTAAGGGAACTGGTCATGACAAGTTTGTTCAAAGAGGACCCACCTTGTCTGGGGTAGGGAGGCTATCGAACACACCACCTATCTTGTATACATTACTGACAAAATTTTATTGGTTTAAAAGTTTGAGTTGACGCAGAAACATTCAGCTGGCAAGAGTCAGCATTGTTAGATAAACAAGAAAAGTAAGGTTTGAATCTCACTGTCATTTTTTACTGCTGGATAGAGGGGTGGCAATGCAATAAAGACACCATCTTTTGAGGTTGAGGAAGGGGGATGCAGGCAGAGGCCACCATCTATTTTGGGGTTTGGTGGGTCCTGTTCAAGTATAGCAGTTTTGACCACTTCCCAAGACAAAATTGATGATGATGATGATGATGATGATGATAATGATGATGATGATGATGTTGATGATGATGATGATAATGATTATAAAAGATAATTATCAATAATTTGTAACAGACAGGATTAAAAAAGGCTTTTTTTCCAAAAGCTGCAAGTAACTTACTAAGACAACAGTTAAGGTTGGTGAATGTCCATCACACTTTGCATGAAATGCCTCAGCTGAGAATCCATCCTTGGAACCTCTGTATAACAGTTGCCACTCCTGCTGTTCATTGCCAAACCAAACATTCAGTGTATTTTGAAACTTGAGCCGATCCTTGGACAGGATACTTGTGTTATGGAACACCTTTTGCGCTGCTCTGGGTCTTAGACGAGGGTCTTCAGCTTTTCTGAAATGAGTGGGAACTGCTGCAAAACGATACCTAGGAAGTAAGACATTACATCATGAGGTGCCATATTCTGTTTCCTGTCAAGATTTTATTTTACAGTAATATTTGTTAAAAGCCACACATAAACCAATGAGTAATCCCTTACCAGTGGTGAATGCTTCAATTTCACTATTTTTTATATATAAATATCATTATCATTTTTGTATCTATACTATATATTTTTTATAGTTTATACCAGTAAATTTAGTAAGGGGACAGGATAACCTCATGGTCCTCCTTTTCAAATATATTATGTACAATTTTTATTGCATATGTATTTGAATAAAGTATTACAATAATACTGTTAGTTACGTAGTACATTAATTTTACTGATGGTATGCATGAGTAATACTGGTAATAGGTCAAAGCATTTTTTGCCATCAATTTCTCATTAATATTTATTTAACATGTAAAAAAAGTTTCAATAATAATGACTAAACACTCATTAAAGATCAAGTACCAATAATAATTATTTATTTGTGATCTCCAGTACATATTTGATTAGAAACTGGTTTATGAGGGTTTATCACAACATCCAGAGATGAAAAATTTCTGGAATAACATATATTTACAATACAAAGTTTATTAATTCATCCATCAAGGTTACCTCTCCAATGACACCTCCATTGGTACCACTCCTGTGGGCTCCACTTCTTCGGCATACACAGTACTGTCAATCAACAGTAATTTGATATGCTCTATCACTCCTGAAAGTGCCTAATTACAATGAAATATGAATGAAATATAGAATAAAACGACTTTTTTAAATTTTCCAGACATGTTTCGTGGTACAACCGTCATTGTCAGTGTGACAGTTATGAAAACAAGTGTTGAATTTTATAGCGCCCAGGTCACAATGCATCCATTGCATTACGTTACAGAAAATTATGTTACGTGGATTCAAAGTTACAATGGAGCTAGAATGCATGTGCACCTAACCAAAATGACTGACAGTAAGTCAAGGTGCCTACAAGGAAAGTGTCAAATTAATATGTATGACCTGCTGATTGAGGTCGGGCTTTTCCCATTTTATGTACAAAAAATAATAGATTGTTTAAGCGTAACTTGAAATTTAGTAGCTGCAGAATCTAAAATATTGTAAACATGTCTGGAAAATTAAAAAAAAGTTGCTTTGTTTTTGAAAGTTTCAACATTGTTGCTGTTGTCTTGACCACTTAAATATAGAATAGTGGTGATGTGTAAGTCATTAGTACTGTTAAATTTCCACATTTCTACATTTACATTTAATAAATGCCAATAAACTTCCTGGTGGAGTATTACTGACTAAAGCAATAATATTTCAAGTGAAGGTCAGAGAGAAGAAATTATTTTTTTCTTTCAGGTTTTTATCTCAATATTTTTGTGGTCTGTTAAGTGCTGCTAAAATGACTTCTTTGAAGCTAAACAAAAGTTCTAAAATGATTAAACAACTATCTTAACCAAAGTAGAGCCCAGACTTGTCATTTCAGACATTGCTTACAGTGTAACAGTTGATTCAGTTCTTAGGCTGAAGTCATAAGCTTGTTGGGCAAATTTGAGACGTCAAAATCACAAAGTAAATATCAAACTATGCTGCTGACACAAGAACCAGTCTGTGTGCATGCCAAATTAGAGCAAATTCAGATAAATTTGGATGTCAAGGCCAAATCATCACTTACATTGTTTTTGCACCTGGCTCTACAATTAAAAACAGTAGTGCATACTTAACAGAACATACATGTACAGTATCTCTCATAAATAATTTTGTTCACTGGACATTCTTATTAACAAGGTTGAAGCCACTGACATTCTCAAAAATCTGCTGATTGATACAGTGTATGTTAAGGATTGAAGTCTACTTCTCAATGTGTGGATCACAGAGGCCTCTTTAACCTTAAATTGTACACCAAGGAAAGACCAGATTTTTGATGGGCATTAAAGGATATGTGATTTTCTTTACCTCCCTTATCTTGTTGTTATCCTCTTCTGTCCACTGACGGGTTGGTTTGTTCACACCAGAATTCCTTTTTGCCCACAACAGGACTGCACGCCAAAGCTCCTCTTCAGACACTGCAAACTGAATGGTAACGAAAAAAGTTGACACTACACTCAGACCACAAGTGTCCACATGGCTCAAACTTAACATGGTTTATGTGGCATGAAACAACTTTGGACTTAAAATTACTACACCCCCTGGATGGGATGGTAGTCCACCAAAGAATACCCAGCATGTAGTGACAACGAAGATTACTACTAACTCCCCCCTGGATGGGATGCTAGTCCATCACAGTATACCCAGCATGAAGTGACTAGGAGTATTACTACTCCCCCTGGATGGGATGCTAGTCCATCATAGGATTAACCCAGCATGAAGTGACCAGGAGTATTACTACTCCCCCTGGATCCCTGGATGGGATACTAGCCCATCACAGGATACCTAGCAAAAAGGAACTTGGAGTATTACATAACTATACCACTCCTTCCTTGATGGGACACAAGGCCATCATAAGGTTATCTTCATGTTTGGACTCTGCAGCAAGTCAGTGGTATACATGTATGTACCTATTCATTACTGTAAACCATATATATAGCAGATCACACTGCTCAACTATGGAAATGCATTGGGAATCGGGAACTGGCTAGTGTATATTAAAAAACACCCTTATAATATGATATCAGTGTTAAGCTAACACTGATATCACTCCATGCTTGCTAAAAATAGGAAAGAAAAAGGTGTCCTGAACCTGATCACTAGAAACAAGTCTGATCATCGCTGGCTTTGGAAGAAGAAGAAATCCCTCAGTTTTGACAACCTCCTCGGCATTTTCCTCCATGAAACCTACACACTTGTCCACTAACGATGAAACGCCTCCAGCACTGTTTCCTCTTGAAACAGACATTGCGTCTGCCAAAAACTCAGCTGCACTTTCTACACTAAGATTGTCCATAAAATATTGCTCGCAAGCTAGCTGTAAGTCTGTTATTTCAAGGTCCTCAGCAATTCTCAGCATTTCAAAGGCTGTGCGGCTATGGAGCTCAATCTATAAGCAAAGAAAAATTAATATACAATGCGGTATTTTCCAACCATTTTAAATGATCTGAAATGAAAACCTACCACTGGTAGCACCCCATATTTCTAGAGCTTAACCCATTTTTTAAAACTAATACTTCCAGCAACAAGCAGTTTTTCATTCCCCCTATCCCCTCCCCCTCTCTCCCCTTCCCCACTTCTTACCTATCCCTTCAGGATGTTATTCCATCACAAGATACCCAGCATGAAGTGACTAGGAGTATTACTACTCCCCCCTGGATGGGATGCTAGTCCATCACAGGATACCCAGCATGAAGTGACTAGGAGTATTACTACTTCCCCCTGGATGGGATGCTAGTCCATCACAGGATACCCAGCATGAAGTGACTAGGAGTATTACTACTCCCCCCTGGATGGGATGCTAGTCCATCACAGTTTACCCTGCATGAAGTGACTAGCTTATAGGAGTATTTCTACTCTCCCCTGGATGGAATGCTAGTTCATCACAGGATACCCAGCATAAAGTGACTAGGAGTATTACTACTCCCCCCTGGATGGGATGCTAGTCCATCACAGGATTACCTAGCATGAAGCAACAAGTATTAATTTATTATGACCATCTCCCCCCTTCTCTTCCCCCCAGTATTACTTCCCACTAGAAAGGCTGGTATTATCTATCACACGATACCCGTCATTCACATGAAGTGACCAGGAACATTACTATGACCCTTTCCCAACTCCTGGTTGGACTACTAGCCCATCAACATAACCACGTTGAAGTGACTAACATCCCATCCAGAGGGAGTACTAATATAATACTCCTAGCCCATCACAGAAAACCCAGTATGATTCGAATAGGAGCATTACTACTCCTCCCTAGACAGGATGGTAGTCAATCTCGAGGTTACCTCGAGCATTAATTTTTGCTACTAACACTTTGCTAATACTCATTGAGAAATGTTAGTAGAGCAAATCTACATTCAAAACTATCCATTCGTTCTGGACACCTCTGTAATACACATCTCATGCGCAGACAGCTCTGTAACATTAGGCAATTCCTCCAATTTGAAATGCAATAATTAAAAGCTATTGCAAGCTGTGGATGAAGTTGTCTGTGTCTTGCAAAGGAAAATTTACACCAACAAAGGAAACTAGTCTTATGTGTTTTTGCAAGATTGTGAGATATGTTGCAGGTCTAATGTGTTTCCTGCGTTTTCTTCAAGACTGCAACTTCCAATGCAATACAACTAACATAATGATATCAAGAGAAGGAAAAGTTGTGTGACATACAAGGGCACCTTTGGCTCCAGCAACAGAGGCCAAGTGAATAATTATTAGACTCCACAAAAGTTCAGTCTTTTAACCCTTTAATCCCTAGTATCAAAGAACAAATTCTCGTATCTTGTCCCAATACTTTTCTTATAAAAGTACTAAGGCGAAGTTATTAAAATATCAAGAAAATTCACCTTGGGTGATCAGATCCTTAATTCTCATGACATCAGGGGTTGAATAAGCATTGATAGTACAAGGAGAAATTTGACACTGATCATTGCTGGGTTGACACGTTATGGATGCACAGGAATGTAAAACACTTCGACTTCAGCTCATAAATAAACATAACTTGGCTGAATCATTCTTTGTACTCATATTAATATAATAGAATACAAGAATCATCAGCGACTCTCAAATTGAAAGCTTCGTAGAATTACCTTTCCAGTGTAAACAAATATGAGCACCTCGCGGAACACATCAGGTCTGAAATCGGGTTTTCTCACCGTCAGCTGTGCGAGAACTGATTTGGAAGACCACAACTCTCGCTGGCGATTCCGAAAATAATTGCAACGCGCTATCAACAACAGCCTGTGTGCGTACATGGAAACTTCATCTTTTCCAACAAGGAATAACACATCTGCAGAATCGTGATCGTCGATTAAGTTTTGCAAATCGCGCAGAAGCGCCTCAACACCAAGCCAAGTTTTCTCCTTCGCTTCGAAAGTGTCCATGTTTTCGAAATGTTTGATTCGTACCGCGGAAAGCGAGCTATAAACTAGGACCAGCTTTACTCGGTCAATAACAGGCAAACAATGCGTGCATAGAGCTTACAAGGGAACTTAACTTTGCCGTTCTCTGCAAAACAACAACGTGAAATGACCAATTCAAGGTTTTATGGAGAACGTGAACACACGATGGTGAATTTTCATTCTCTTTTTTAACTTGAACGCCACTCCTGCCACTTTGGTTAATGGGTAGTTTTATGTTTCTCTAGAAATTGAACCGGAGTTGAAATAATCGCGAAGTGGCACAAATAAAATAAAGCTATATCAAGTGACGTTTTCGTTGGCGTTGCCATCATATAAGTTCCCTATTATCCTGCATGAATAATCTTTTTCAAACAAACCTCCGAAACTCCATGCACAATTTTATTTTACCCTTTTCGGTCACATTCCGTAATAAAAATAAGTGAAAACTTTGAGTGTTATTTCAATGTCATTCTTTTGTTTATTTTTACCACTAAATGCATTTCGGAACGCTAATTATAATTCCTAATTTTTTCTCTAAATAGCTGTTGCAGCTCAAACAAATTCCAGTTTTCTCGTGACTTCCATTGGGTCCTCTATCTAGTTGAACATAACAGCCTGTGCTGATTTTGGCCAATGCAGTGCACAAATGAACAAATATTTCGTATATTTGATATCCCGACTTTCAGTCTTTGTTACAGCTCCTTGCCTCTACTATAAAAAGTAAGTAGTAATTAGTTCTAAACATGTGTGAAATAAAACTTGACTTGATTTAGCAAATTTGACGTATACAATATATGCGTATTTTTCGGGAACCCCTTTTCCTGTCGTTTCGCTTTCTTTTTTGAGTACAGGGGTTAGAAACGCTACTCTCTGCATTTCTTATCTGCTTGCACTTTGAGCCTCGGCAAATTAAAACAAACGCAAAGTGCAAAAATAGTTAACATACCTGGTAAAGGCGAAAAACGATGGAATGAGAAACTTAATTTGCCTGTTTTTCTTCGTTAAAAATTTAGGAATTTTTAAAGGTTCTCCTAAAGATCCGAATCCATTTGTTAGACGCAGAATAATCAGTTCACTTCAAAACTGTGAGAATATCAATTTTTATTACCTTCACCAACTCTAATTTTAAGCAATTCGTTCATAGTTTCTACCAGTTAAAAGTAATGATCTCCACGATTTATTTCTGATGGAATCTACTAAAATATTGTAACCAAGCCCCTTTACGGCAAAAGTTATGTTTTTTCATGGTACAAGGTTTCAGTAATTTCTGTCCAACATTTTACCGGGCAAATGTTCCTTTACTATTCCCATAAGGCTTTTTCTTTCATCTGGCAATTCGTCGTGGCTTTCAATGGCCTCTTTCTTTTTTGTGAACCCTGCTCGGTTTAAAATCACCAGCACATTGCAAACCAACACCAGCGCTGCGCCCACGATGCTATACACGTTAGCGGTGTAGTCCAAGAAGAGCAGCTGTAGAATAAACGCCAAAGCGATGTCCAGCGTTCGCACGAGAGCAACCACGCCTGCTTTCTCCAACTGCAGGGATCTGGTGAGAAGTGCCTGGCCACCTATAAAAAGAGATTGAAATAGGCTATATTTGTATTCGTATTTAATATGCTGGATGCAATAGGGTTGGTTGAGGAAGTTGTGATTAAAGTGCGAGTATTTTAACTATCGCCCTGTCAAACATTAATTTTGAAGATTACATAAGATCGGTTTTCACGAAAATAATTACGCGTATGCTTTAGTTGTGCTTTACTACACTCCGGTGATTGGTTAGAAAAGTTCGGGTCACTTTGTCAACCAATGAGAAGTAAAACCAAAATCAATCGTGACTTGCTCGGACGAGTTTTTCCGCGCTTGGCGCCGGTTACATGTATTTGCTTCGAACTCTGATTGGTTTAATGTGCTGTCTCCGTCGGCTGTGATTGGTTAGAGTAAATGCATTGGTTTTGGTTTTACGACACTCAATTGAAAAGCGCTCTAAACAACGTGAAGTACAAAATAAGCATTTACTCACCGAGGCCACAGAAACCGAGTCCCAGTAGGAACCACTCGTGTGAGCGCCCGCATATGACACTCTGGAAAGAGCCTGAAGCAAGAATAGCTCCTATTGTTAGGACCACGCTGGAAAGACCCACAAAGAGCACTGGCACCAAAACGTTGACACCTTTCAGCTTTCTGATTGCGATAAGTGCAATGGAGGTCAAAATGGCGCCACACAGGGCAACTACGCTGGCAGTAATCTGTAGTCAAAATACAATATTAATTTTTTTATCAATTTGTGCCGTAAATTGAAAATCGTTTATGTTATTAGTCTTGAAGTGCCCATGCGTGATTTTCTTAAGGACGGTGCCTACTTTTGTCACTGCGCATACCTTCTGCGCATCTCGAGATACTCGAGTTTCCTACATCCTCGTTCCCAGAGCCTACGATCTTCTGGTCAGTGGTTGGATCGTAGGCCCTGGTAACAGCCATTACCGGATGTCGTGAATTTCACAACATCCGGTAGCGCACGCTCAGTGTGATAAATTGCCATTGCGCTTGCTCACTATTATTATTGCTCAGTACTGCTCAGTATTCGGAAGTAAAGACAAATGCATAGAAGCGTATAGCGCATCAGGTTTTCGACAGCCAATGAAAAAAAAGATATTTTTGGATGGACCCAGAGCCACTCGTTCAACAATGTAAAAAAAAACGTTGGGGCTCTGGGGACGAGAATGGGTTTCCTATGGGTGGTTCCTACTAATACAACAATATTTTGCGCGGTTTAAAACTATACGGAGAAAGCAGAACTAAGCAAGTGCTCTTGGTATCCAAAAGAAAATTGGGGGTAACCATGCATTTTTCAGAGATAATTAAGCTTCAATTTTGGAAAAACTGCCATAAATTGCTTTAATTTTGGCGCTTTTTAGAAATATTGTTGCTTAATTATCTCTGAAAAATGCGTGGTTACCCCCAATTTTCTTTTTGGATTTCAATAGCCCTTGCTAAGATCTGCTTTTCCTGCATAGTAATAAACCATACAAAAATACTTCTGTATTAGTAGGCACCGTCCTTAAATGATTTTCGAAAACCTTTAAATTTGCCGCCATTTTGGCTCATCACTTGACTTAGTCTTCTCTCGGAGCTTTGACGTAGATTAAGGAACACTTGACTTCAATTTAATTAATTCATCTTAGCTTTTCAATTGCTCGCGTTCTGTGTCAGAAAAGTTCTCTTCAACCAATGACATTGCAGATATAACACGAAGACCGACAACAAGATACCAACATGCACTCACTATTTTCCTTTCATTTCGTTTGCAACACTCAGCGCTGGATCCTGGATCTAAGCACATGACGTCCATCGGCCTTCCTAGGCTTGCTAGACCGCAAAAATATAGGATTTTAAAAACTTGTAAAAAAAAAAAAGCGTTTTCTGCAAATCGAAACATTTTTTCGCGGAAATTCTTTGGGTGATGTGTAGATTCAGGTGAAATAATAATAATAATAATAATAATAATAATAATAATAATAATAATAATAATAATAGTAATAATAATAAAATACATGTACACTTTAATTCAAAACGATTTCTGGCAAAACCAGGATGCTTGAATTCCTGTTTCTCGCAGGCATCCTAAATTGGATGTAGACGGCAAGATGAAGTCGTGGTCTAAAAGTCTCGAGTTCATCACAGATAACGTTTTTTGTTACAATGTAAACATAGTTATTTTTTTTGATTATTGTCAATTCAACGCTTTAAAAGAAATGGTTAATGTCAGTTAGTTTCTAGAGAATCGTGTTGCGGAGTCGGTGAAGAAGTAATTTTTTTTGATAAATTAAAACGGTGTAATATAACTAACTGTGTTTTTTTTTTGTTCTAGAGCTTGTAAGTTCTTGTTAAATTGATCTTTAAAGTTTGCTAAATTTAAGCCTCGACATAAGCCCTCATGGAGATTCTCAGGGTTGAAGCAAAAATCCCTTGAAACTCGCAATACTTAATAAAAGGATCTGATCAAGAGGATTGTAGTTTCGGGATAAATACATGAAACTCTCTCAACACACAAGAAACGAGCGAAATCTATTTTCAAGTCGGAACGGCCGGAACGTTTTTACGGAGACTCTCTCTTAATTTCTTTACGGTGGCTAATTTACCTCATTAACTCAGTGGCAGATAAAACCAAATTTTCGTCTGCAACCTTAGTAGATAAAATGTAACGAAAACCTGTTTCGCACCTGTTCCCAATCGCTCGTTAGGTTGGTAGTCTCCATCGGTCGGGAGAACAGAAAAGTGGGTCTGGCTATTAACACTACACCAGTAAAACACAGCAAGGTGGCCAACGCATCAAATAAACCCCATGATTCGCCCAGCAAGAAGTGAGCCAGGACGCCTGTAAATATTGGAGAGGAAAATACGATGACTGTGGCATCTGCTAAAGGCATGTGCTGAAAGGCGTAAAATTGACAACAGAGAGCCAGGGTTCCTGCGACACCACGGACGCACAAGAACGGCAGATGCTTCGTGTCGCCTACGACAGAAATTTCGCCGTAGATCAAAGGGGGAAGAACGAATAGCACTTGCACCAAGCTACGGAAGAAAACTACTTCTTGTGGAGGGATTTCGTGTAGCAGTTTGACAAGCAGGGATGAAACTGCGAAGAAGATACACGAAGACATGGCGCAGATCACACCTAGGGTTCTCTTGAGCGGGGAAAAATTCTCCGGATTTTGATAATCGTCTGTTTTTGGTGTTTTCTTTTTATGCCGCGGTTTTTTATGATGATGTGTTTTGGACAACGTTAAGCCAAGCATCTTGGATTTCTTTTACGCCGGAAGAAAAAGAAACTCTTACCACACGACTTCATAAGCTCCGGCCCAAGCGCAAAAACAGCCAAAACAGCAGAAATTCTCGCGAGACCATAAATACTTTCCTTGTCGCAAGGACCTTATGGCGAGTTCACAAGAAACAATTAAAAATAATTTATTTTTTTAAGCCTTTTATTGCGGAATTAAAGTTTTTTTCGGTTTCCTCTGTTCAATCTGAATAGGAATTACATGACGCACTGTTTCAAAAGAACATTGTCGCCGTTAGTGAATCTCTACGAAAATGTAATTAGTATATAACTTTGAAAACAGCTGTAGTTTGACTCGCAAATCTCACGCAGTGAATAATTATGCGTGTTCGCATTAACCTGAGCACAATAAAAGATGAGTTCCCTTGCGTCTTTTCAAAGCTCTTGTTGATTTTTCAGCTTTGGTGTAATCGGGTGCAGAGCCCCTTCAACAAGTTTTCATTTTCAGAATTTTTCGTTTTCAAAACTGAGTTCGCGTTTGGAAAATGTTTTGCTCGAAAGATTCCAGTTTGGAAACCGTAGTGGGCATGTAGTCGATGAAATAACGGAAAGAAAAGTTTGCGTTTCAAAACACAAAATACGTATATATGTTGACAAAGCCTTAGTTTTCTTTCATACGACAGCTGGCTCCAGAAGTGAATTTCAAACTGAAGCCAACTAAAAGCTATGCTTGAACTAAGCGCTCGTCCAATCAGAGACAAGTAATGTTCATTGCCACTCGAGAAGAAAATCTCTTTCTAACCAATCAAAATTTAGCAGGTTTGACATCAACTGTACTGAGGACTTATAATGATTTCATTTCTCCGTTTTGATTTATGAAAATTTTACAAGAAAATAAAGCGACTATGAAACAAATCATTTTAACTGTGATAATTTGACCATTTTGTTTTAAAAATTACCTTCTCAAAACCTCCGAAGAATTTTGGTGCCTACTGAGAATTCAGTATTCCTCAAATCCTTTATCCATCGACTAGTGGTAGTTTTCTCGTACAAAATAGCTTTGGCTCGATAACGCGTCCGCTGTTCAGAGTCCACGGCGGAAATCGAGAGTAAAACCTAGCTCAATTTCAATGTGGTTCTTTTAAAATCGTAAACCATTCTCACTGCTAAAACACCACTCGCTATCTTAGCGGAATTAAGATATGGGAGGCAAAATTTAGCCTAGAAGGGATCGAGGTCGCAAGGCAGTGAGGAAAGCAAAGCGGGACGTCGAGGGAGGGTAGAAAATATTCTATCAGCCGAGGCAGAGCACGTAACTTGGCAAAAGAGGCAAAAAGAACGGGATTTCTAGAGAACCATCCGGTAATGAATTGAACAGAGGGTGTTAAAAACAGGTAAAAAATTCACGCGGCTGATTTCGTGAGTATTTGAGTTCGACGTAGAAAGAACACACTCCTAATGCAGATTGGAGTCGAGATTATAACGAATGAATGGATCTTGGGGCGCGTATCTGGCATCCCCCGCAGATTTTGCAGGGGCGGATGACATCATCACCAACTTGGCAAAGGAGAGAGAGCCTAGGATCGAGATCATCGAACGCACTCCCTAATCCTTTGATTATTACTAGTTTAGCAGTGCCGGAGAATGTTGTAACGTTTTCAATCTTTTAGCTAGCTTTCAAATGATTGAAAATCGACTTTTGAATTTCTGATAATGAATATTGTGCACGTGTCCCGAAATATTTTCGGCAGTTTTGAGAAAAGCACGTCTGGTTCGAATACCTAATTCATCTCCGGTTTACTTGAGCCCGGGAACGTCGGATTATAGGTCTAACGTCCTGTAATCACTTGGCCATGAATCCCCCTCCTGCCTCATTAGTAACTGACTGTAGCGCTTTTTCCAATTCCAGTTCTCGCGGTATAGCATCAGTATGATTGTGATTGGATTCCCGTTTTTCAGTTTGCGTCTTAGAGAGAGTTTAGAATTACGTTTTCCGACAAACGGCCGAAATGACCACGTGACCATGTTCATCCTTCATTTACCGCTCGCTGATTTCAGTTTCTCAATAAAATTGAGTAGCTTTGCGTTAGCATGAAAGGCAGAATTGTTTAGCACTCAGTCTTCATTGCGTCGACGAAGGAGACGCTTCCTAATCGAGTCGTTCCAATACTGTCTATCATGCCCAGCGCGCGTGTTCCTTAGCGCAAAAAATCGAGAAAATATGCAGGTGCAAAATCGCACCGTCACAATAGCATAATGAATATGACAGTCCATCATGCCCAGCGCGTTTCGTACCCAGTGCCTACCGCTGTAAATGTTCAGCGGCAGCAGCCTACCGCTGTAAATGTTCCTAAGCGCGAGTAATCGAGAAAAGAGGTTGTATATCGGATAGGATTGTATATCGGATGGGATTGATATAAAAATAGATATTAACTAGTAGTAATCGAAGATTATAGTGCGTCGACTTAGGCCCCTAGGCTTTTAACTGGGTTGCATAAATCATGTTAAGATTACAGGAACCTGTAAGTATAGTTGCAAAACATTAGGTTATTGTCTGGCAACAATTGACAACAGCCGTTAGAAACGTTTTATGCTACCTGTCCCAGGTGTTTATAGGGCATCCTACCAAGGATGCGGCGGACATTTCAGAAATAAAAGGATCTTACCTTGTCTTGTACTTTTCGCAGTGAAACCACGAGGAACGGTACGAAACGCGCGCGGGACGTCAAGATGCTATTGTGACGTTTTTATAATGAACGGTGAAAGAAACGTTCCTCGGAGATGCATGACATGACCACACTGAAGAAACGTCTATGCTTTTTAAAACCATTTTTGACACCTTTTGATATTTATTTTTATAACAATTTAATTTACAGGTTCCTGTAATCTTAACATGATTTATACAACCCAGTTAGAAGCCTAGGGGCCTAAGTCGACGCACTATAATCTTCGATTACTACTAGTCTATGTACTAATTTTTCCTGAAGAAAACACAAACGTGAATCTTACGTTTGCCGTAAACGTGATTCGAAATCTCTGATACGTGATTCGAAATCTCTGATCATGTTTTAGCACTGAAATGCGCGCGAACCAAAGTAACAGCGTAATGATCAATTTGCGTTTGTGACGTCAGCTTTTAAGTTCCCTTGTAACAGGAATGCGTTGGGTCATCCAAAAGTGTTAGAATAACATTTCGACATAAGAGCATTATTTCTTCTTCTTTTCCGCTAGTATTGAGGAAAAATGAGAAGGAAAGGTGGTCTTATTGTATTTCCTCAGTTTTCTGCTGGTAAGTAACGTTTGCAAATGTAAGACTTTCCTCTTTTACGGAATTCAGTATATTAGTCTCTGGATTTTAAACTGCGCATGATGCAATTGTTTTATCTGACTGTTTATCTGAGTATACCAAACATATATGTGATTTACTTGCATTTTAAAAAGTCCGGCAAATGGTAAAGTAATACAAAAGGCTCCATAAATCAGTTATTTTATTTCAATTAAGTCTTTAATCTTTAATTTGCTCTGAACTTAAAATCTCTGATCTCTGTGGAAGAAAACAAGAACACGAAGTAGAAAAAAAAAAAACCCAAAATATCGCGTTGTCGTGTTGTGGGGATAAACAGTTAGTGTTTTGAATTTGTTTTATACTTGCGTTGCTAATCAACGGGCGCGCGAAAACTGAGCGCACGAGCTAAACAAATTGTGACGGTTATCCAGTTTGCGTTTGTGACGTAAGTTTTTCAGTTGTTATGAAAAAAGTTGAAATGAAAAGGAAAGAATAATTCATATCATTACTTTTACTCAGATTTGTTGGTGTCCGACAGTTTGCAAAGGTAATCACTAGTTTTATCTCCTCTTATCTACTTTCATCCCGTTGAATCATTTCAGTGAATGCGCAGTTGTGGCGATTTAAACGAGTAAATCTTTTGCATTGAAGAAGTAGCAGTTTGCGTCGGACGCTGAGAATGTAAAAATTTCAGACGTTTCGGGACTAATCAGTGTCTCTTCATCAGTGATGAAGGGACAGTAGTTTGGATGAATGAGTGTCGATCGTCAATCATCATCTTCATCCTCGAAGTTTTGTTACTCATGACCTCGAAAATGAAGCTGGCTGACTGACTATCGTGTCCATACGTTTAAACTCGAGATAAAAAAGACAAAATTAAAAACTGTTCACATTGGTTTACAAAGTTTTTTTTAACCCGTTACACAAGTTTATTTTGAAAAAACGCCAATTTTTTTAAAGTCCTTTGCGTGGTGTCTTGAAAAAGGGGTTTTCGGAACTGTTTCTGGTCTTAAGTTTAGCTAAATATTCTGTAATGTGTAATGTACTGAAATTTGTCCCTGCAAGTTTCAAAATGAACAAATCAGAGTTAAGTTTCACTTACCGAGTTTTTCCATATAACACGATTCAGAGTTGTAGAGTCTCTGATTTAAAGGTGTATACAAAGCATTTGTACTTGAAAACACGAGAAAAGGGAATAGGCAAAGGAAATCAGAATTTGGTTTCATTTTTTAAACAAATTAGGTCGTTCGGGAGATGGGAAACGAAACATTCAATAGGACCCATCGATTCAGTATTGACAGTGTTTAGCAATTATCCTTTACTCAGTAGAGGATCTGGGCACTGGCTAAGTAGCTAAGCGTTTCCACCACATAAGTTATGTCTATTGGTATCAAGGCAAAACTATAAATTGCTGCTGATCGAACAGAAGATCTGTTTATCCCTAGTGTTCACATCTATGCATCTATGTTTTTCGTAGTGCCAACCAACCCTTCATTATAGGAACTTTATTACATATCATAGTGTTTAAGTATTAACTTTTTTGTAGCTTTTCTTTTCATACTGTATCCTTCCGTTTGACATTGTAATTGTATGAAATTGTAATTGTATCCGTCGTCATGTCCTTATCTTCTTTTTTTGATTTCATCTTGTGAGGAGGCCTAATTTAATATAAGCTTCATAGTTTCCTTTAGGTCTCTTCGCCATTGTTAAATCTTTCTCTTATTTTTTGTTTTCATTATATTTGTGGTGTGGCAAAATAAATGAACTAAACTAAACTAATCACAGAGCATAAATGACATATAAAAATGTAGTTTTGACCTCTGATTGGCTGATTTGAACATCAACCCGTTAGGACTGAAAATGGAAAACAAAAAAATCGTGAAGAAAAGGAATCTGAACCAAGTGTCCTGGAAGTCTCCTTTAGAGTCATCCCCTTCATCATCATGACAATTTTTATTTTAGTGTCATTTGTAATTGTAGTCAAATGATGCCATCATGGAATTGGCCCATTTGCACTGATTTCGTGGTACTTCCATTTTTCAAAGCTCAAGTAGTCCTGTGCAAGATTATACTTCCTAAATACCATCACAGAGTCCTGGGATTTCTTTCCACCACCCCCGCCTGCAAATTTCACATTGATGTTTTTGACATATTCAAAATGCATACTACTGTAAACAATCTTAAACATTAATCTCAAATGGGCTGCGTTGCTCTCAGCTTATTTAAATGTTCTTCCCATACTTGAACATTCATCTTGAATACGACATTCCTTAGATTTTGGGCGAAAACAACACCAAAACAGAGAAAACACAGCAAGAGAAAACAATCTGGTTCAAATACCAAACACAGGCCAAAAAGTGTTCCTTGATTTAACTACACCAGATATGATAAACATTGCAAATATTTTTAAGGATTTCCTATGAAAGGGTCACATATTGTTTTTTAGGCCAGATACGCACTCCAACTTCCCCAGTTTTAGCGTGCACTGTGCATTTTGTGCACAAAAATAATGTGGATCCCTGAATTTCACCACATTAAACTTTCACAAAACTAAAGCAAAGAGAAAATCCCAAGTAAATTAATCTTGCTACACAATTCAACATGTATTACTAGCATTTAGTGCAGTGAATGCTAAACTGGGCAAGTTTGGAGCATTTTTCTGTTTTTGTTTTGGCCCAAAAAGCAATATACTCCCCACAACTTTTGCAGCAGACTTCAATCTAGCATTTGTAAATTTTACAAAAGAAACTCCCAAGATTGAGCAAAACTCAATTTTAATATTGGACTCCTACAACAGGGTAAGTACAAAATTTGACAGAGGGATGACTGTTTTTGCACTACTGTTTCCTTTGATGCGTTCCAAGTGTTCAGATGTAATCAAGCCATTAAATTCCTTAGAATAAATCAAGCTGTTCCAAATGCCTTCAGCAAATATTCCACATAGCTACTTGGCAGTGAAGCTTAATAGGAAATTATTTATCCTCTCATCGAGACAGCTGCTGTTGTCTTCCAGCCAGTAACAGTCTGTAGACTTGGTGAAGAGCACTTCAAGATCAGCATTGCAATTCTGCAGGTTAAAAGCCATCATGTCTGACCACGTACATAGAGCATGCTAAAGGTCCCAGGAGCCATCCCTGTGGTCGGGTATGCATTTACTTAGATCTGGCACGCATCTTTCTTCTTTTACGCTTCAGTCTGTTGGGAAAAATATACCGCCTCAGTGTAAGCAACGAAGCCCAAAAAATCAAAATGACCCGAAGTAGTACCAAACAGCATAACATGAGTACTAGGATCAAAGAATCGGGTCTCTGATGCAGCAAATAAAATCACTGGGCTCCAGCACACTGCCAAGGGGCTATTGTTGTTTGAGGTTTGATTTCCCTCTATCATTACATGTAACTGAAAATTGGTGACACACTGTTGTAAATTTGGCAAGCAACCGATATCTTTATGACACTGAAGACCAGTTTCCATGATTGCTACAATGAGTTTAGTGATTGCAGTGTTTTTTTTTTATTGAAACCCTTCTCAAGCATTTAAGGCAACTGCAGCAACAAATATCCCACTGAAAAAACTCAGCCACTCTCGAACACTTTGCAGCAACTGTGGCATAGCAACCATAAGGTAAACGCACCATCATGGCTCTATGAAAGATTAGGAAACACTCTGGAGAACTATTAGAGTAACTAGGGAATACCCCGCCACTCCAAAAGTGACCCTGGAACGAGTGGATACGTGGCTACGCAGTTACGTGGCTACGCAGCTACGCGGCTCACACAAAGAACGAGGCATAGTCATACAGTCATGTCCTTCTACGTGGCTACGCAGATACCACGTAGCTGCGTAGCCACGTAGCCACTCTTTTCAGGATTACTTTTGGAGCGGCAGGGTATTCCCTAGTTAAGCCGAACTATTCTTTTTCAACCCGTCGTTGAACGGTCACCCTTTAGGAATAACCCACAGAAATGTTTTAAGACAAGCATTACATCTGGACACTTCCAATTGAACAGTTCGGGTGCTGGATTGAAGGCTAACTCTTAAATGGATAAAAATACACTACTAGCATAAAAGTGGCACCGTGTTCGACAATGAAAAAGCAATGTATGTAACGTCTTCTTTTTTTGTTTTAGAGGTAGCTTAATAATCTGAAATCGATGTTATAAGCGATTGTCTCTCAGTCTACTGATGCAGACTGAAGTAGTTTTGCACTTTTGTTTGAAGTTAAAATGGAAAACGTTAAGATTTTCAATGTTAAGGGAGAACAAAAATACATACCTTCGCATACGCTTTTTCCTCCACTGAAAGAAGAAAGGAAAAGGAAACACATTATTAAAAGCAGATTTCTAAAATAAAAACCTCATGTATGCTTTATACATCTTTTTGTTACAAACATTGTTCTTCAGAAGTAAAACGATAGCTACCTTGTCTCTCATATTGATGTCCTCTAGTTCACTGTTATCAAAGGAAAGAGATATATTGAAAAGTTAGCATCGATGGGTACATAACAACGAGATAACCCAGGATTTCACATGAGTACTTTGACTACGAACCTACAAACATGGAGGACGAAAGAGGACCATCCAGGCGCAACATATCCCGTATGTAGCCCCAAAATTGGCTACCAGGCTTCTCTCGGTTTTGTAGCAGTTTGTCTCGAAACGAGGCTTTCGCCGGCTCATGAGAACGATGACGATGATCGATGATCGATGATGACAGGAGCCCATAACCTGATGATGATAATAAGTGATCATCCTTTTGGGACGGATTCATAAACCTTTACCAAAATGGCCTCCTTTTTAACATTTTTTTGGTTTGCATTCTAAATTAGCTCTTCTTGCCTCTTTCAAGGGAGTGTGGCCAATGTGCGAGCCAGCCAAACGTGCGAGCCATGCGAGCCATGCGAGCCAAACGTGCGAGGCATGCGAGCCATGCGAGTCAAACATGCGAGGCTTGCGAGGCACGAACAACTCCCAACATAAATGCTAACCATTAAGCTAAACGGGCAGCTACTTAAGCTAACCTAAGTGCTATTTAGGCTCACCGGAGTGGTTTTTTTTTGGGCTAACCTGAGTGCCTCGCTCGTCTGCCTCGCATGGCTCGCTGGCTTGCAGATTGTCAAGACTCCTTTCAAGGTATTCTTTTGATTCTGGACTTGTACATGTAGATATAAATGTTCAAAATTATTTGCAGTTCTCCAGGGAAACACGAACTCGGAAGTCAGGTTTTTTAAAATTTCAGCCCCATAGCTCCAAAAATGTTTTCAAATTTTCCTTTTCCCAAGGACTTCAAAGGACTGGAATCAGCTACTGGCAAACATAGAGAACATAGTTACCGCTCCATCGTTGGCCCGGTGTTGACTGCTTTTATGAGCTAATAAAGCCAACCTCTTATGCAGAATAGCGTTTTAGGATGATTCATTTATTTGTTATAATTGTACACAGTTAGTGTCATGCCTCACCAGCTTTACTAACTTAATGAGAGTAAAAGTAAAGGTCGTGAGGGTTTTATTTGTACACGTCTCTCATTGTTATTTTATTTATCTAAAAATACTTTAGGCTACACAATGACTGTCATTGCATTCACTGGCAGCGAGACCTTTCGTGTAATATTGATTGTTATCCGAATCGCGCAAAGCCACAGGACCCAATGAACGGAATCATACAAGGGCTGGGGGAGGAGTCGGGAAACACGCGGAAGAAGATGGAGAGCACTGTAGGGGAACTTGTGCGGTATTGCGAAATGGGTACCAGCGGGCTCCAGGATATCGTCTGACCCAAGACCTTGGTTTGGTCAAAGTGTCTGCTTTCGCGGGGTGGAAAAGGCGCAGGAAAACTGATTGGACCATTTTACATGTAGTTGCTTTACATACAGGATAGTTAGCTAAATGAGCATTTCCGAGGTAAAGACCTGGGGGGGGGGGGGGGGGGGGTACTCCCATAATTTTTAGCTGGGGGTGCGCCGCTGGGACTCTGAGAACCTTAACCTATACTAAACCATGTTAACCTTTATTTTGCAACCCTATTCTAGAGTAAACACTGAAAATCCCTACCCTATCCTAGACTTATTTCTGATTTTTAAATGTCATTTACCGGGAAACTTTCTCAGACAATTCTTCAAGTAACTGATTAGTTTCAAAGAAAATGATACCCTATTCTAGACCACAACTCTCTGATTTCTATACCCTATTCGAGAGTAAACTCGCTGAAAACCATACCCTTACAGCGGTACTTACCTATATAGCTTTACCCCCCCCCCCCCCCATCGGGGGGTAAAGAGTTTCTTGCACCCTGAAATGATCACATCACACTATGCATGGCAATCATAACAAACGCGATGAAACAATCAGAGTTCGCTGGAAGAACATACAATCTCTGTCAAACGCGAGGAAAGGTCATTCCCGGCCAGTTTCTTAGGGCTTTCGTCAGACTGAAATAAATTGTTGGAAGTTTGAGGCTTTTAGTTTGTTGCCTGAATTGTGGGAGGTACGACGTTTCTTTTTCTTCACACTTCCCAGAATTCCACGCGCTTTTGATTGAGCCCCGTAACTCCGCTTTTTTTCAGTATTGTGCCCCATGACTTTGCAATTTCTACGAATTAGAACACAAACAAGAGGCTAGAGCTTGCCTTTACTTGTACCGTATACCTGATACAAAGACTACAGTCAACTCTCTGAAAGCGACCACTTCTCGTAAGCGACCACCTCCCGTAAGCGACCACTTCGTAAACAACCGTTTTGTTTCTCAGTTAAATACTGTTTCAAGAGCTCTCTCGTAAGCGACCACCACTCAAATTTCTAAGGGACCGCGACCACTTTTAAGGCCAGAAATTTGACATATTCTTTTGTTTTCTGTTTCCGGTAAGCGACCACCCAACATATTCGCGTATGATCTGAGTAAATAATTACTCAGAAGCAACAAAAGTTCAATTTTTAATGACGCTACCCCGGACAACTGACAGTTTACAGACAAAGAAGATTACTATAATTAGATCTGTTGGTAAATGGGAATTGTTACAGTGATCTGTTCCAAAATGTTACATAAAGTTCCGTAAGAAGAATGAATAGATGTGGAAAAATCAAATAAATTAGTTTCTATTTGCCTAATTTTAGCTGCTAGGGTAATATTTTTAGGTAATTCATTTATCAGTCCAGCATTAGGCTTATTTTATTGATCTTTCCCGTAAGCGACCACTTTGTCGTGCACCAAGGGTGGTCGCTTACGAGAGAGTTGACTGTATTTACAAAGACTCGTAGACCTGGTGGACTTGTGGAGCTTGGGGTTCCAGGGGGGGGGGGGTACTCGGGTATAAACGTGACAGGGGGGGGGGTCCGACGGAGCCTAATATTTTGCACCCAAAAAAATACATGGACCTTATATTATGCACCCAAAAAAATACAAGACTAGAAATTTTAGACCCAAAAAAATACATGACTTTTATACTAAAAATGCAATCTTAAGAACAGTATTCATACTGCCTTTCGGATCTTGCGGGAACTTTGGCTTGAATTGCGTAAGAACTATTAGCCTGGCAGAAATTCGAACCCAAGAAAATACGCGCAGATTTTTCAGACCCAAAAAAATACACGGTTAAATCTTCAACCCAAAAAAATTCAGGAGTTGAAAATTTTAGACCCAAAAAAATACGTCGGACCCCCCCCCCCCCCCCCTCGCCACGTTTATACCCGAGTATCCCCCCTGGGCTTGGGGTCCTGTGGAAATTCACGACAAGAAAAATTCTTGTTCTCTGATAATGAGAACAAGTTCAAAGTTTTAAAATAGATGTACTGTTATGTTTTTTGCCTGGTGACTAAATGATTGGATGGAATCAATAAAGTTGTATTGTAATGTATGATAAAGGTGTTTTTTCAGCCAGTGACACAGGCTTGTTTCTGATTGTTTGAAAGAAGAGGACCTTTTTCTGATTGATCCCTTTTTAACCAATCATAGCTTACTAAGATTGAAAACACCCAAACTCGCTTCCAAATAAGTGAACAAAGACGTTTTCAAAAACAGTTTTATTAAACGATTAGCAACTCGTTTACAAGTACCTCCACTGTCCAGTTTAACAACAAACCATCCATTCACCACTGTAAATGTAATAAACTTCGTGTCCACATAGGAACAATTATTATAATAATTCAACCAACCAAATGTTTTTGAATATATAGTGCAATAAATTTATATTTAAAATATTTAACTGCGTACAGCTCTCTTCCCACACGGCAGTCAGGCAAAAGGTTTCTCTTTGACAAAAGTGACTATTTGTTTTAGAAAATAGCACCATCTTGAGCTCAAAAAGCAAGGAAGACTTTGGTGCGTCGCTAATCCACTCTGGATGGGACGCTAGCGCATTGAAAGGTTACCCCACAATTTAATTCTGATTTGCCCAATAATTTGCACTTAGGTGTTCGAGGGCTGGAGTTCAAATGGGACTAGCGTCACAAACAATTCACACTAAGAGGCAAGCCTAAGTTAGAGAACAACTACCCAAGTCTCCTCCCTTCAATTCAAATGAGTTTGAATTTGTGGGACAGGATCTAGATCCCTTCAACTATACATACTAATTTTTGATGAAAATGGGTAGTTCAGACTATGAGGCAAGTCTCCAGGACTACCGCCTGCAACAACTACCAAGGACTTGTCCCCCACTGTGTATTTGCAGTCCCAATCTGCCTGTTTTTTTTTTTTTTTTAGTCTTTTTGGCCTTAAACACTAAAAAGTATATATATTTTGACTACTGGATTAAATTATGGTATACAGTCAACTCCCTCTATTGCAGACACCCTCGGGACCGTTAGATAGTGTCCTTAATAGCTAGAGTCTGTAAAAGCGGCAATTTATTTCAGTCAAACGTCTGTAATTTATTTTTGCCAGGGATTAAGCTGCTGTCCATATTATTGGGGTGTCTGTAATTGCGAGGTGTCTGCAAGACGAGAACTGACAGTAGATTTTTTTTCTGTTTTGGTCTGAAAATAGAGGAAGGACTTCTGGTGTCAACTTTTAATAAAAGTATGAAAAATCATGTATTGTGGTCTGATAAAGAGGTTTTGGCTTTCAACCTCTCAGCTGCACTCTCTACCACAGTGTGTGTGTATAATACAGATGTTAGTCCTCTAAGCCCCAATATCAACTTGCAAATTCTCCTTACTGTTGTCCAAAAGATCCAAACAGAAGCACTTGGGAGAATTTTAACACCGTTAATCTTTATCTTTGGTGATGAATTCCTTTATTCTCATGACCTGCATGTTTAACAAAGATTGATATTGTAAGGAGAAGTTACATACCCATCACCATTAGGGCTTAAAGAGTAAAGGAAATTTTACACGTTTTCCCTCTTGCATGACACAATAAGAGAAGAGAGAAACTGTCCACAGTATGACTCTGAGGGGGGCATATAATTCCTGGTAAGGTAATGGTGACTATATGGAGGGTTAGGGTTAGGGTTATGTGGGTGAGTATATGGTACCTTACCATGAACTACTTGCCCTGACCGGGACCTGATATATCTCTTTCTCCATCAACTTATATTAAAGAGATTTAGAATCACGCTCACGGCAAATGGCAGAAATGACCACATGACCATGTTTATCCTACATTTGCCGCTCGCTGTTTTCAGTTTCTCAGTAAATTTGAGTAGTTTTGCGCTGTGTACTCATTTTTTTAAAGAAAACAAACACGAATCTCAAATTTTCTTTTTGCCGTAAATGCGATGCTAAATCTCTCTATAATTTGATTAATTTTTATAGATTTTTTTTTATCTCTGTACCATGATTACATAGTACCTAGGAATGTGATAATTTAAAATTAAGATCATAGTAAATTTGTGCATGTCTTTAGATGTTGTAGTGCACATAACCTTTCGAACCTAGCATGACAAATTGGAATCAATGCAAATGCTTTGTTCTCAGCAACACCAAACAGTCTTGCAATGTTCTCCTGAAGGCAAGAACATAACTTCTTGAGTCTGTGGTTAAAATCAGGATAAAATCCTAAAGTGTGATCATTTACGTGAAAGCTATTGAGCAGTACTTTCCTGTGGTGCTGTTTATTATGCTATACAAGGTGGTTCTAACTTTTGAGTCTGTGGATAGAATCCCATAGTGGAACCAAACAAATAACAGTTATTTAGTAGCATTTTATATAATTTAATGATCTATGTTTGCAATTTCAATTTCTCATGTTTAATGTTTTTTCTTGTCTTGTTATGTAGCATCGACTGGTGATTATGAGAGTGTTTCATGGGTTTCCAAGAATTATTGAGTGCCATTAAACCAAACGAAAGGAATTCTTTATTGTTCTAACCAATCACGACAGATGCAAACAGCCAACAAAAGAATCAGAACTCGAAGCAAATACATGTAACTGGTGCACCTCGCTTGGTTTTGGTTTTGCTTTTCGTTAGTTGGAAAAGTGGCACAAATTCTGCTAAGCAATAAAATTAAAGGGCATGGTAAATCAAAACCAAAGCAAATGTGATATTACTTTCACACCCATATCCCTAATGAATATGAATCTTTGTCATACCACCACAATCTAAATGCTGAATGACCTCTTAACCATACCATGCAAAATAATAAAATAATGAAACCTTTGAACCAATTTAACAGAGATACAAATGGCAGGGATACCAGGCCATTGTAGAATAAACTAAACTAGAGATCAAATTCTCCTATGTTGGCCTTGCTTTGTCTCATTACACATTCTTGTTGATCATGCAATCTTTTTGAATATATTTATTATTCATGACAAATGTCTTTTAATCAATCTAAGGTCAAGATTGCAATGACAGCCTAATATATCACCTCCTTTAAAATACAAGACTAGTTAATTTCTCCCTCCCCAGTGATGCTTTGTGCAAAAACAAGGATCAAACAAAACCCAATGAATGCCGCATGATTAACTAGCTAGGTGGTCCCTTTATGTTACCATACAGAGAAAGCATTCCATAAGTCTTTTTGGTTAAGTACCTGGTGCAAATATGGCTGACATTGACTGCTGAGGACCAAAAGAAAAACTGTAAGTTTATGGAAACAAATGTTTCAGCGATCAAGTCAAAATCAATCACTGAGCAAAACTTAAAGGCTGAATTCTTATCCATGGGGAAGGTCAGAGACTTGCAACACATTTAATAATTTTAAACAAAATAAAGGCAGGAAGACCCTCTACCACATTGGTCTGAAAACAGGTACACGTTTTTGAGAATTTTGGTCTCAAACTGGATATATTTTGTCTGCTACTAAGAAATACATACATGTAGATTGTTCACATTTTGGATTGAAATGGGGAACATGAGTCAGGGCTGGAGAGATAGAAAAAACACTGGTCTAGATGTTTCCTCTGTTGATTTTGTGGGACAACAGAAGACAATGGCAACCATTTTTGCACAAGGTTGATATATTAAAAAAAAAAAAAACTTCGTTTAACATATTTCAGGTGAATGCATCTAAGAAAACTGTAAATGCAAGAATTATTTCTGGAGTGTTAAACATATTGGGAAAGGACACCACTCAGGTATGAAATGAATAAACTGCAAACTGAAACAGTAAATATATTTTTCTGATTGGTAGTTTTTTTTCTTGTGGTTTAATCTTCTTCTTTCTTCCAGAAATAATTCTAGGTGTTCATAGATTTCTTAGTCACCACAGTCAAACAATTTAATCACAGTAGATTTCTGCTGTCTTTAACTCAGACTTGACATCAAGAAGAGTAACAGCTTTTTCACTTGGTAACCAGTAGAGGGGGCAGTTAAATAGTGCTAAACAAGAAATTGGAAAGAAAGTGGGGGCAACAAGACCAAAGCACATGTCAACAAGGAATGCCCATATACTTAATGACGATTGCTATGAGCCAATCAGCATGGGGGAGCTTTGACATTATTATAAAATGCTTTAATATGTCTTGCTGTAGTATTCATTGTAAATATTATGTTGGACTGGTGTTTACTATGACTGTCTCTAAATCCATTTATTTGAATTTTTTTTATTCCTTCCCCTACTGAGTCTTCATTAAAGAAGCAGGATTCTGCTGTGTGGCATTTAAAATCACTATAAGTTGCAAGTTGGTCATCATAAATAGATCATTATAATGAATCTAAGTTTCCTAAAATGTCACCTACCTATACTGCCCTCATTAAGTTCTTTAACAGGAATGTAACCATTTACTATTGGTACATCAACTTTATCCAAGCCCTTATCATGTTCCTTATTTTGAGACCCGTCTTCTGACATCTGAACACCACTCTCTTCTTCTGTGTGAGAGTGACCCACTCCATTTTCAACAGGCTTGCCTCCATTTAGGTCCCTATTAGGTGTGGGCCTGGAACTTGGCCCATATCTTCTGTCTCTGTGACCACCCCTTCTCCTAGATCCCCTCTCTTGTCTTTGAGGTAGTGCCTCCTTGGTGGAACTTTCTCTTTGATTGCTCTTCTCACCATTTAAACCCTCTGATGAATTGTTGCCTGTATCAGTCTCCTTTCCATTCACGACCACAGCATCTTGTGATTTTGATACTCCATTATGTTTCTCTACATCCTTTGCAACAGGGGTAGTATCTTTGTTATCACTGACAGTGTTCATCTTGAAATCATGTTCACCTTCTTCTTTAACTGTCGCTTTCTTCTCTTCATTTGCAAGAGGGCTTTTTTCCACAGGACCTCTTTGAGAGGGGCCCTTCTCCTGAGGACTTCTGTCTCTGTGACCACCCCTTCTCCTAGATCCCCTCTCTTGTCTTTGAGGTAGTGCCTCCTTGGTGGAACTTTCTCTTTGATTGCTCCTCTCACCATTTAAACCCTCTGATGAATTGTTGCCTGTATCAGTCTCCTTTCTATTCACAACCACAGCATCTTGTGATTTTGATACTCCATTATGTTTCTCTACATCCTTTGCAACAGGGGTAGTATCTTTGTTATCACTGACAGTGTTCATCTGGACATCATGTTCACCTTCTTCTTTAACTGTCGCTTTCTTCTCTTCATTTGCAAGAGGGCTTTTTTCCACAGGACCTCTACGAGAGGGGCCCTTCTCCTGAGGACCATTATCATGCTTTTGTCCTATGTCCTTAGAAACACCCCTCTCATTTTGACCATCAGGAGCTCCTCTTCTACCCCCTCTTCTTCTATTCCTGTTACGAGGTCTCTCATCTCCAAAATCCCTTTGTTCTCTTGCTTGGCGATTCCTGTTTCCTGATTGATCCTTTTTGCTAAATTCTGATTGTTGAGGGTTAACTTTCTCAACTTCACTCTGTGATTGTTTCTCTTTACCTGGTTTTGACTGCTGTTCCGATGTTTCAGACGTCTTAGTTGAATGCGCAGCTTCCTCTTTTGGCTTCTCTTTCATTTCGTTTGAAGTCTCATGCCTCGTACTTCTTTGAGGTTGGCGTTGATTACCTCTCCTAGAGTTCCTATTTGACTGATTACTACTATAATTCCTTTCTTGTTGAGAGCTCCTTGGCTCAGATGATCTGGTCTGTCTAGGCTTTTCATGCTGGGAATTTTGTTCCTTCCTCTGCTGACTTTGTGGAAGAGCTGTTTGTGGTCTCCGTGGTGATGTTTGTTGATGATTCCGTGTTTGAGATGCTGAGCTTGGCCTGTCCTTCTTATTGTCAACTCTTGACTGCTTTTGCCCTGATTAAGAAACCAACATATCACATAAGGCATGGTTTAAAGAGCGAGTGCTTAATTGAGGGTATACAACATCTACAGTACAGGCAAGGATGCTGTGTGCAATGTTTCCATCATAGCCACATAGTGTGGGGGAGTACATGTAAGTAGCCTGTAGTGAAGGCAGAAAGAAAGGTTAAGTCCATATATTCCAAAGACGTTTATGAACAAATTAATATTTTATTCTCCAAGGACTTACCTTGGGTTGAATTACCAGCTGAAGATGATAACCCCTATTAAAAGCAACGAAACTGTCAGAATAGTTTAATACCAATGTCTTCAAGTAAACTGCAGCAAATGATGAGAGACCTTTCTCCACTAAGAGATGTTTTTACTACCATGCAAATACATTTAATTTTTGAAAAGCACTCAGGGTTACTGTGCAGGTAAGAAAACTGTAAGTGCTATTATTTCTGGAATGTTAATTGCATTGGGAGAGAAAACCAATCAGATACTAGAGATGTGAAATAAATCACAAGCTGTAACATTTATTATTATTTTTGTGGTTTGTGTTTTTTTCCGGTTTGATTATACATATGAGAGGTCAAGGAACAATAAATATTCTGGGAATATTTTTCAGTGTTCTCAATTTTCTTAGTATGACAGTAAAACTTTACTGCCCCTTTAACAGGCTAAATATGCTTTTCTTACAGAGTCAAACCTTCAGTTATGTCATGCACTAGAGTGGATGAAACAATTTCTAAATTCATATATTCAAATGAAAGCTACTGAGCAGTGCTTAATTCCTGTGGTGTTGTTTGTTATGCTGTTCAAGGTGGTTCTAATGTTTGAGTCAGTGGATAAAATCCTAAAGTGTGACCATTCAAATCAAAGCTAATATTCAGCAGTTTCCTGTGGTGCTGTTTGTTATGCTGTTCAAGGTGGTTCTAACGTTTGAGTCTGTGAATGAAATCCTAAAGTGTGATCATTCATATGAATTAAGCTACTGAGCAGCAATTCCATGTGGTACTGTTGATTATGCTGTACAAGTTGTTCTTAATTTTGAGTCTGTGGATTAAATCAAATTGAGCAGTGCCATTAATTTGATGATTACGATTTTCATGTTCAATAAAGCGGAAGTTTTTTTTTTCAGTTGTCAAAGTTGGTACTTTCGACTTGCAATCTTGGAAGAAGATGTAGTAATCTTGGGTTTGAATCATTAGCATTATATTTAGTATCAGACTGGTACCTGCTGTTGAAGAGCTGCCTGAAGCCTTGCATGCAATTCAGCCACCTCTTGAAGAGCCTTGTGCGAAGACACAGAATTCTCCTCTGCTGGCAATGATATAACAGGTACGGTAGCACTTGCAGGAGCTGATGCTGTGACTGTCTTGACAGGTTCGGCTGCTTTCTTGTCATGATTTTTCACTTCTGCTTTCTTTGTAGGCAGCGATGGAGTGTTTAAAGTAACAGGACTGTAGCAGCTCTTGACAGGTACAACTGAAAATAAATAGTAAAGTTCCAGGTATAAATATCAATGGACCATTACGAAGCTTCTTTTCAGGAAGGATTCATTGGAGGGAGAATGCTTAACCAAGTGAAAGTGCTTAATTGGGGAATGCAACATCTACAGTACAGACAAAGATGCTGTGTGCAATGTTTCCATCATAGGTCATTTGTATTTCAAACTGGGTTAGGCATGGCAATTCTCCCTTATCATGGTAATTAAAAATTTAGATGTTGTTCTGGTAATGCATAACAACTGACACCGTGTAAAAAGCACCTTAAAATAACATAATTTAGTGAAAAGGCCAAGTTTCCGAGTCTTCAGTTTTGAAATAGTGAAGATAAAGCTCTAAATCTGAAAATTTAAAAGATGTTTGTATGAAAAATAATGGCAAGTTTTGCCCATCTTCATACAAACACCTGTACAATGTCCCTGGCCTACATCAAAATTTTAAATTGCTGTGATAAAGGTCTATAAAAACAGCGTAAAACAGCTTGGAACACTTTACCAACACCCTAAACTACTCACATCAAACTTCAAATTTCTTACCTTCTCCAAAATTCCTGATTGTTGTCAAAAGCTGATCCTTGTCACCTACAAACCGGGTTGTTCTGGCCAACTCCTCATCAATTTTCCGCTCAGTAACAAAATTCTAAGGAAAATAGTATTAATAGTCATCAATTAAAGAACTTACAGCAAGAGCCCATAAATTTTGGTCAATGAAATGATTGATTTCAGTTGATGCACAATCAATTATTGTTGTCAAAAATGAGTACATACATGTATTTTATATACTTTTAAGAAACTAAAATAAAATGTAAATCCAACATCTTGACAAGATTTGTCTTTCAGGAGGTAAAGCAAGGTGAAAAGTATGGGACTTAAGCCGTTGATATGTAGTTACCATGTACAGCCGCATTGAGCCATCCTATTCTACTCAAGACATCCAAAATCCATACCCTATCCTAGACTTGAGTCTTCATTTTTTTCTTGACTGTTCCAGACTACATTTTTCCAATGATATCCTATTCTAGACCAAAACTCTATGAATTTGATACCCTATCCCAGACTTAACGGCTTGAAAAACATACCCTTCACAGCGGCACATACCTAATTTTATATGGGAGTATCCCCCTGGGGGATTCAACTGCAAACATGTGACAAATATATGGAGTATTTAACAACAGATTTGCCTGGTTATTGATTGGAACAATCTGAACAAATCTGTTTTAAAAATGTCACCCCTGCCCTACCACAAAAAATTAAACTACAACGTATCACAAGATACCTTGATTTCATTCCTTAACTGTGTCACTTCATCTTCAGGCATTCCACCCACACGTTCTGATTTAAGCTTTAATGCTGCTGCATTCTCCTGTCTTTGTTCCAGTAATTCAACTACAGAAAGTGCCAATAATTATTGAAATCTAATGCTATGGAAATGCACACTGTGTTTATCAGTGCCCATCAGGATCTTTCAGCAAGATTATAATAGAAGTAAACAGACAAAGGTTTTCACACAATAACCTTTTTAACTGCAAGCAGTTGTGGTGATGTAATCAATCAATCAATCAATCAATCAATCAATCAATCAATCAATCAATCAATCAATCAATCAATCAATCAATCAATCAATCAATCAATCAATCAATCAATCAATCAATCAATCAATCAATCAATCCATTAATCAATTTATTAATGTCAAAGCATGGGGTGAGGTCCCCAATAAACCTGTTGGCTGACTGTTGGTAAACACTTGGCCAACAAACAACCAACAGTCGGCTGACAAACAGCCAACAGTTGACCGACAAATGGCCGACAGAAGGCCAATAGCTGGCTGACAGATGGCCAACAGTGTAACGTTATCCTAAAATAAAGTGTCAGTTGACAGTCGGTAAATTGTTGGTAACTTGTCAGTTACATTGCAAAGTCCAATCAGTTATTGTGTCATTAGTCAGGAGTTATAATTAATTATTAGGTCACTAATTATTTGAGAACTGCTTTGACCAAAAACAAAGATGACTAGAACAAATATTAATGTTCAAATAAACTAACCTGCTTGCTTCTTGAATTCTTCCATTTGAGCAAAAAGTTGAGCTTCTCTGTCATTAAGGCTAAGAGAAACAAAATAAGGAGATCAACAACTATGAATAGATGAGAAATAACACAACAGACATGTTACAACAAAAATTATAATTAAACATGTAACGTCACCTACAATAATGAAGCCACATGGCATTCGCTGCCTTAAGAAACCATCTTACTGTCAACATCATGTTATGCTTTATCTGGACTTGCCAATGTCTGAGTATAGTGTTTGCAATCTTAACACTTGCCATTGTCACAACTATGTAAATTGTGATCATCTGGGTGAGTATAGTCCTGAGAAGGACTGTTTGAGGTAACATTGGCTGACGTCTCTACAACCTGAGTGGACGTCAATCATCATCAGTCTGTGTGACTCTGATAATGACTTCTGCTCAGGTTTTTGAAATGTCAGTCAATGTCACACTGACTCAGATGACAACTTCTGGTCAGGTTGCTGAAAGGTCAGTCAATGCCATCTCAAGCAATCCTTCTCAGGACTACACTCACCCGGATGATCATAATTTACACACTTTGTCTATGACATGACTCCTGGGCTCAAACGATTTTCAGACTTACCATTGTCTCAATTCTTTAAACGTTTCAGCAATTGTCTTGAAAGACTTTTCACACTCCTGGACAAAAGAAATTAAATTATTATTGTAGATAAAAAGTTCAACCTGCAGGCTAACCAAATTTACAGGACACTCTTCTGGCTAAATCGTTGCCAGTGATTCTCACCTCTTCTAATAGCAATTGAAATCTTGGGAGAGAAACACTGGATCTATGTAGATCTTTCACTGTCTTCTTCAGAGCATCAGGCCCAGTGGACATCATTCTTTCAAACTTTGCATGAGATGGAGAGTTATGACCTGGGCTATCTGACACATGCTTAGACATAAGCTCAGGATCTGGAATACCGTCTGTTGGCTGGTCAGAGTTGGATGAAGGAAGGGAAATCTCAGAGCTTGACGGTGATGGTGGCTGAAGTAAATTCAGTGATGGAGAAGGGCAGTCCAGGGTCATGGTTGAGGGGGGTGTTGATTTGGTGGGGTCATCATCAGACTTGACCAATGAATCTAGAAAAATATTCATTCATTCTTTAGGTACACTGTAAAAGTTAGACAGACTCGAGGTTAATTATTGACAGCAGTGTGTACAGTGTGTGTTTGTGTCCCACATGGTATTTGCTTGCTTTCTAGTATGCTAAGTAATCACACGAGTTCATTTTCCTCTACATATGTGCAAGTTTTGTTCCATTTTGTTTTGCATAAAACCAGGTCTTCACACAGCAGTCAGCGCCATTTAAGTACTTACTTCAAGTGGGAAGGTCTCCCTTCATATGCTTTCCACTGTGACAACACATCTCCTCTTGCTCCAGTCTTTGAGGCGAAAGAAGTTAAAAACGCTGCCTCTAAGTCAGCCTCGAAGTCAACGATTACACTAACATAATCTTAAAAATAATTACTTATTATTATATACATAAGTTTTTGTATATTTGTTAACAAAATAGATCCAACTACAGAATTACTGCTGTACCTTCACAGCCATTTTGATTGAGCTGCAAATCATTCCGATCTTTTTTCTCAGGTTCCACATCAACTTTAGCCAATTCAGGTTCGCTATTCTGCGCTTGCTTCTTCTTGTTTCTCTTCTTTTTTGCAGAGTTACCATTCTAGGGAGAGAAGTGTATTGTCCGTCAAGGCGGTTGCCTGAGAAAAATTAATTTTAAGGAGCTGACAAGGCCAAAAGCCAAGAAGTTAGGAGCCCAATATGTAAAGTGTTAGGTGCTGCTGCAATAAATTCAGGCAACAGAGTATTTTCTTGGGCACTCCAGGCTACAGGGTTCCTGTTACGCAGTGGCCTTACTGGGCCTGGTTGTTTGAAAGCCGATTAATGCTAATCCAGGATGAGAAGTTAATCGAGGCTTTCATCTCGCTCATTAAAAATGGTTTTTAAGACTGATTTTGAGCTTAAGGTAAAGAAAAGTTTAAGTCGAAACTGAGTGCCAAGAATCTTTTGGAAGAATCTTTATTGATTAGCAATTAAACTCGAGTCAAAGTTTGCGTTAATCCAGGATTAGCTTACATGTAATCGGGCTTTGAACAACTGGGCCCTGATTAGCATCATTTTAGCTGGTGCTTTCAGGCCTACACACTTTTCTCATACAAAATTGACCTGTTAAAGGGGCAGTGCCAGCTATTTTTAGTGTCCCTTTGAATAGTCAGAAAATATATTTGTATCGATGGACCTTTAAAATAATGGTTCATTTTTGTTAACAATAACCCTACTAGTGTACAGAAACTAGTATAAATTATCTCTCGCTGTGGATGGTTAGGATGGAAATGGATGCAACTTGAAAAAATTGGTGAACTTTTTCAAGTTCTTCCTGTGTATTTTTGGAGAAATCTCTAAAAAAAACTTATTATGGTATATTCTTCTTCAGTGATATCACTTAATGTTTTTCTCCCGGTGTTCTAAGAGCAATTTTGGGTAAGAGAAGAGATTCTTTAGTCAACTATTTGAGCAGTTTGCATCAAAGCACAGCCAAATCTCTGTGAGAGTATCCCTTTCAGTCTCAATAGTGATCAGCATTTAATTCTTTTGTCATGTTCACCTCAACTGGACAAAACCTTGAGTCCAGTAATAATACTGCATTTCTAAAATGCTCCTTATGGAAACACCACAAGGCACCTTTTAGAAGGGGCAATGTTGCCTATTTTTTGTGTCACTTTGAATAGCTTAAAAACATATTTGAATTGAATGAATGGTCAAAATAATGGTTTACTTTTGTTAAAAATAACCCTAATAGTACACAGAGGCTGGGATCATTCATCTTCGGCTGCAGATGGCTAGGATGGAAATGGATTGCAACTTAAAAAAAATTGGCCAAGTTTTTCAAGTCCTTCCTGTGTATTTTAGAGAAGTTACTAAAACTGATTATAGTTTTTTCTCTCTTGGAGGAATCCATTAGTATTTTCTTTTCAGTGTTAGAAAAAGGTTCTCTGCCAAATATTTTAGAAGTTTTACAACAACAACAACAACAATGATCTTTATTCATGCCCAGAAATTATACCGAGTTGACATAAATGCAAGAAAGAAAAAACTACTAAGGAAGAGAGCACAGCCACTTAGAAATAGCAAGCTAATCGAGCTAAGTAGCTGGGCCAAGCGGAAAAATTTGCAAATTTCCTACATTACCCTCCATCTCGACCAAAATACAGCAAGATCACTGTGACAGCGCCCCATAAGTTCCAAAAAGGTGCAGTCACAAAATGAATAAAATGAGACTGAGGATGGCTATCAATGAAAATACTGAGAATAAAACGAGGATTCTCACTTTATACTCAAAATGGTCAGATGGTTCTGAATTTTGGTCTAAAAAGAGGCAGATAGAACCATTTATTAGCTTTCAAATATCATTTTAATTTAGGCAAAAGAATCACGGTGATCACAGGACAATTTGGAAAAAAAAAGTTGTCAAAGTTTGAAAGAGTACACCAATCAGATTCAAGAATGCAGTGTTTGATAATTTACATATATGTACATAATAAATTATTGGTGTGTGATCAGCTTAGATGTTCAATTACACCTGTTCAATTTAAATTGTTTGCTAGTATTAGACACCGTTTTTTAGTTTTCTCAGGGCATTATTTCAGTTATACAAAAAGGAGAATCAATTTATGCACAAGTAAAAAACCAGGCTGCCACAAACATTAGTTTTTTAAACTACTTTCTAGTAACAACATTTGAATTAAAGCAAGAAAAAAAAAAAAAAAAATCAAAAGTTTAATAAGAAAATAGAAAGTGCGCTCCATGTAGTAATACATGCTGAGAACCAATCAGATTCAAGAATTTACTGTTTGATATTTGCATGTAATAATGCACATAATAATTTGAGTGTGATCAGCTTAGGTGTTCAATTATTACACCTATCCAATGAAAATTGCTTGTTAATTAAACAACTATTTTTTGTTTTCTCAGCTGTTGTTGCAAGATACACTTGACAACCGTATAGTATTCATTTTTTGTGGGAGTTTTAATTTTGCTAAATGAATTAAACCTTTTCTGAATTTTGCAGGATTTTTTTGGGGGTGGATTTCATTTCTGCAATTTCGGCTGGGTGATAAGTATTACAGATAAATTATCATTTATCAGAAAAACCACTGCAGGATTTCACAAAGAACAACACTGAATTTCATAAGTTTACATACTGCAATTAGTCTGCAATATTGGTGAAATTAAAATCTTATGGTAGTTTCTACCAGTCAGTAGTTTTGCCAAAATGTTTTTGTGAAATATTTTTTGCAGAATCTTTTTTTTTTCTACAAAAAGTCTTAGATAAGATAACTACAAAAAAATATGGAGCACAGTAAGTTCGTTCCTTATGGAACTATGGAAAAGGTCTTGCCCCTATCAGGTACCAATAATATTCACATTCCCCTTTGTGCTGACACCCTAAAAGATACCAAGATAGCCCTAATGGTGTTCGTTTTAGATTCACCCCTAATGGACAAGACAGCCAACCCAATCACCTATATGGGAATCCAATTTGGGCTCTAATGATAGGACTATCTGATTTGTGCAGTTCAAATCCCATAGGGCTCAGAATTACTTGCACACTCATCCTTAAATTGCACAGGCCCCAAAAAAAGTTTTTAGCCCCTGGATATAGCAAGAGCTATTTCCCCTTGCCAACTTGTTTGGGAGAAGAGGAGTGGGGGGAGGAGGAGGGAATGAGAGGGGAGGGCTGGGTCAGCTTTGAAGCCACTAGTACTGTAACGTAAGTGACAAACAGTAATTTTATTGACCACAGGCTGCTGGCACATTTTATTTTATTTTATTTTATTTTTTTTGGGGGGGGGGGGGGGAGGAGGAGGCTTACTGCATTTCACCCTGTTCAATTTCCATTTAATAAATGTAGCTGCTTCCATATAAGCATGACCAGGCAGCCACAAAAAAAATGACCTGATTTGGTAAAAAACATGGCATAAACATTATTATTTGATTTTTTAATGTTAGGTTAGCTTTCACACCTGTAACCTCCACCTGGAACAAGTTTGTTTTATAAACATGCTTTCCTGTGAATGAATTCAATTTATCGACTGCTAAACAGAATTTATCTTAGCCAAGACTAAGCAAAATTTCATTTTAACTAGTCAGAAACCAAGTCACTAGAGAGCTGAAGCATCACCTAAAGGCCCAGCAAACTTAAAATTTTCATGACCAAAGATGTCATGCTTCATGCACGGTTAGATCAAGTTTTTTGTCACATGGCCAACCTCCATTTAAGATACATTACATAACTGTACAACCAACACGAAAAATAATGCAGTTGGAATATATTCGTGTAAGCCTTTGTGTATACATATTTAATTCTTGATGGAAAAGGTTACCTATTAATCTCATCGTATACCTCAACACCCCACATCCACAATTAAAGGGACTTTCAAATCCAAGTGCAAAAATTATATTGCGGAAAAAAGTAATGAATAATTTTCATATTTATGAACTTTCACTTTGTAAGCCGGCCGGAAGTTTCTGGAATTCTTTGATTCTCGTAACAGCAAAGACTATTACAGTTACAAAATCAATACTTCTTCGAAGTATAAAACTTTAAATTATGTGTTTTTCGTGTCCGTAGGTAAGTGAATAAGTGAATCGTCGTGGATGTGACATTTTTAAGTGTCCTACTACATGTATTAAAGCTTAGTTTGACCAAAATTTTCGCCATATTGAGTTTAACAAACTAGTTAATATAAACCTATTATCAATAATTATTTCACAACAGATTTCAGCTAAAAGCTGAAGCTCAAATGTAGTTGAAAACGTTCTATCGGCCGCCGTAAAATTCATTATTTTTATATCGAGTGACCCATTTAAATATTTTATACAAACTCTGTGACGTGACGGATAATTCAAAGGCCTGAAAATAAATTACTATTTAAGCTTAATAAAGTGGAAAAAAGTTAGAGAATTCAAACCTTGGACTTTTTTCCTTGGGTATTCCACTCCTTTAAAAGATTATCCGCTTCTCCTGAAACGGAACGAAAAAGAAATAACACATTAATGAATATTTGTTGGAATTTGACATTCTTCTGTGCGTAGAAACGGGACGAGATGCGTCCACAACGATAGTAAAATTTTATAACTTGAGTATCTAACGACTCAAAACGGACCTCCACTTAAAACCAGAAAAATCTCTTTGTAATGCATTCTCCTAGTTATAAAAATGTCGAAAAGACTCACCGTTTGTAAAACAAGCAATGGCTGCTTCGACGTCGTAATCGCAAGACTGAAGGACCAAGGTTATATCATCTTTGCTTCGAAGGGGGAAAGCCTCGCGAATGAACGCAATCTTTGTGGAGCAAAATAAAAGGCAACAAAACCGCCGTCAGCGTTAAATAAAACCAAATTAATTCACCAGTTAACGATGTGTGCCGATAAACAGCGAAATAAACATACTTCTTTCTTTAGATTAGCGGAAGTCCCATGGTCAGCGAAATTCAAGTCTGCAAGAACACGACCGCTTCTCGTGTCAAAGAAGTCTTTTCGATTTCCTACAGGGAAGAAAAATGAAACTCAGTTTGGAATTTTGCCTCCAAGATTTCGTAGAAAAGGTGTTGTCCTTCCTGGAAAACGGAAATCTTACAAACCTTGTCTCGCTGAGTTCTTCTTTGCCATTTTCGACGGCGATATCGGTGCCGGCGTAAGCGGTGTAAAACCCGCTAAAAACTGCAAGGCGACAAGAGAACTTCCCGCGCTGATTGGTGCAGCAATTCTCCTTTCCACTAAGTATCAAGAATTTGTAGTTCAATCAAGCCCATTGAAAATTAATGGAACGCGTCGTTTATGCAAATTCTAGTATTTTTCTGCCAAATTTGAACAAAACTCAATTCTCTGAACGTAATTGCACTAGCTTTCAGCTTTGTACAGATCTTTTGGAAAGAAAATAGTGGAATATTGTTTTCTTGAAAGACTATCAAGTACTATATTCTTATTACCAACCTTGTTGTCATGTTTTCCGGGTCACCCAGTAACTAACCGTATATTCCCCGCCCGTACTATGTGTTCTCTTCCAATCACAGTAGCTTTTACACTCGGATCCCCTTACAAACAAACAGAGAGCCTCTTATCAATAACAAACAATTCTATATTCAAGATCAAAACAAGAGGCAAGGAGGGCTGATAAATTATTCACATGAATGACTCCTTTGTCTAATAATTACCCATCAATAACCTTCCATGTTATTTCGACGCGCGTAACAAGGTCATCGTCATATGTGCACATTAAGAGATGTGGTAAAATCAATTATTTTTTAACTATTTCTCTTCTGTAAACAGACATTTTAGAGTGAAATTTTGTTAATGAGATTTTGAGCAGGTATACGACGGAGATAGTTCATAAATCACGAAACAAACATCCATCGCGTGACCGCACAAAGGGACTTAAACAACTCGGGTGGCACCTCACTTGAAACGGACACGTCTCAAAACAGGAAGTACAACCAACGCCACGGTAAATCGATAATCTACACAATCCCATCGTTGAACAACCGATAAAATAAATGTAAGTGTTTAAAGCACACCATTTGCCACTTTTAGTAATAATGAGCATAAAATTTTCGTAGCGAAATTACACAACGTTTCGATACATCAATATGTTCTCGTATTAATGTTACGTTAATATATACCACAAAGTGTCAAATTTTTGACAGTTTTTTTGCTTTAACGTAACATATTTATTTCATCACTTGAAAATGATATCATGATGAGATCGAAACGTTGTGTAATTTCGCTCATTTTTATTCTCAAATGTCAGGAGCCCATTTATCTAAAACCACACTTATTTAAAAGTTTCTTCAAGGGTAATTTGGACTCAGAATATTGTTATATCAGCTCATAATGGAGACAGATCAAATCAATAACCTGGTGCTATTTTTAACACGTCATTGGGTACCAGCGAATGACAGGATCAATAACAAAGCGCGGTTAAAAAGCAAAAAAATGGAACGAAAGGGGGTTTGTACTTTCATTGTCCATTTTCCAACACCCAACGCTTAACGACCTTGGCAAAAGCAGCCAATATCAACTAAGAAATTGCATGGAACGATTTGAAGCAGAATAAAATTATGTGAAAACGAGAAGTGAACAATCCATCTCAAAATTTCTTTTGAAAAGCAGTATTAAATCGGATGCCAACATTTCTCAGATTTATGGATTCACCTTATTTGATTGTGGTAAAACACAGAAATCTGGAATTGACAGAGTATGGTTATATCAAAGGAAACCAGACCTTGAGCATGAGGGAGAGGGTGGGGTGGGGCTGATAATACCTCCCCCCCCCCCCCCAGAAAGTTATGGAAGGACAAACACTTGGAGGATTTTAGGCAAGACCATCATATTAAGTGCCTTTTGCCTTGAAATTGTTTTATTTTGGCACAGAGACTGGCATTAATTTTGTCAGAACTGGCCAGCCAGACTGTTCAGTTCGCAAACGGAGTGTACCAATTATTTTAAGTTAGAGTTTTATCCTACTCCTTCAAGCTTCTTCAAAATAGCATGTACCATTTTTGGAGTGACTATTCTTTAAGATTTTGCAGCACCATCCCTTCAAAATGATGCATTCAATTTACAGACTGGCCGGCAAGTTCTGGCAAATAGAAAGCACTCTTAGTTGCATTTATTTTTAGTTTTTGAGCAAAATGTAAATAATCAAGAAGATATAGTAGCTTACTACTTTTCTTTCAAATGCAAGCAACGTATTTTGTGTACAAGACTGAACTGAGTCAAACAAGGCACTATTTTATTTTATTAGCTTTGCCGTTATGATACCAAAAAGAAAAAAAATCACAATCAATATGTAGACGTTGTCAGGGACATCGCAACAGCTAAGTAGCCAATTACTGCGGGCCCAGAAAAAAAAAAGGGAAAAAGGGAACCTCCACTCCAACAACAAATGGCCCGTAAACTGTTGGAAATAGTGTCTAAATTCAAAATTTTATTTTCAAAAGTAGAAATAACATTCAAGTGTGCTAAAAATTAGATATGATTGTCGACTATTTTTCCTTTTAAATTTCCCGGGTGCTGCCATTTTGGATTTTATGATGTCATACAGTTGCCTTTATTGTTAGTAGTTCTTTTGTGTGAAACAATAGAGCAACCACATGCAGACGACATGAAATCCAAGATGGAATATTAAAAGGAAAATAGGTGATAATCAAATCCTGTTTTGTCCCACATAAAATTCTTATTTCCATGCTTTCCGATGAAATTTGAAATGAGATTGTATTTTCAACAATTTAACGTTAATTTATTTCAAGAGTGGAGGTTTCCTTTAATGTTGTAGTTATAAAAAGTGAAATAAGTCAGCATTGACACCCCTTTTGTCTAAAATACTTGCATTTTCCAGAAAAGTAACAAGCCATTTAAATCTTGTTTATATTTTAGCAGTTTGCACAAAAACTAAAATTATCTGCAACTATAATTTATATAAATAAAGTTCCTTACATGATAACTACCCCCTACTCCCTGCCATTAGGAAAAGAGAAACCTTGAAAAATTTGCAAAACAAAATAAGCAACAATTTATTAAAATAAACACAAAACAACAACAACAGCAACAGAAAAACAAACAAAAGGTTTTACACCTAAAAAAAAATATCTGCAGACCTTGCAGATGGGTGCTGCATTGCTGCCAAGCTGTTTCATAAACAAATTTTCTTGTGTGAAAAGTTGCACATTGAAGGAACAAGTACTAATCCTTTGAATCATTCATTGCAAGTTAACACTTGGGACAGTGAGTAAGAAACACCTTACACATGATACAAGAAAGACTTAGTTATGAAACTGCAAAGAGGTTTAAAACTAATTAAGACACATTAGTGCCATCAAATTACTTATTAATTTCTGCTTAGTACAATGTAAGTTTTATTGCCTTTTTCTTATTCAAGTACTTACAAAGCTTTAGCAACATTGAATAAGAAAAAGCTCTAAGTTACAAAATTCATAGACTCTTTGTTAGAGCCACATTCAACAGCACAAGTAGTGCTTACAATCTAGCAGCTTGGACTTGAATGGCCACACTTTAGGATTTTATCCAAAGACTGAAAAGTTACAACCAACTTATACAACATAATAAACAGTAGCACAGACAAGTAACACACAAAAGCTTTCATTAATTTTGAATAGTCACACTTATGGGTTTCATCCTCAGACTAAAAAGATAGAGCCAACTCGCACAGTATAATAAATACACCACAGGAAAGTACTGCTCAGTAGCTTTCACATGGCTCTCAACCTCACACATCAACAAATATGGAGAATATGACTTCCCCGGCCAGCAATAACAAAGCGCCTTACAAAGGCGTCGCATCAAGCCCAAATTCATGGGTTCAGTGGGGAGGGGGGGGGGGGATACATTCAACAGCACCATAAACAACAGTACACATTTCAGATTTTCTTCTCAGAAAATTGACTCTACGACAAATAGCAAACTTCGTCAATTATCCTGGAGATTACAGACGTAAATATGGAGAAATCTGGCTCAAAATCTGGAGATTAGACATAAATCTGGAGACCGGCAGATACGGCTCAAAATCAGGGGATTACAGACATAAATCTGGAGACCGAGAGATACGGTTCAAAATCTGGAGACTCCTGGATTATCTGGGAGAGTTGACAGCCCTGTTTCATTTGAATGATCACACTTTAGGATTTCATTCACAGACTTAAAAGTTAGAACCACCCTATATAGCATAATAAACAGCAACAAAGGAAAGTACTGCTCAGTAGCTTTTATTTGAGTGGTCACACTTTAGGATTTTATCCACAAACTCAAAAGTTAGAACCACATTGTATAGTATAATAAACAGCACCAAAGGTGAGCAAGGCTCAGTAGCTTTCATTTGAATGGTCAGTACTAAATGAATAATATTAACAGACTTTGGAAATATTCTAATAACACAGCAGGAAAATAGTTGTAATAATTTTGAGGGTGGAAGGGTTTCGTTCCTCTCAGTTTCCAAACACAAAAGCATACCACTAAAAAACAAACAAACAAACAAAAACAGAAAAATATAAAACAAAAAAAGGAATGATAACTATTTTCTTCCATTACCAATAATCCCTGTCCTACAATGCATTAGCATTAGCATCTGTATCTGTTATTGCTTTGCATAGACACTGCGAAAACTCCAAAGATCAACAGAAACTGTACATCAAGATTCAAAAGCCTTTGCTTTTTTTGGAGTCTGCATTTAATATTCAATATAAATATTTAAGATATCTACAAATAGTCACTCTTTTAAAAAGTCTGTGAGAATCTTTGGTAGGGGTAACTCGTCTAATTTATCTTTGTCCTTAACCCATTTTAGTATTTCAGCCTTGCACAGCTCTTCCAGAGTTCCCACTATAAAACAAAATAAACAAGTATATCAATCACATGGTATTAACAATATTTATTCGAAGATCGCATGTTGGATATGAGATGATAGATGGGCAATGAGGCAAGTAGTGTCGAGTTGGCTATGGTCATGTCTAACAAACGTGAGTGGAATAACATTGTTTTATTAAAAAAAAAGAAGGAATATTGCTAGGTCATGCTGATTTCGCTTTGCAAGACCAACCAGAAAACAATTTAACTATTTCACTACGTCTCGGCATGGTATAATGGCTCATATACCATGGCCGCTAAGCCAATCAAAATAGACCAAAATCTCACAGACAAAAACAAAGTTACTGATCATTTTCAAATTGGTGTCAACAACTTATTCTCCAGGCTGCCGAGGCCCTAACACACCAGTTTACAATTTCTGGTTACACTTTTGCAAATCACACCTATGTCCTTGTCACTCTTTTGAGATATGCCCAGAAATGCACGCTAATAAGATTCATGGACTGTATGATAGACATCACAAGGTGTCCCCTAACCTTAATTCTTACAAAAACACAAATAATTCTGTCAAACATGAAATCATGTGAAAACGACAAAAAGGTCTATTTAATATGAAGTACCCAAATTCAGGGTTAGGTGCATTTGTGGACATAAGTGACTCTTTTCACCAGAAACTGAACTTTAAGGTAATGACTACAGATATATGTTTGTTTCCCTTATTAACTGAAGGGCTTGGTGAAAGACATTGATGTATAAGTATATGTATGTTGTTGCCCTTAAAGCCCAAATTAGAGACTCCTACACTGAAGATTCTACTACAAATACAAGTTTTTCCAATAGACAAAGAACAAGTGAAAGTTAACCAGTCTCATTTAAAACAAGATAACCATCATAATTTCACTACAAGTCCTTGAAATGTAGATGATCTTGAAATTTTGGAATAACAAAAGGGCTTAGCTGTCATCATTCAAAACAAAAAATTGTGATATTTGTCATTCAGTAAGAGTAAACTGAGGGTTCCTAGAATACATCTCTTCTTAGATCTTTGTTCAAAACTTGATGTCAAATCTGGTATTTGTAGACGTACTCAAATTTATTAATTGAACCTAAAGGTCTTTATTGCAAAAAATCAGCTCTATATTATTTTCTATTGTTTCACAATTAATACCCACCTCCAAAATATTTCAACGAGACTTGCTTTGTCCTGCCGTAAACATCAAACACACCAAATATCTCTTTCTTTGAAGGTATTCCAGATATTGCAGGGCCTTGATTAACTCCATTAACAAAATAATTTAAGTTTCCTTGGCTTGTCACTTGAACACCTATAAGGTCATTTATTTTAAGTGAATGGATACTAAAACAATATTCTTTTTCGAGTTCCCCATTGTGGACTCGAGTACCAGAGAGCATCCAATAGTCCTTGCCCTCGGGAGTAAACAAATCTGTTGCCGCTCTTACAACCCTTGTGTGAGGGCAGTTGGGATTCCGCGTGGTGATTCCAAATCTCTGCAAAATACAAATAGCGCTTTAATAAAGAACAGGTATAAGATTTCTTCTACACTAATCACGATGTTGAACAGGGTTGAAGGGTGGTAAGGGGTTCCGGTGGAGTACACAGGGGCCACCAGGTGTGCTTCGTAAATGCTGGGAAATGTCCACAGTGTCATAGGCTCTGCCGCCAAGTCCGCTGTCCAGTGTTCCAGATAACTTTCAAAATCAGAGAGTCAATGAAGAATTTTGAGGGGTCAATAGCTCTGGTTCTCTCTAAATCTTCTTAAGTTTGCCATTCATTTTGTCGGGTCAGGAAGCCAGGCTTCTCGGGTTTTTGACCTGAGACCCCTCTCTTATCTGGAACACTGGCTGTCGCATATCCTCATCACAACCCTGGTAATGCAGTACGTCCCACTGCAGCTGAGCGACAATGACATAAGCTGAGTTTCTGACACCTTTGTAAATAACAGGATATAGTGGCTAAGGGAAGGCCACCCATGTTTGGTTTATCAACAGAGTTGATAACTAAAGGCCACTGTAACGAGATTTGAGTGTTAGCCCTTCATTGCGTGAGGGCAACAAGGGGCTAATGCTCGAAGTAAGGTAACCGCTTGAAATGTCAGCACTGGAATCTCTTTACCGTGGCCAATTTACCTTTAATTATCAACTCTGTTGATAAACCAAACATTCGTCTCTACTCCCCACCGACGCAGCACAACAGTTTCTTTAGAAACTTACCCCCTTATAATTTTGATATTGGCTAGTGATGATTGGAACCTAACGTTTAGAATAATAATTATTGAGTCTAGCACCTTGTATAATGTTCTAACTTAATAAGATTACTCAATTCTCATTGACCTGGAGCAGTGCGATACATTGAAACCCAAATTGATGGGTTCAGTGTATAACTGAGTTATGTCGTATTTCAGATAGCTTTTTCTTGTTTTAGCTTAGATTCACTGGAGTCTTTGCATATGGCCTTGAATTCCTTCAGGAAACATTACTGCAATGTTTTATCTGCTATTTTACCTCAAAAAAACTATGATTATGGGCAAGATTTCTGTTTTTCTCTGCAGGTTTCTTGGTAGCTAGATCACTGCAAACACATTAGAAAACAAAGCATAAAGCAGTGAATAAAACATTGGAGTAATGTTTCCTGAAGGAATTCAAGGCAACATGCAAAAACTCTGGTGAATCTGAGCTAAAACAACAACAACAACAACAAGCCGAAATTATACACATAAGTCTGTTATGCTCTGAGCCTTACAATTATTACAGGTAAGTCTGGTACCTTGTATAATGTGTTAAACTCAATCAGATTTCTCAACTCTTATTGACCAAGAGCAGTGCAATATATTGAATCCCAAATATTGTACTCCATAGCTACCTACCCCCCCTCCCCCCCCCCCCCAAAAAAAAAAAATTGTAACACTCAGGCACCTTACTTTCCCTTTCCCCCGCAGCTCCAAAGGAAAACATGTTTTTAGTTTTTTCCGACTTTGATTAGGGGGAAGGGAAGGGTACTTGGGCTTCTTCTGTCAAGTGTCTCATAGATTTTTGTCTAGAGTTGTACAGAAGACTCTCGCTGTCTCAAATACAGACTGATATGCCAACCTCTGAAGATCTGAAATCTGTAGATTTTTCTTTTGTACATGTACTCATCATTAACTCATCATTAACACACTTCTCATCCCAAAATGTCTCAAATTTACCCCACCCCCCCCTGAAAAACGGGCCCAAATGATCCCACCCATCCCACCATGAAAAATTGATCCCTTCTCAAACTCATTAACAATTCATCAAGTCAAAACAAAGCAAATCACTACTGTGAAGGGGGTTTAGAAATGTGATCTTAATCATCATAAAATTTTATGAACTTTAGCTTCGAATTCCTCCAAGAATTATCAATAGTTTGAGAAGCTACGTGTATATCAAACACTTGAAAGAGAGTTTCCTCCCATTTTCAAACACCTCGAAGTTGGTTAAAAAAAACTCGGCTGCGCCTTGTTTTTCCAACCTACTTCTCGGTGTTTGGAAATCGGAGGAAACACTCTTCCTCTTGTTTGATATATTACTTCCTACTTTCTGGCAAAATCACCTTTTTCCTTTGGTCTCTGTGAATGTCTGTTATATAACAGAATGGGTAAAAGATGAACAAAACTACACCAAGAAACTCGACTTTATTTATTTATTTATTTATTTATTTATCTATTTAATTACAGACTTTCCCATGGCAGGTAGGCTGACAAGAGGACATTGCACCCCTTACAAGTTCTGTCTACCCATTCCACAATGCAGTTCCAGAAAAAATATCCATACTCCCCCCACAGAAAGTCTTTTGTTTTGCACCCCCACTCCCTCTGGGAAATTCCAGTTTAGCTTCATACTTTGCTGCTGAAATTTTGACTTTTAAGACCCCACCTCCCCCTAGGAATTTACAATGACCTTCCATGGGGTGGGTATGGATTTTTTCTGGAACTGCACAATAGAAGGTTGAGTTTACCTAGAAACTGAAATTTTGTAGTTTTGAGAACATTTCAAGTCAAAACCTGAGTTCAAAAGCTGCTTCAATCCAGCAGATTTGGTGACCACTAAGATTCGTTCTGCATCCAGGAGACTCTATTGGCTACTCAAACTACTCTCCACTCTCCACTAGCTATCTCAAACCTTTCACTTTCTCAAACAGAAGACTTGCTAATTAACATGGAAAAGTCAATTCCTTTTGTTTTCCAATGGAAAACGGATGTTGTTTAGAGTGCGAAATAACTAAAGGTAAGCAAGGATTTTCAGAAGGCCAACAGCTTCAGAATTGTTGCCTTTCGATGGAAATGTTAAATTTCAGCTCACTTCTTGACTGATGCATGCATTAACCATATTTGTCACAGTAGTATTATCAGCACATAACTCTGAGTTTAGCCAATCGATAAAATATTGAAAATCCAGTCACTGCAGTTCTGTGTTTCTCTGCCATAGAGATTTCTCTGAGTTTTGGTCAAAAACTGCTCAATACTTGACAAGGTTCTTTTTCTCTAAGATAAAAAATTATCGCTCTTGATAGCAAGAAAATATTAAGTGACTTCTCCTGGGATGAACAAATTAATAAGGATGGTGCCTACTTTAAATTTGTTACTGTGCATCACAAGATACTCTGGTTTCCTGTGGGGGGTGCCTACTAATACAGGGACATTTTTGCGGTGAAACTATGCGGCGAAAGCAGAACTTAGCAAGTGCCCTTGCTATCGAAAAAGAAAATTGGGAGTACCATGCATTTTTCAGTGATAATAAAGCTTCAATTTGGGAAAGAATGCCATACATTTCTTTGTATTTTACTGCCTTTTAGAATTATTGTTGCTTAATTATCTCTAAAAACTACATGGTTACCCCCAATTTTCTTTTTGGATTCCAGTAGCCCTTGCCAAGATCTGCTTTTTCTGCATAATCATAAACTGCGCAAAATAATTCTGTATTAGTAGGCACCATCCTTAAAATTAGTTTTTTTTGGCAATAACTCCAAATACACAGGACAAACTTGGAAATTTTCAAGTTGTAAATGTCCAATTCAATTCTAGCCATCTGCAACCAAAGATAATTAATACTAGGCCCTGTCCTCACTAGGGGCCCATGCCAGGGTCCTGTGCCTGGGGCAGAGAAGGATGTTGTTCAGACTCCTTAGTGCCCAAGGAGCCGGGCAAGAACTACCCTCTGAGGTAGTGCCTGTGCCCAGGCACCAAAAAATAGCTATGTTCAGACTAGAGGGCTGTTTACAAGGAGGGAGGAAGATCCTAGCACTAGGAAGATCCTACAAGGCGGAAAAACTTTTTGTTTGCTTTACATGCAGAAATTTCAGCCAAAGTGGTTACCAAGTGGAGAATGAAAAGAAGAATAACTGTCTGCCTTAAGCAGCTGAACGCCCGGCTGCTGCCATGTTTGTTCGTTTTGTCCCTGGTACTAGGATCTTCCAAGCAAAAGTAGTTTGCATGGTGCTAGGATCTTCCTATCTCTCAGCTAGGAAGTTCCTATCCTTTGGAAGATCCTAGTGCTTGGGCCAAGTACAACTTTTTGCATGTAAACTGAATAGAGAAAACATGTGGCGCTAGGATGATCTGCCCTCTAGGATCTTCCTCCCTCCATGTAAACAAACAGCCCCTAGGTGAGCAGGGTTGAAGGGTGGTAAGGAGTCCCGGTGGAGTACATTGGGGCCACCAGGGACGAGCTGCATAAAACTTACCGGCAGGCGTAAATGCTATCACCAGACATTAAAATACTGAATGTGACTGGGCTGAAGGTCTGGCGTAAGCAGTTACACCTGACGTTAAATTTTATGCAACTCACCCTAGGTGTGCTTTGTAAAGTCCGCTGTCGCATGTCCTCGTCACAACCCTAGTAAAGCAGTATGTCCCACTGCAGCTGAGCGACAACGGCATAAGCGGAGTATCCAGCGCCTTTGTAAATAACAGGGTATAGTGGCTAAGGGAAGGCCACCCTAACAGAAAACCCTGGCCTTCCAGGTTGGGGGTTGGGCATGGGGCCAATCCCCCCATCCCGTAAAAAAATATTGATTACGGAAACCTAAAATTCTTCAAACAAGCAATGTTATATTGGGAGCAGCACAACTACCTGCCTGACTCCAGAGGATAAAAAACTGGCCCATTTCCCCACTTGGGGTCAAGGAAATAAGTAAAGTCAGTCAAGTCAGACTAGGTGTATGAGAACCGCGGACCTGCAGACCTTATGTTTCAATATACAAGTAGGGTATTGTAAAACTGAATCATTAAACAAATTTAATGTTTCCATTGAAACAAGGATACTTTTGGCCATTCAAAGTAACACTACAAATAGGTGACACAGAATGGGGCATGTAAGTCGATTTGGTTTAATTAAGTTTTATTACTTTCATTGGACTAACTGTAAACACAAATAATTACTTACAATAAATTACCGTTTACAATCATGATGCTAAAAATGGTGAATATTAATTAAAGAAACTATTGAATAGTTATCAATATCTTATTTGAGCTTTAAGCTGACAATCAAAACGTAACAAACTATGTTAACTGTATCAATTCATGATAGAATCTGTTGGTATCATGCCAATTCATTTAAAACACAGCAAAATACCATTGCATGAGGTCTGTGTTTATAACCTTGCTGAATTTATTTCACAGACTTGTAATAACATCATTTAAATTGTATTTGATCCTCACTTACCAGCGATCCAGCCCATTTTGATTCTAATTCCTCAATTTTCAGCTGAAAAACCTCGCCAAGATGAAGCGGTCTGTCGCTGAAAACCATCCCATGGTCGTAAGTATCGCCTTCTCTGATAGCTCTCTGATTACCATTACACAGACTTATATAACGTCCATGTCGTTCATGCAAGCCTATAACCCATTTACCACGAACTACAGGCATTAATGTCTTCTTACGTTTAGGAATACGCTGGAGGAAGCATTGAAAAACAGTTCAGCTTCTCGACCACACCAAATCAAGTGTTTACCCCACGAAGGACGCAGTTCTTAGATGGGAGATTGGGGACAAGTCAATGACGTCACAATCTAAGAACTTCTCAACTTTTTCAAAAAAATTACTAAATTTATTTTCTTATATATCTGTTATATAAAAATATAATGTCAGGCTAATCTGATGTGGAAAATCAGAAAGTCTTTTGATATCATTAGAAGGAGCAGCAAAAGTCACCAAAATGTTCTTGAATTCCTTACATTTCTTTTTCGCGATCGCGCATGCTCAGAACGCGATAACAAAATGGCGGACGGAGTTGACGAAGTGAGTAGAAAACAATTTTTTGACGAAACCCGCAAATAACGCATTTACAACTAATTTAAACGACCCAACATAAAGATTGTTAACATTTTATTGTCTGGTATTATTTCTGAAAATTTTAGGAGGATGAAGTGTTTGAAATAACAGATTTTACAACCTCGTCGGAATGGGAAAGGTAAAGGTAGAAATTTACCAGAAATGTTTAATTTATTTATAGCTTGTTCATATAAATTTAACTTTATTTTTAAGTGGCATACGGAAACCTTAAAATCTCTGATTGTTTGTCTAACTAGTTTATCCCAGTATTATTCAATGATTAAGATTTTAATACCAGAATTTGACGGATTTGGCAAATGATGTCATCCCCCAGAAGTTTAATAGTTGTATCTAAGCTTCAGCTTAAGGCTGATATTAAGCTTAACTTCGCCAAATTTAAAGCGCTTATTGACATAACTAGTTTCTGGGTTGTCACTAATTGTGTTAAAAGTTCTGACTAGCTGGTCAAAAGATAAGTCTTCATGTAGCCTGACATAAAGTACTCAAATTGTCAACTGCTAGTATTGTAAAGCTCCTGTTGAGTTCCATAATGCTCAGTTATCAATGTAAAGCTGTAGGGGGATGCTGAAGCCTCCTAATACGGCAGCATTTTTGCGCCGTTTATGACTATGCGGAAAAAGCGTATTTTAGGGAGGGCCATTGGAATATGCAGTTCCAGAAAATATCCATACTCCACCCATGGAAGAATTTTTGTTATGCACCCCCCATCCACCCCCAGGAAATTCCAATTTAGCTTCATACATTGCTTCTAAAATTTTGACTTTTAAGACCCCCCTCCCCCTTAGAATTTCCGATAACCTTCCATGGGGTGGGTATGAGTTTTTCTGGAACTGCACAATCCAAAAAGAAAATTGGGGGTAACCATGTATTTTTCAGAGATATTTAACCAACATTATCTCCAAAAAGCATTAAAATACATAACAATGTATGGTATTTTTTGACAAATTGAAAAATTATCTCTGGAAAATGCATGATTTCCCAAATTTTCTTTTTGGATTTCAAAAGCTCTTGCTAAGTCCTTGTTTTCTCACATAATCAAAAACCATGCAAAAATATCTTTGAATTGGTAGTCATTTTTCTTAAGAAACAAGATGCCCCTGATGGCATTTTCGCGGGATGCAATGTGGCCTCATTTATTATTCCCATTGTATGCTTGATGTGATGATGTGATGTGCATTTTAGCTTATCAATGACCTTTCCTCCATGTATTGTGCTTCTACAACTGTCAAACAGAAGCATGATTCCTTTGCCAGGAACTCTCCAATTTCCACCGTTTTAACTGTCGAGTGCTTCTTAGAAGTTATTCTTTCGATTTACTGCTTCAAAAGGGTTAATTTTTATTTTTGAAAATGGCATAGTTGAGTGTAAAACTTGTAAACAATATGGCCGCCACAAGGAGAGAGCAAAATTTAATCCAGGTTTAATGAATAAATCAAATGATGATTTGACGTCACACAGGGAGCGACGAGGGGGTCCCCTCCCTCGTGATATACACGCCAATAATAGATTTTGATTGAGCCGTTTTTGTTGAAGACATCAGTACAGTAGATCCCTACTAGGAAAGGACAGAGTTTAATGAATAAATTATTAATCAGGGCTTCTGATATTATGCGATGTTGCGATTTCGCATAATTGACCTAAAATCGCAACAAATCGCATAATTCATGAAAAATCGCAGAATTTGTACAAAATCGCACAATTTAAGAAAAAAAGAGCAAAAATCTCGCTTTATGTTAAGTTCTCCGATAATTTAAGCGTTATCTCAAGGAGTATTTTCTTATAAAAGGCATCAAAAATCACCTGGAAGCGTTCGTTTGTTGATTGAGCGAACAAACAGGCGTTCTATGCTTTATTTTACATGCTGGGGACCTGGTGCTGGTTTTCAATATTAAACAAGTGATCATTGGCCCAGAATAAACAATCTTTTTATGTAAATACACCAATCACAATCATTGATATATTTTCAAGATGTCATTTGATCCCTTCATACTTGCGATGCAGGTATTGGCGTGAAAACTGCTTGATAGTCGTTTGCAATATGTAGTTATTTTGTTTTAATTGAAACAAACACCCTCATTATGGATAAGTTTGTTGTTAAAACGCCGAGCGCTTCTTCGCAGGAGAAAAAAAAGATCGCACCTTCCCGTAAATATTTCGGCAAAAGACAGGGCAAGAAAGTACCCGAAGGAACGTTTCATGTTGACGATGGTCTGTTGTTTACCCTGCGAGCAGTGTCTCCTTCGATCTTCCTAGATGTTTTGCTCTCCGTGCAACATAGTGGTTGATCATCTTCGAAAGTCTGTGGTTGACAAGCACATTGAAGCTGAGTCACACAAGCGGAACGCGGAAAAAAATGCGGGTGGGAAGCAACAAACGCTGACTTGACCAAATTAGCAATATCTGATTTTCAATAATTTGAAATGAGCCAACAAATGATTTATTTCAGCTGTTTCTTCATTTCTCCGTGCTCTAATTGCTTCTTGAACAGCAAAAAATGGATTGTGCCCCTCTTAGACCTAATAAAACAAGGTTAAATTAGCTTAAATGAAATCGCATAATCTGCCGCATAATAGACCTTTCTTGCCGCATAATGAGACTTAAAAGTGCCGCATAATTTCCAAATTTTTTCCGCACCCTATCAGAAGCCCTGTATTAATGTGCAAATTTGTGACTACGACAAAAAAAAGCATACCGATCAAAAACTATACACGGTCTGCCGTAGGGGAATCCCTCATAATTAGAGGTTCTCAGACCATCCCAAGATATGCAGAATGCATGAGCAGTAGCCAAAGGAGGCACTGTCCTTAAATACTGCAATACAGGGCATTTGATGAAGGTGAAAAGAGTCAGTGTCGACTAGACATCTTTGATGATTTATTAGAAAGTCCATTAAAATGGCCATATGTCCCTATTACAGACTGATTTCAAACTCCCTGTGTATACCTAGCCTTCCCAGGTGCCCTACACAACAGCTGTAGTGGTCAGGACTCAAATTTTCAATGAATCACTGACTTTTCTTGAGTTAGAATACAACACTGATATTTATTGTGGGGGAATACTTTAAGGCAGTCACTTGATTCAATTTATCACAACAAGCCAAGAATCCAAGATCATGTTGTAAACTGAAATAAACCACATCCAGTTGAAATTGAAATTAAGCAACAATACAAATTATGTTGTACCAGAAAATTTCCTAGTGCCCTTGCACACTTTGTTAGGCGTCAGTGACTTTACATCCCTTTTAGCAAACAAATTCTGTTAGTAGCTACTTGTACATGTTGTGGTTTAAATTTTGTTTTTGTTTTAAAATTTTCAAACCAGTTTAATATGTATTGCCCTTTGTGCAGTGTTCATTACCATAATCTGAGACAAAGGGAATTCAAAATCAAACTGGTTTGAAAATTTTTAAAATATATGCATGTACATAGTGATGCTTAGATACAGGGCTCCATTTAAACCAGCAGTGCTGAATTCAAAATTTCCTATTAAAATAAAATTTACTGAAACTCACTACAACAATAATAATATTGCAGGTTTGCTGCAAGGCTTGAACAGCTTCTCATTGAGTGGAAGTTAGATGGAACAAACAGAAAGTCAACTTCAAAAGTACAGTAACTTGCATTTATTTTATTTGTTGTATTTTAAAGTTAATTATTCAAAAAAAAAATCTGTTGGCAAGTTCATGATGGTTTGTTCTTTGACTATATGATTAGTCATCATCATCATCATCATTAATCTTTATTTACCCTCGGATTGTAGAGTAGCTTAAGTGCAGCTAATATCTCTGCGCATTTTCCCACCCAACCATGAGAACATACGCACAAAGACACCACAACACCGGGAACTACGTCCCCTACTCTTTTCGAATAGTGAGTGGGTTCTTTAACGTCCCACAGAGTTATTTACAAACAAGGTTTGTGAGACGGGGCCTACGGTTTATCGTCCTTATCCGAGAAGACTAGAAAGTCTAACCATTTGCAGATGTCATTACAAAGGCAGCACTTTCTCCTCAGTTATTTAAAGACCCTGAGTGGTGGTCCGGCCAGGGTTTGAACCCGCGACCTCCAACACGGTAGTGTCGGACTCTACCAACTGAGCTAACCGGTCGGCGGTCCATTTAGTCCATTTAGTCTTTCAGTGACTGAAGGACTAAATTGAGTGGCTAAGTGATGGAATGATGGAATTATTCATGAATAGATTGATTGATGGATGGATGGGGTGATTGATTGGTTGGTCGGCTGATGGTTGATTAACTGATTGATTTTAGTGACTGATTCATGGATTGATTGATTGATCTATTCAACTGAATAACTGACTGACTGATTGATTTTATTCAGGACTAAATTTCTGAGTGAGTGAGTGAGTGACTGGTTGAATGATTGATTGATTTTCTGACTGAGTCACTGACGGACTGACTGACTGACCAACTGACTGACTGATTGATTGGAATGGTTTTCTGACTGAATTACTGAGTGTCTGACTGCCTGCCTGAGTGAGTGACTGATTGATTGATTCTATTTTACTTTTCATATTTAACAAGATGCCTATACTGGCATTTACGCGTGATGCTGATTCATTTATTCCAATATTGTATGCTTCGCAGATTGATAAAACTATCCTTGCTAATGGAATAGTTTGAGTCACGATGATGGCGTTATGTTGTTTCCCTTGTATTTGTACTGGAAATCCATTAGTGATTACCATTTATACGATAACGTAAGCTTATAAATGACCTCTTCTCAGTCTCATCGTGGTTCTACAAATGTCAAACAAAGCATGATTCCTTCGCCAGGAACTCTCTAATTTCCACCGTGTTAAATGTCGAGTGCTTCTTGGAAGTTATTCTTTCGACTTACCGCTTTTACCCGCGGAAAGTGCCATGTCACGCATCAGTGAGGTCGTAAACAAAATTATGCATTTCTGGTGAAATGAACATTTATGGTGCAATCCAACCTGACTTGCACGTGATTCGATGTTGCAGCCAATAAAAATCACACAATTCTTTCGGGACGGGCACGGGATACGGGAAAGTTAAAAAAACAAGGCAATTTTTGACTCCCAAGACGACGAAAGGAATGCGGTCCCGAATTTAAGACACTGGCTGACTACGTCATCTCGTGTAAAAATGCAGGAGTGACTTTAAGTGACAACTAAATGATTGATTTCCCTATTGATTAATTGGATTTTACTTTACCTTTTAGTAAGTCGACCCTTGTCTTCACTAAGCCTTTGTTAATTTTTCTCTAACAGGGTAAAGGGTTATTTGGGAACATTGAGAAAAGTAAATTGAATCCCATTCCAAACAAAAAGGATGATACAGATGTAAGTGTTATTACAAATAATTATAATTATAATAATTAATATAATGTAAGTGTTATTACAAATGATTATAATAATAATAATAATTATTATTACAATGCAAGTGTTATTACAAATAATTATAATAATTATTATTATAATGTAAGTGTTATTACAAATAATTATAATATAATAATTAATATAATGTAAGTTTTTTTAACAAATAATTATAATTATAATAATTATCATTATAGCATTTCATAGTTACTGCTAATTAGTAGTCTGACTATACACAGTGAAACCCACTTTATGGACACCCGCTTAATACGGACACTTGTTATTATGAACAGTTTTCTTGGTCCCACTCCATTTTTCCTTAAAATTAACCCACTTAATAAGGACAATAATATGGACTCTTTCTGATCCCAACGGTGTCGTCGACTGTAGTAATTTTTAATCACGGATCTCTAAAATTGACCAATGATGTGTCCAGTTACTATGGGTGTAGGGTTTGATAATTATAATAAAATCTTTCTTGAAAATGATGTGTTATTCATAAAGTGACACAGGCATACTCAGAAAAAGAAAATCCATCAGGAGTCAAACCTAAGACCTTCCAATTACTAGTTCGGATGCGTTAGACCACTGAGCTACAGGAGACTCATGGAAGCTAGGACTTTGACTGAACAAAATAATGCTATTATAAATTTTATAAGCTTGATAATGAGCAGATGGACAAAACATGTATTTTCAAGTACCTCAAAGGTCAAAGCATCTGACTGACATGTGGGAAGCCATGGGTTTGACAGCTGCTAGGGAGAACCACTTTCTTTTTTAGATTTCATTTGACAAAACTAACAGCAATAAGTAGTCCTCAACTGCTTGGGCATCATTTATAAATTACAGTTTAAATATAAGTGCTGTTATATACTATTCATTCATTCAAGTAAAAGTAAAATTTTGAGTCAATGAATTAACCCTTTAACCCCTAATATCAAAGAACAAATTCTCCCATCTTGTCCCTATACTTTTCTTATAAAAGTACTGGGGAGAAGCTATTGATTAAAAATATCAAGAAAATTCAGCTTGGGTGATCATGTCCTTAATTCTCATGATGTCAGGGGTTGAATAAGCATTGATATTACAAGGAGAAATTTGATACTGATCACTGTTAGGACTAAAAGGTTAACATATAGGTGTTGCTTGTGAATCATTACTCAGTAGTGGAGGGAGATGTGGAGGAGCGGGGTGGGGTTAATCTGGGTGTGGAAGGATAGGATACTGGGAGTGAAGGAAGAGAGTCAGAAAAAAAAGCATTTTGTGTTGGGAGAGGGATAGGAGCAGGAAGAAAAATAAAAAATTGCATTTTGGCTTTGACTAGTTCTAGTTCTTTCAACAAATGTTATTTTTTTCTTTTATTTGATAGCAGAGAGAAGGGACCTGGGGAGTGGTGTCAGAGAGAATATCTTTTGGTGGTTTTAACTTTGTTGTGTCGTACCATCACCTGAGGACAAGAAAGAAATCTACTGGAAAAAATAATATACAAGCAGGAGGTCAGTTTCTGTTGGAATGCTGTAGAATTCTGAACGTGCATGTATAATATTATAAGCCCAGGTCCGAAAAGAATTGTGGAATTTAAAGGGGAAGTATCATGGGGCTTTTGGTAACTTTTGTTAAAAATGATAAAATGAGACCTTCAATCAGCTGCCAAATAATTCTAGAATGATGAAAGGAATTAAGAAATCAACTCAATTCTTAAAAGAAACAACTCGTGATCTGTCCTAGCACATTTTGGAAACTAAAATGCGAGAACTTGAAAAACATTAGCCTAACATTTTTCAAGTTTCAATCCATACCGGCCTACTCTAGTCTTTCCATGGCTGGAGGCACTAATCAACAGTTTTTATTGCACTGGGGTGATAGTTTATAACAAACTTGACACTTACATTTCTTTGTTTCTGCTGACAGACAAACGTTTTAAGGTTTTGACATGACAGCAAATTTGCATGATACTTCCCCTTTAACGAGAAACTTGGAAAGAGTGTTGTAAAAAAATATTGATTTGGCAACCAAAAACTAGCTCCATTTTGCAATGCATGGCTGATATATGATTGGGCACCTTTAAGTCATAATTCAAAAGTAAAAAATGAGAGTGTGAGTAAAATTTGAGCCAATTTGAAGTAACTTTATTTTTGTTGAGTGGCTTTTTCCTGTTGAGTAGGTTTGAAGGCATATCTTGTGGTACAAATTTATACTGCACCTTTCAATAACATAGGGACTCTGAACTTCAACTCCAACTAACAATTTGCGTGTTTTGCTGCTGTCAAACATAATTACGACGACAACCAGCTGGCCGCAAAAAATACAGAAACCAACAAAGTGGATTGAAATCTGCCAATCACAGTGCACAAACATGAGCTCTTGACCCCCACCGGCCAAATGATTTTGTTTTCTTAGAAGTCCGCTGCAGAGATTGACGGTTTTACTGCTGTCAATCATAATTACAGCGACAACCAGCTGGCTGCAAAAAATACAGAAACCAACAAAGTGGATTGAAGTCTGCCAATCACAGTGCACAAACATGACCTTTTGACTTCGATGAACCAAACGTTTTTGTTTTCTTAGAGGTCCGCTGCAGAGATTGATGGCAGTGAAAATCATAACGGTTGGTTAAATCTTGGAGCTCAGAGTCTGTATGTTATTGAAAGGTACAGTAACAGTCTCCACCTTATTCACTGTTTTATTTTAATTACAGATTTGGAGGATTGCTTGCCTAATGCTATGGTGGAGATGTTTGATATGGAATTTGATTTTCCTCCCAGAACACATTGCCTCAGCAGATGGTGAGTGTAAGATCATTCCTATCAATACAATGGTTAAAATTATAACATTGCTGTGGGATGTAAAAAAAACACATTATACCAGTGCCCAGTTGTTCAAAGCCCGATTAAGCTAATCCTGGGTTAATGTGAAGTTTGATTAGATTTTAATTACTAATCAATAATTATTTTTTCAAAACACTTTATTTGTGCCTTAGTTTTGACTTGAACTTTTCTTTTCCTTTAGCTTAAGATCAGCTTTTAAAAACATTTTTAACGAGCGAGATGAAAATCTTGGTTAACTTTTAATCGGGGATTAGCATTAATCGGCTTTCGAACAACCGGGTCCAGGTTGATTATAACGTTTGGATAAGGGGATTAGTTTCTAAAAGAAACTGTGGTGTTGCGTCGGTGGGGAGTAGAAACGAATGTTTGGTTTATCAACAGAGTTGATAACTAAAGGTAAATTGGCCACCGTAAAGAGATTTGATTTAAGTGCTGTTGTTTCGAGCCTTAGTCCTTCGTTAGCGTGAATCTTAGAATTGAAGGGGTGTATGGAATAGGCCCTAAGTGACTTTTGATGAAAGGTCAAATTTTCCTTTTGTTTCACATGCAAATATAAGGCAATTTAGAAGGAGAATCTAGCAGTCTATCAGACCTCACTTAGGGCTTTTTCCAGGCACCCCTTCAATTGAGGGTTGTTTGTGTTTATATAGTGAGCAGTGGAGCTACGCCATTGGTGGGAACATGGTAATGTGAAAAACAAGAATAAATTAGGTATCAACTACCAAACATTATTTTGATTCTAACCTCGCCCATGGCCAAGCACTCTGGTAGGCAAGGAACAATTAAGCCAACAGGAGGGTGTGGAATGTGAATAGCTCTTTTAACTCTTTGCACATGGCCTACTGATCTCATCATAGCTTCACTCAGCTGTGTTAGAATGTAGCTTAGGCCTTAAAATTTGCTTTGCTCAAAAGCTGCTCTGACTTTACTAATAAAAGCCTTGTCTTTCTCTAATATTAAGCCCTCTCTTTAGTAAGTTTTGCCGATGCTAACCCCCCACCACCCACCCCCCTTTCCATATAACTTCTACCTCTTAAGCCCCATACCCCAACCCATATTCAGGATCATAGCTTCCCAAGACCATTAATTTTCTATACTATGCAAATTATACAGGGCAACAATATACCTTTATCACACGGTGGCCATGTTGAGTCTCAGGAGAATAAAAAGTTTTGTTTTTGTATGGCAAGCCTTGGACTGAGTTCACATCTGGCCTAGGCTTGCCATGCGAAAACAAAGCTTTTTATTCCCCTGAGACTCAACATTGCCGCCAAGAGATAAAGGTCTATGGAATTAAAATCTAATTAATTGAGTATTTCAGTAGGGAATAAGGACAAAGCTAAATATGAAAACATAATAATTATGTTCTTTCAGGTATGGTGTGAAGGAGTTCATTGTAATCTCTCCTGCCGAGGATGCTGAAGCTGTAGATAATGAATCAAAATGTCATCTTCTTTTGAGCTCTATTGGAATTGCAGCCACCAACTCTAAATGGTAACAAAGTTTATTGGACATTAAATAATCAAATACAAAGGAGACAATAAATGGGGTTCTATTGGAAAATGAGCTCCTGGGCAGCTGGGATCCTGCCCAGGAAATTAAAATTCAGTTAAATACAAGCTTATGATTAAAGGTTCTAGTTTAAAAACTTGACAAAAAAATAAGTTATTAAGGGAGATGTAAGGATAGACATGATCGAAGGACCACCCTGCACAGTAATTTTATCTGCAAAAAAGGGAGTTAAGGATCCTTGGCTAATACTCAAAGCAGAAATTATTATTTTGATCTCAAGTCCAGCATACCTTCTACATGCACTGTTCATATTAATAATCATCTTGCAACATCTGTTGATATTTGCAGCACTGTGCCCATGTTTGCTCATGTTCTTCAGCAATGGAGAAAAGTATACTATGGCTTGTGCATTGGTGGAGGATTCCGCACAATATTTCAGATTTCTCAGCTTCGCCGCATTCCAAGTCAATTTGGCCATTTAGCTGGACTTCTTGAAATCTTCAAGGACAAATTGGTGAGCTTGAGCTTGCTTTCAGCTTAATAGTAGACCTTAAGGATGACGCCTCCTAATACATCTATAGGTATTTTTTCGCAGTTTATTACTTTGTGAGAAAAGCAGAAAATTGGGGGTAACCATGCATTTTTCAGAGGTAATAAAACAACTGACAATAATTCTAAAAAGCTTTAAAATACATAATGTCAGTGTAATGGAATTTTTTTTCAAAAAATGAAGTTTAAGTATCTCTGAAAAATGTTTTCTCTGTGGATTTCAAGAGCCATTACTAAGATCTTGTTTTCCTGCATAGTCAAAAACTGCAAGAATTAGTCGGCACCGTCTCCAAGAAATCCGAGTTTCTCAGACCATCTAAAGATGTGCAGAGCATTTGCGCGGTAGCAAAAGGAAGCACCATCCTTAATAGGTTAAGAGCGTTTAAAATGAGCAGCAAAGCAACATGTGTTCAATTCAAACTCAGGGAACTCTTTAGATTTTTTGGAGCAATTTGACTTGCAACAAACTTTACTTCTTTACCCATTCCTGAAAGCCCAAGTCACATTTTTACAGACAGGAGGTGCTGGTTCGCATTTATATATACCTGGGTGGAGAGAGGAAATGAATATTATAGAACTTTGTTGTCTAAGGAAGTATGATGGCAGAGACTAGGACCAAACCATTAAATCATGTGCAGCACTTCCCTTTGGTAACAATAAATTTATAAGCATTTTATTTTCCAACTCCACTTAGTAATATTTGAACAATGTGCCAGATAAGTATGAATTTATTAATATTGTAGTCCTACAGTTAGTTATCTGTACAGTAGAAAACTTTTTTTGGCAGTTATTTGTACAGTTAAAGAACTGGGCCCAGTTGTTCAAAGCCCAATTAAGTTAATCCTGGATTAACAAGAACTTTGATTCGAGTTTAAGGTATCAGCCACCCTTCAGGACCGTCCGCGCGCGGATCGCTGTAGTGTTAGTTGTTTTTATAAAAACCCCTATAAACCATATATTTTTTAAAAGTTTAATAATTCCAGATTATGGATTTCAACTAACAAAAACTATTTACTTAAATGTGTTTCGAAATTGGAACGCTTTGGGTAAAAGTACACGTCTCTATAAATCATGTTCCACTCCCGCCTGGAAATAAACGGAAGAAAAAAATTAACACCGCATTCGCTTCTCAACACGTTCCTCTAAAAAACCGTGTCTCAGATTTTTGACAAGTGCGTTTGTTTCTCTTTTATTAGCAAATGAAGTTGGGAAGGCAATTAGTCAACACTCCCTGTGGAAAAAAAGCTCTAGCTTTAAAATCAAAAGGAGTATTAAAATTCGCAGACACGGTTTTGTAGAAGAGATATATGGCATCACTCTGGCCAAATTTTAGCGAAATTGATTGAAAGGCTGCCGACTTGGAGTTCAAAATGTACGAGCCGATCGGCAAAATTTGCGTTCGGAGATAAAATGGAAAATACAATTTTGGCGGCATCCTACCTGGAAAGAGATTATAACACCTAATTGTTTATTCTGATTGGTATCAGAGAGGGATCAATTTTCTCTAACAATAGGACTTTGACAGGTAACATGTAACAGGAACAAACTTTCGCGGAAGGCAGCGGGAAATATAAATTATTTTGCTTCCAGTCAGTTCAATTACACCGCGTGTGGACAAAAGACAAAATTTGTTGAGGTTAGTGAACGTACATGCATAGTAATCGTTTAATTTACAAACAACAATACGGTTTTCATGTAGCAATAAAAATATATTGTGTTAATTTCTTGAAATGTGGCTAGGTTTGTAAAGATGCCGAAAACCAGTGCGAAATCAACACGAACGAAAGCGAAGCCGCCGATTGCTCGAAGCCCAAGAACTGAGGCCCGGCCTATTTCAAACGCTCTTCTCTTCTCGGAAGAATTAAAAACAGAATTTGTCTTGTGCGACAGACAGCTTTTATTCTCGCACTGGATTCTCTAGGTAGAACCAAGTCCATGCTTAGTCGCTGCATCTTCCATGACTTGGACTCTTCCCTGGCAAAATCGACAAGATATAGACTCGTCCAGTTTCTCAAGCAGCTTTTCGCTCGATGCAATAGCTCGACCGCTTATTGTTTTCCACGTTCCATCAGCAGTTGGGGTCGTTGAGCTTAATTGGCTTTCTTCTTCTGGCTCTTCTAGCTGGATTTTGGAGCAGCTTGCACTCGCAGCAACTGTAGCATTTTCGCTTTTCTGAATATCCAACTCCTCGAGCCACTTCTCTTGCCGATAAACTGAGCCTTTGTCGCTCTCTGCCAATTTTGCGGCCCATTGTTTGTCAAACTCGCTCTTCGATTTCTTTTTCGCTCTTGGTTTCGATGATGAAAACGGGCACGACCTTTTCTTTTTTTTGGCGGCATTTTCACCGAAGCAAACGCTAAATATCCACGGAGAATACTGAAGGCTATAAACAACACGAAGACAATTCGCACGTGTTGTGTCGAAGCACACACTCGGTATCACGTTACTAGTTCACAGTCAAGCTAATTGATGTGTGACAAGGGTATGACAAATTTTGTCAACGATCAATTAATATAATTAACGAGAAAAAATCTTTTACCCTCGATATCTTTCGACAGAAATAATATTTTCTTCCAGTTTTTTTTTCAAAAGAAAGCTCTCAAGCATATCTATTTGAAAACGTTGAAACCTCAAATATGGCAGCGATCGGCGCGCGGACTGTCCTGAAGGGTGGCTGATACCTTAATTACTATTACTATTAATTACGAAATTAATTTAGATTTTTGGCCTCAGTTTTGACTTTGATTTTTCTTTACTATTAGCTTGAAATTAGATCTTAAAAACATTTTTAACGAGCAAGCTGAAAACCTTGGTTAACTTTTAATCGTGGATTAGCGTCAATCGCCTTTCGAACAACCAGGCCCTGGAATTTTACTACACCTGCATGCTCATCTTGTTTCATTTGTTTCTCAAAATTTCTTTGCTCCTCGTCAGAAAAAATCAAATCGGACAGTAACAATAATTAGTATAGAGTTATATATTTTTTTAACAGTTTAATCTCTACTTTCCAGGCATGTCCCACATCTCCCATGCCCCCTGTTACACTTACTGTACGATTCACATACATTCTGGATGAGTGGACAGATTACGCATGGCCTCAAGAGCCTCCTGACCCATCTTCATGTTTGGAATATAAAGTTGGCATTAAAAACCTGGGAACTTTGCCGTTTGGGGCATGTCAAGACCCACTAAGGTACATATCTGTCAGCTTAATTGTTAGCTCATCCCAGATCGGCCTCCACAGTGACAGAGGACTCTGTGCAAATCATCTCTGAGACATGGCACAGTCCATTGTCTGACAAATATTTGAATTTTTGAAATTATGGGATTTGTTAGTATATTTGGAAAGAGCATGATGAAAAATGCCTACTTGCCAAAAATCAGCATCTTATTGCAATTTGGGGGTGAGATATTAGCTTTGTTATGCCCCGATGACTCCATGCAAATCCTTCTAACTTTGTCTCAGTTCCAAACGTTAAGAACTGAGACAAAATTAGAAGGATTTGCATGGAGTCATCGGGCATAACAGAGCTAATATCTCACCCCCAAATTGCAATAAGATGCTGATTTTTGGCTAGTAGGCATTTTTCATCATGCTTTTTCCAAGTAAACTAACAAAACCCATAAATTCATAAATTTAGTTTTTGTGACATCATCACTTTAGGACTCTATAAACCTTGTTTAATTAAAGAACTTGGTCTTCCATTGATGTATTACTTACTTTGTGACAAAAATGTCTTTTTTACTAGGGAGCTACATCTTTCCACAACATGGCCCTGTCTGTCTGAAGAAGTTATTGTTGACAATTCTGTTTATTCGTAAGTGCAAAATGTTTCAAAGATACATGTTTTCATTTAATTTACAATAATAAAATATTATTGTTATTGCTAGAAATAGTTAAGTTTTTTGTCAGCCAGTTAGAATAATATTCTGAAGAATCAAGTATTACCTAACTGGTTATTAGTCAGCTTGAGATCAATTTTAGAGAGATGGTTGCCATGATAAGATATTAATGAGGGAAAACATGAATTTGAAAAGATCGAATAATGGTTCAGAACAAATGAAGGCCAGAGGAAGTTTGAGCATGCTAAGCTGTTCTTGAACTATATAGGCTTGATTTCCACTCCTTTCTTGCTCTAGTCTTTTCCTTCTGGGGATTTTTTTAAGCGTGGCATTATTTCTCCCAGCACAGTGCTAGAAATGTGAGGTTATATTAATTTTGGATTTTTCTTTGTAGTGATCTTGACCCATGCCATGCCCCTCAGTGGTCAGTGAGAGCCAAGATGAGTGAAAATCCACAGTGTTTACTTGGTAAATACCTTAATATAAATATACGGTCAAACCTCTTTATTACGGACACCAAGGTGACAGGAATAAGTGTCCGTATTTTATGGGTGTCCGTTTTAGAGAAGTAGGCTTTATATTGATTTTGGTCACTCAGGGACCAAGTGAACTGTCCGTAATAGAGAGGTGTCCGTATTATGGAGGTGTCCGTAAAGAGAGGTTCCACTGTAATTGCAAAATACTTTAATTATAACTATTGTATAATGTGATTCTTGTAAGTGAACTTTATTAAGGCATGAGAACTTGAGAACAAATTCTGAAACCCTAACTAATATCATTGGGGTCAAACCCATGGCATGGCTGTTATTTGAACTATATAAAAGCAGACTTGTGGCAACCAAGCTGGTAAGGTCATTTTACTAGGTATGCAATCCTGACTGTAAACCCTAATGAAACAGTTTGATTGGATCTCTTGTTCCCCCAAAGGTTCTGCCTTTTAATGTTACTTTCTCCACAAAACAATTTCCATTCAAACAACGGCTATGATGAAACAACATAAAGTCAACGTTGAGTGAGGGATAGGGGTGTTTCAAAGAATTGGTGCATACTGTGTGAAGTGAAGTGATCTTGCGTAAGACTTGACTATTTTGTCAAATCTGAGCCTGAGACAATGGAAATCAACCTTGCTCTTTTTTAGGCATAATACAGCAATTTACAAGCAGAATTTTTATCCAAGCCTACATGTTTCACAGCCTGCACAATTGCGGTGTTGAGCCACTTTTCACTCTGCTTTGTTTTGTTGTTGTTTTTTGACGGTCATTCAGACTTAACAATTTCGCTTGCTAGACTCCGAGATTCAAAATCCAAAATACGAGATTCCAAGACCCACTTATTCTTTACAAGATCGAGATTCGGAGACTCTAGTTTGAGATGCCAAGATTTCAAGACTCCCTGAAAATTTGCCAAGACCCATTATTTTTCATGGACCATTCTGTATCCCTTTGGTCACATGCAAATAATGCAGTGAATCGGAGCCAAAACAACAAAACGCAATCTTTAGTTATGCCCCCCAAGCCCTTTATTTTGAACTCTCAGTAAAAAATTAACAAATGAGTTTTCATGGTTGGATCAATTAATTTCTTGTAAGGTGAATATCTTGGTGGCTTCATGACACTGTGTCACAGACAGGAATCCACAATGCAGCTTCTGAACAAGACAGCCATGGATGACGACAGTGAGTAGCAGATTTCAGTTTATTTACCAAAACATAAGTGATCGCATTTTATTTCTCTTTGGAACTGTAATGTGGAGCCAATGAGGCGCGTAATGTGCAGCCAATGAGGCGCGTAACACCAAGTTGGCTCTAATCATTTCATGTCCAAATGTTATAATCGCAAGTGGAATAATTGTTTTATTAAACAAATCAAGAAATATTGCTTGATCTTGCTGGTTTCGCTTTGCAAGAACAACCAGAAGACAATTTAATTGTCACTATTTCTTGGGCATGGTATAATGGCTCTTAGTAAAAATCTACTAGTGTTGTATCACGAATGCCGTTCTCTGATTGGCTACGCTACTCGCTATCTATTTAACGATTAGACAGCGAGCTCGAGGTTTCTATCCGCTGATAGTTGGCGAGGGGCAAAGCCCCGAGCCAACTATCAAAGGCGATAGAAACCGAGAGCAAGCCGTCTAATTGTTTTAGCATACCTCAGTGATCGATCTATGAAGCAAAAAAAATCTTTTAAATTTCATAAATTTTGATATATTTGAGCAATGATGCATGCTAAATCGCTCGCGCTCTGACAAACTGCTGTCTATCGATCGATAGACAGTACCTGTGTAGCCAATCGGATTGCGCGTTACGCGATAGTCGGTCACTGAGGTATGCTAATCTGTGATAGATAGTGAGTAGCGGTTTTTAACAAAATGGCGGCCACTTCATTGCGTTTTCAAAGTGTCTGTGATGAGGATATAGATAATTTACTTGTTTAGTTTTGCATGACTGGTAGATTTATACTAAAACAATTAGATTATTTGCTCTCAATTTCTATGACGTGATAGCTTATTTGGGCTGCGCCCTCTCAGCTATCACGCGATAGAAATCTCAAGCTCATAATCTAATTGTTAAAAATACCATGGCCGCTAAGCCAATCAAATCTCTGGAATTGCTTTATACGATGATCCAAATTATTACAGTCAGGCTGATATTCAAACAAGTTCTCTCAAGTATCACTATGATACCATATGAATACCCAGTGGGAGAATTTGTATATGGATTCTTTTCAGACAACCTAGCAGACATCACGCACGCACTTCAGAGGCTGACAGAAGCGCCCCCGGTGGCATCTTTATCGACTGCTGTTTCCAGAGCGACGTCAAGAATATCAGCCATGGGTGAAAGAAGCTCTGATGAATTTCCAATCCCTGGGAAACTTTTGAGTGAGATACTAAAGGTAGTGTGCATGTGGGCAGGGTGGAGATTTTTGGCGTCCGTTGAAAAATGCAGTTAAAATGGTCTGGCAAAGGAAAAAGATGAAAGCTTGATCATAAAGTTTCTTGAGTGAAATACTAGAGGTAGTGTTTAGGGAAACTTTTGAGTGAGATACTAAAGGTAGTGTGCATGTGGGCAAGGTTGAAATTTTTGGTGTCTGTTGAAAAATGCAGTTAAAATGGTCTGGCAAAGGAAAAAGATGAAAGCTTGATCATAAAGCTCCTTGAGTGAAATATTAGGGGTAGTGTTTAGGGAAAAAAGCAAGTCTAGGTGGGGAAGAGATTTTTGGTGGCTGTTGAAAAATGCAGCTAAAATGGTCTAGTATAGGAAAAGGGTGAAAGGCACTCTGTTTTATTTCCAATCCATAGGAATCTCTTGAGTTAAGTACAAGAGGTGGTGTTTAGCAAAAAAAGCAAGTTTGGGTAGGGTAGAGATTTTCTGGTGGCTGTTGAAAAATGCAGCTAACATATGGTCTGGTAAAGGAATAAGCTGAAAGAAGCTCTGGAGAATTTCCAATCCTTGGGAATCTCTCGAGTGAATTACTAGTCAGAGTTTGTGTTCAGGAAAAAAAAGCGAGTCTGGATGGTGTAGGGATTTCTTCGTGGCTGTTGAAAAATGCGGCTAACATATGGTCTGGTATAGGAAAAGGGTGAAAAGGAAAAGGCCCATATTCCAGTGGGCCCTTCAATTAACAAACATTTTATTCTATTTTGGCTCACAGCATTTGTTTCCCGATGCTGATAAAGATTTAGAAGATCTAGAGATTGCACAGCAGGAACTGTTGTTTGAAAAAATGGAAAACAAAAAGGAAGCTAATTGTGAAGGACCACAGGTTTGAAGAGTTTTTAATTGTACACTTTTTTTATGGCAAAACAATAAACTGAACTGAACTGAACTGAACTTTATCTTCATCATAACACCCCCCTCCCCCCCCCCCCTCCGCATTTCCTCCACAATTAGGGCCCTCAATATGATTGGTCAATTGGATCATCCAGGTTTTCTTTTTCTTGTCCCATGACTTTGGTCATAAAATCCCAACAATGTCACCTCCCTTTCTTAGAATTTATATTGATGCTGAAAAATCCTTTCCAGGGACACTCAATAGAGTGTATGTATGTATTGTGATGTAATATATCAAACACGGGAAGGCGTGTTTCATTAGATATCCAAACACTGAGAAGTAGGTTGAAAAAACGAGGCGCAGCCGAGTTTTTTTAAACGACTTTCAAGTGTTTGATATGGCTTCTCAAATGATCAATAATTCTTGGAGAAATTCAAGGCTAAAATCGGCAAAATTTTTTGGTAATAATTATTAGGAACACATATCCAAACCACGGTCACAGTAGTGATTTTCTTTGTTTTCTCTTGATGAATTATTAATTAGTTTGAGAAATATTATTAAAGTTTTGAGAAGTTTATACAAAGTAACATTTTTTATCATCGTTGTTGTTGCGTTTCTTGTTTGTAGTCACCGGCAATTTCTTTCTACCAAAAACACAACTGGATAAAAATGTCAATAAAGTAGTGGACTGACTATTCTTGGCCATTATAAATTACGTAGTTTTTTCAGATTCCCATGCTATTAATTAGTCAAGTCCTATGTCCTGTAACAAGCTATTTGACACGCAGTGTTCAGAAACACAAATGTTGTTCCCTTTTTCATGAATCCTCCCCTTGAAGTAACTTTAATTCCACATCCCATCTACAGCTGTGTTATTATCCAAAATTTACTCCCAAGTTTTGTAATGCCTCGATCCTGCCCATGAAAAAAGTCAAATTCCTCATTGTGAAACGCCAATTGATGAGTCTCTCCCTGTACTCTGAAAGCAATGTCCTCAACCATGGCTTGAGGTTTTCTGTTTTTCAAGCCTCACTTAATCAAACATGTACGTCATGAATGGAAACACGGATTTTGATAGAACTTTTAAACAGAAAAGTCAAAGATAACTTTTAGACAAATTGTGCACGTCAAGATTTCAGTAAGTTGATGGGCTGTTTGTTACTTCTCAGGACAAGTTTCGTGGCTTAAAGACCGCACCAGAAGACAGCCTTACTTTCTTTCTTGTTGTTTGCATTTGTATAGTTTATCATAGTTATGGAGGTGAGCGAATAATCTTTACATAATTTTATCCACCCTTTCCCAAAAAACAAACAAACAAACAAAATTAACAAATTTTCCACTTCTATAGTTCATGTTAGACAACTTGATAGTTTATCATAGTTATGGAGGTGAGCGAATAATCTTTACATAATTTTATCCACCCTTTCCCAAAAAACAAACAAACAAACAAAATTAACAAATTTTCCACTTCTATAGTTCATGTTAGACAACTTGATAGTTTATCATAGTTATGGAGGTGAGCGAATAATCTTTACATAATTTTATCCACCCTTTCCTAAAAAACAAACAAACAAAATTAACAAATTTTCCACTTCTAAAGTTCATGTTAGACAACTTGAATGCAGTTCTTATCAGTTCAGTTCCAGGATACTTTGGAGATATTATATAAATTCGATGAGTTCAATGTGGCTCACAACATTTTCCAGAACTATTCATCTCTTATACTTTGTTGGAAACTGGTACTAGCCCACCTTAAATAGTAACCACTAGTTCAAATAGAGCGGTTTTCAATTGAGTGTCGTAAAAACAAAACCAAAGTAATTACTCTGGCCAATCGCAACAGATGTAAACAACAATCAGAATTCGAAGCAAATACATGTAACTGGCGCCAAGCGCGGGAAAACGGGCGAAAACACGATTGGTTTTGGTTTTGGATTCCCATTGGTTGAGAAAGTGGCGCGAGTTTTGTTAACCAATCACAAAGCGTAGTAATGCAAAACCAAAGCAAATGACACTCAATTGAAAATCGCTCTATTCTGAACGTATTTGTGAACTAGTTATATTTTCGTTGACGTTGCCTTCATATATAAGATTAAGTATAGTTTTATTAGTCTTTCTTGACAAAGCTTCATGCCTTTCGGAACGTTTTGATAGTAGTTTGATCCAAATCTTTTCCTTTTTTTTCTTTCTCTTTTTGTTTTTGTTTTGTTGTGTAGGGTTAAGGGCTGTGGCTCATTTGTGGCAGGAATTTGTTCTGGAAATGCGATATAGATGGGAGAATGACATATTTATTCCAAGGTACAGGGATAACAAACAGCGCTACAGTATAATACTGCACCGTTCAAAATAAACATTTCATTTGAATGGTAACTTAAAGTTGGAACAATATTGTACAGCATAATAAACAACACCACAGGAATAATAATAATAATAATAATAATAATAATAATAATAATAATAATAATAATAATAATAATAATAATAATAATAATAATAATAATCATCTTTATTTGTAAAAGTACTGCTCAGTAGCTTTCATCTGAATGGTCACACTTTAGGATTTCGTCAACAGATTCAAAACGTTAGAACCACCTTGTACAGCATAATAAACAGCACCAAAGGAAAGTACTGCTCAGTAGCTTTCATTGGAATGGTCACACTTTAGGATTTCATCAACAGATTCAAAACGTTAGAACCACCTTGTACAGCATAATAAACAGCACCACAGGAAAGTACTGCTCAGTAGCTTTCATTGGAATGGTCACACTTTCGGATTTCGTCAACAGATTCAAAACGTTAGAACCACCTTGTACAGCATAATAAACAGCATCACAGGAAAGTACTGCTCAGTAGCTTTCATTGGAATGGTCACACTTTAGGATTTCATCCACAGACTCAAAAAGTTAGAATCACCTTGTACAGCATAATAAACAGCACCACAGGAAAGTACTGCTCAGTAACTTTTACTTCATATGTTCTATTTCATCTACATTCTCGATACTTAACTGTTACAAGATATAAAGAGGTCACGTGTTTTTATCTAATAAAATATGACACCATTACACAGGTTAAAGTTACAGCCACCCAATCTTGGAAGTTGTTTGGTTCATCAAAAACTTCAGGTAAGTTTCCTGTCTCTTCTCTTATTACTTCGCAAGGTGTGCTTTAAACTGTTTTTAACTTCATTGGATATGAGAATTCCGTTTGTACAAACATGAAAATTCGTCCTCCCCCGCCAGACATGAACATGTTTATTAAGGAAAATGAAACAGAAAAAGAAGAGACGAGACGAGACGTGACGAAACGAGAGGATGGGAGGGGGGAAGGGAGGGGAGCGGAGAGGGGAGGAAACGAGGATGAAAAGGGAGAGAAAAGGAGAGAAGAGGGGAGGGGAGGGGAGCGGAGAGGAGAGTAGAGCAATAGAGAGGAGAGGAGAAAGGAAAAAAAAAAGATTTTAAAGTAGCTTCAATCAAAATAGTACAACCTTTTTTTACTCTAGTCTTGTCATTGTTTATTAAGAGGGATGGGCCAGTATTTTATCTACAACAAATTGACGACATCCACCCCAAAATAAATAAGTAAATAAATAAAAAAACTTGGACGTGACGCAACGATAAATGGCTTAACCTGTTACCATACATAATCAGTTTTAATTCTCGTTTTTGTTTTCATCGTCAGATGCTTAACTGTTGCATTGAAAGAAAGCGGCTTTCCAAGATTCGTACAGCAAGCCTTCAATTTGCAACTAACGTGGAAAAAAACTCTGATAGTAGGACGAAACACAGTACTTCAAGTAAAGAAAATCTCCGAAAAAGTAACTCAAATACACAGAGGGAAAGTATAGACTCACAATCCAGCGTTTCTGATGACGATGAATTTTTCGAAGCTCTTGAAATCCAAGAAGAGACTGCCGTTGGCCGTGGAAACAATTTAGAGAATTTTAAAAATATACACGAAACAGATAGTGACTTAGATAGCGATAATAAATGCGCTGAGAGTAATACGCATACATGTAAAAGAGAAGGCGGAAAGGAACCGTTTGGGGATTTAAAGCTACTTGTTTCTGGAGAGCCGTTAATTGTGCCAGTTACTCAGGTAAGTTGTAAAAAGATATCAGTTATCACAGAATTATTAACCCTAACGGCCCTAATCAGCATCAAATGTTTCCCTGTAATATTTAACAATTATTCCACGAGCGCGCGTTGGATATGAGATTAAAGATAACCAACGAGGCGAGTAGCGCCTAGTTAGCTATAATCATCTCTTATCCAACAAGCGTGAGTGGAATAATTGTTTTATTAAAAACAATCAAGAAATATTGCTAGATCTTGCTGATTTTGCTTTGCAAGAACAACCAGAAGACAGTTTAATGGTCGCTATTTCTCGGGCATGGTATAATGGCTCATTTACCATGGCCGCTAAGCCAATCAAATTCCTAGAAACACATTATACAATGATCCAGTTTTTAATAACAATGCTTATTCAGCCGCTGAGGTCATGAGAATTAAGGATATGATCACCCAAGGTGAAGTTTCTTAATATTTTAATAACTTCTCCCCTGTACTTTTATAAGAAAAGTATGGGGACAAGATAGGAGAATTTGTGCTTTGATATTAGGGGTTAAAGGGTGAGACTTTCGAGGTTATCCTTGTTGCGCAAAATTGCCCGTTACGGCGTTCAAATGGAGACTGGGGACAAGTTTTTAAATTTTCATTTGATCAGAAATTGGAGTCCATCACAAGAAAGATTACATTAAAATTAGTCAGTTTACCAAATTTGAGGTTCTGTCGTTAGAATCGTTGACTTTCGTGCGGTCTCGGTGTATTCTCTTTGACATTTATGTGTTTTCTTTGACTCTCATTAACCCTTGTTGATTGTTTTTCCTAGTTACCCTTGTTTGATTAGTCTCGTACGCCGTCGTTTACCCTCGTGCGATCTCGTTGACTCTCGTACGACCTCGTTGACTCTCGTACGCCCTCGTTGACTCTCGTGCGATCTCGTTGTATTCTCGTTGACTCCCTTGTGCTGTCAGATTCTTGTGTGATGTCGTTGACTCTCCTGTACTCTCATTGTCTCTCTGCCTTGTCATTGACTTTTGTTTTCACTTTGACTCTCGTGTACTGTCAGTCACTCAGTTGTGCTCCCTTGTTACGCTCGTGTGCTGTCATTGACTCTCGATTACTCTCGTTGACTGTCGTATGCCCTAATTGACTTCCGTGTGCCCTCGTTGATTCTCGTTTGATCTCGATGGTTGTCTTGTACCTTCGTTGATTGTCGTGTGCTCTCATTGTCTCTCGTGTGCTCTCTTTGACTTTTGTTCGCTTTCGTCTGTTCTCGTGACCTGCATTGCAGTTTAAACCTCATTTAGTCTTGTCTCTTAATTCTTACGGATCAGAGTTTTTTTTTCATTTCTGTGCTAGGAACCGGCGCCAATGACAGAAGACATGTTAGATGAACAGGCCGAGATACTTACACAATTAGGCACATCTGCAGAAGGGGCTCGTGTCAGGGCTCAAATGCAGTGCGCTTCCTTGCTCTCCGATATGGAGGCGTTTAAGGTGAGCAAACAAATGACCCTTAATACTTTGTTCACGAGCCTGAGATTATTCAACTACAATTCAAAAATTTTAAACATTGAAAACACAGCATAATGAACAATACCACCGACAGGACAGTGAACCACATTACAATCAGAATGTGTTGTGCCTTAGCTTTCATCGAAAAGGTGACACTTACAAATTCCACTCATACTCAAGAGTTAGAACTACAACGCTGAACAACACGGTAAACAGCTCCTATGAAGAGTGTTACTGAGTAGTTTTCATCTGGATGGTCACACTTTAGGATTTCATCCACAGAATGAAAAGTTTGAACCACCTTCTACGGCATAATGACCAGCACCACAGGAAAGTACTACTCAGTAGCTTTCATTTGAATGGTCACACTTTGGGATTTCATACGCACACTCAAAAGTTAGAACCACCTTGCACAGCATAATAAACAGCACCACAGGAAAGTACTGCTCAGTAGCTTCATTTGAGTGGTCTCACATTAAAAGACTTTATCATCAGGCTCAAAATTTAGATCCACTTGTACAACTGATAGTAAATAGCTTTACATGAATTCAATAGCCTTCATTTCATTGGTCATCGATGAAAATTCAAATGAAAATTTTCAGCAATTTGCTCTAGCCTTGCTGGTTTTGTTACTTAAATAGCTCTCTTAGGGTTAAATACTTGAGTGCCGGCAATGTCGAATATTTGTTTTTTATTTCATTATTTGAGTTTTTGTTTCCCCTTTAGGCGGCGAACCCCGGCTGTTTGCTGGAAGATTTTGTTCGTTGGTACTCGCCATTTGACTGGATTCTAGGCCCCGAGACAGAGGAAGAACTGGAAGAGTTGAAAAGACTACAAAAGAACAAAGAAAAGGAAAATGAAGAATCAAGCTCGTCTGCTACAGGTAGAGAAAAACAAATGATTGTTGTAAAACCAATTTAATCAGAAATTGGAGTCCATCACAAGAAAGATCACGTTAAAATTAGTCAGTTTAAGAAGTTTGAGGTTTTGTCGTTTGATTGCAACCGTGTAGAAGGCTTTCAAAATTCGGAAAAATTAGAGACTTCATATGGATTTGGGGGACACCATCTAGGGTGAATTAGAGACATTTGTATGGAATTTGGGCGACCTTTGACAGGTCACAGCCTGGTTACTACGTAATGAAACATAACCAGACTTGGTAAAGTTTTTGGTAAACTTACTAATTTTTATGTGATCTTTCTGGTGATTGGTTCATTTCTTTATATGACGCAATTTTAACAATGTGTAAGCTAGGTCCCAGTTCCTTTTTGAACTTCGGAATGGGCAATTGCAGCAAAACGGCGGTTGAACTCAAAGGAAAATATTCAACCGGTTCCAAGCGCGGGAAATATGCAACCGGCGCTAAGCGCGGGAAAACATGCAAACGGTGCCAAGCGCGGGAAAATATGCAACCCGTGCCAAGCGCGGGAAAACATGCAACCGGTGTCAAGCGCGGGAAAATATGCAACCGATGCCAAGCGCGGGAAAACATGCAACCGGTGTCAAGCTCGGGAAAACATGCAATCGATGCCAAGCGCGGGAAAACATGCAACCGGTGCCAAGCGCGGGGAACAGTCAACCGGTGCCAAGCGCGGAAAATTTCAAGTATTAAGTTTTGTTGTAGCCGTCGTTGTTTTATTAGCGGCTATCGTTTCTTTAGCTGTTACCACTGAAGGCTCAATTGATGAAGGCTGGGACACTGAGGACGTCGAGATTCCAGACGAAGACCTGTTGGCAAGCGACGCAAAAACACTTATGGATGAAGTTAAGGCAGGGCATGTAGAAGAATTACAAGTACCAACCAAGGTGAGTTAACTTCATCAAGATAATTTGAGTTTTCATTGACTGGAGCATCTTTCTCCCATTTCATCGTTTTTCATGGATTTACATCACTCCACAGGAGTAAACAACGATTCATTTTGGTGAATGTGATTGTCTGTGGGAAAGCATTATTCCCCTCAGAAATCGCGATTTAACTGTTCTTCTTCAGTGAAATGTCACCTCAGAGTTCCGTAACGTGGGACAATTATTAATTCCTTTTCCTTTTCAAAAGTACCACAAATGTCGTTTAGTGTGCTAGTGTTAGCATTAAAGAATTTCTCTAGCAGCTCGCCGAACTAGTATTCAACACAATGTAACACTGCCCAAATATGGTCATGGTGCGCTCGATATTCGTCGTCCGTAAACAACAGATATCCTGCGATATACGGAATTTCGTGTGTCGCGAAGAAAAAGGGCAAAAAAGCCTCCAGCTTTTCTGCAATAAAACGTCTTCAGCTTTTCTGCAATAAAACTGTGCTTTGTTATCATCTTGTTGAATAATAAAACAATTATCCTGCTCAATCTTGCGGAATATCGCCTGATTTTAGCCAACTCGGCATGCGGCCTCGTCGGCTAATTATCATGCGATATTTCACACGATTTCGCGGGATAATTGATAAATACAAATTCCGCGGGGGTTGAGGTGGGGAGGGGGTGGGGGAGGGGGGAGCAGCGAAACCACGAGAGGAATGGAGAAGAGGAGAGTTTCGCCGCCAAAACTTTATATTTGCGCGTGAACAACACCGCCAGCTACACGGAGAGGTATAGGTGCAATACGTACAGAAAAAAAGTCTATAATTACATTTTTACTGTACTTGCTTACTTTACAGCCCAGAATTTCGTGCCTCAAGAACTGAAGTTGTTCTCATTCCTTTTCGCAGTGGGAGGGGCACCTTAGCTTACGCATGCGCATTCCGGGCAACATGTGGGCCGAGGTTTGGCAGAGTGCTCGCCCCGTCCCAGTCCGCAGACAGAAGCGACTTTTTGATGAAACTAAGGAGGCAGAAAAGGTAACGGAAACTATCATCTGCCTTTAAATGTGACTGAACAATAGTTTTTATGATTACTGAACTGATTTCAGGGCTGACACTACGGCAAAGAGCTGTTTATTTTCAACTAGTGGTACCATAGTTAATGAAAGACAATGGTTATGAAACCTGACACATTTCTTTGTTATTAGCCTGCAGTGCAGGCGTTTTTCATGGGCGAGCGCTGAATAATAAATTTAGTTCGCGTATTTGAAGGAGGCTGAGGGGGAGGGGGGCGGGGCAGGAAATGAGAGTGAGGAAATGAGAGTCCCCCTCCCCCCTCCCTTATTTCTCAGCCAGTCGTCCTCTCCCTTAGGGTCACTTTTGACTCGCTCCAGCCCTCTTGCGCTTCCTCGCCCAAGATGACAACAACGAAGGATTATCAGCGCTCCCGCTCCAAAAATACGCCTGCATTGCAGGCTACTTTGTCATATGCTTTTGTTAGCATTTTTGGCCTTGACCGTGCACAAACCACAATAGATTGTGCACGGTCGCGGTTCTTCCAACATAAATTGCAGTACCATTGTTTTTATGGCAAGGTTTCCAAACCAGTCCCTCAATTAACTATGGTGGTACTTGTTGGAATACCCAAATAAATAAGCTCTTTGCCGTAATGTCAGCCCTGCAATCAGTTTGGTTCAGATTCAGAGAGATCCAGAGATCCAGCAACGAAACGAATTCAGAACAGTTTATTTGTGCGTCGTGTGTTCCCCTGCATTCAAAAGTTTCGTAAAAGAGCTATGATTTCGTAAATGATGTATGATTACTATTTATGGGAGAATGAATGAATGAAACTTTATTTACCCTCGGATCTGATTGAGGCTGTTTAGGCCTCTAACAAAATACATGCTAATGTGCCGAGAAAGAAACAAATAATATGTACATATGTAATTAAGTGAAAGAGTTATCCGAAAGATGAAATTTTTCGCACTTTTTGGAGGTAGGTAGGTAAGTCGCACTCGAGCCTAAGTGGCTCACACGGCCGGAGCTTAACCGGGTTTCTGTAGCATGAAGCAACCAGGCCCCAGTTGTTCAAAGAGCGGATAACTTTATTCAATGGATAGGTCGCTATTCAACAGATAAAATGTGTGCAAGATTTTCCCGATATGCCTATTGTTTGTGAATGTAGTTGAAGCATATGTCAAATTCAAGCATGGGATTGTGTGGAAAACTTGCCAAAAGCGTTCTTTGGAGTACATTTGCTCCGCTGGATAGCGACTTATCCACTGGATAAAGTTATCCGCTCTTTGAACAACTGGGGCCAGGAGTATTGCTTCTCTTCCCTGGATGGGATGCTAGTCAATCTTAAGGCTACCTCCAGCGGTATGTCGCTGGTACCTATTATACACCTGGGTAAAGAGAGACCATGCGAAGCAAAGTTTAAAACTTAAAAGCATTCACTGAAGGGCTAGATTTAATGTAAAGGGGGGGGGGGGGGGGAGTTTGCTTTGGTGCGCAAACAGAGAAGGATCTATATCCGTATGATTTTAGATGTTAAGCCTAACTTCAGGAGTTTCTGTGAGGTCAAAACAAACGACTGCGAACGTTAACGCAAGCATACGACTTTACTATAAATGAAAGGAATGAACAAAAGCATGGGCTTTTCATCGCTCATTAGCGTCAAGTGTAAACGAAGGAGAACATACATGCGTGCACGAGCATAAAAACGAGTACCCTGCGAGCAGTGGTTTTTCCACCGGACGTTTCGCTCCCTTTCGTAGCGTAGCGTCCTGTGGAGAAACCACTGCTCGCAGGGTAAAGTACGAGTGTGCGTTAAATGACCTGGTCACAACATACACCATAATCGAACTTCTCGAAGTGTATTTTTATTCCATCGAATTTGCTTGTCTTTTTCTGTTCTAGGTTTTGCACTTCCTTGCTGGGCTCAAGCCCGCTGAAGTTGCCTTCCAATTGTTTCCTGTTCTGCTTCATGCTGCAGTTCTTCGTATTGAGGCAGCTGGTAAGACATAAGTTCACCTGTGTTAGCTGAAAGATTTACAGGTAGAGTAGGTAGAAAGGTACTATTACGAGATGAAGCAGAACGCATGCGCATTAGCCAAAAGAGGGACTATCCTTAAACAACCCATAACTGTCTGTTCACGTTGCATCAGGTGCACATGATATTCCTGCAGTTGCCTCGTTACTGGATAAGGTTCTCGGCAAGGCCAGCAAGTTATCATGGGAAATGCCTCAGGATTTGCCTCGATGCGAGGTAAGGAGCTCTTTGTACTTTTGACAGCGGAGAACAACACCATTCTGCTCATTGAACTTCGTTTCTGTTGTTGAAAGGCGTTGCCACGGCAAATTTCAAGCTACTTACATTTTGAAAGCAGCTGGCGAAATTCGTGGGCGGCGGATACAATACAATAAAATACAATACATACGAGTGACTTGATTTTTCTTTGTATACACACGAGCCTTTAGGCTTGTGTGTATACAAAGAAAAGTCAAGTCACGAGTGGGATATTCACGGTATACCACGAGAAAGCACTGCATAACTAATTTATCCCATGCCATTCATTGAGTTAACTTTCCTGTTCGATGTCTGGTTCCAGGAATTCAAAATTAAGGTCAAAACTGGGGTATTCTTCTTCTTCCATGTTTTAGTTGTTGACAGTAATTTTTTCTGAATGAAAATTTTGACCTGACGCAGGCTCTTCAATCGATCGTTCGGCGGGAAATATTTGTAGGCCACGAGGAATGCCGGGATTTTCTCGTGGAATACTACCCGTTGCATGCCGCAGAATATGCAACGGGTTTCTAGCTTTCTGATTGGCTGTATTCTCTATGGCATGGGATAAAATACAATACAATGCAATATTGACACTCCCCACTACTGAACCCAGTTTTGTCATTTCTTCGCTAGGAATTTGTAAAACAGCTGCAGCTTTGTGAACTGGTAATTGCTCGTGCCCATTCCCTGCGCTTCAAGTTTCAAGATGCACTCTCGGACAAAGGAAGAAGTGGCGCAGATAAGGACGTTGAACACTTCCTGTCAGCCTTGATGGAAAAACCGGAAGTTGCTGTTATAGGTGCCGGAAGAGGACCTGCAGGGAGAGTTATTCATAGTCTTTTTGCTAAACAGGAGGTTTGTCCGGTGTTACCTGTTTTACCATTTCACTTCCTCAGATAAACGAAGCTTTGCATAATCAGTAGTAAACTGTAAACTTTTTTGTGTTTCCCAGAGTGCAAGAATGCAGTTTGCCGGTGATGAAGTATCACCTCCAGATCAACTGGTGAGTCAAATGTAGCATGCAGTTGCTTAAAGCGTGGAATAAAGTATACATGCATGTTACGCATTCTCTTTGGTAGCGAGTATACCATGACCTGCCAGAAATGACTAGTTTAATCACTACTAATACTACGACCACCACAACTCCCCCACTCCCACTACCACTACTACGTCTATTGCCAGTGCCAATGTCGCCACCACTACCACTACCACTGTCACCGTCTACTGTTGCTGCTGCTGCTATTACTGCTACTATTACTACTACTGCTTCTACTCCCTCTCTTTTCCTCCCTCCTTCTCCTTTTGCCTTCTCCTCCTCCACCTTCTTCTTCTTCTTTTTGTTGTTGTTGTTGTTGTTCTTCTTCTCCTTCTTCTTCTTCTTCTTCTTCTTCTTCTTCTTCTTCTTCTTCTTCTTCTTCTTCTTCTTCTTCTTCTTCTTCTTCTTCTTCTTCTGCTGCTTCTTCTCCTTCTCCTTCCTCTCTTCCTTCCCCTTTTCCTTTCCTCCTCCTCTTTCTCTCCTCCCCCTTCTTCTTCTCCACCGTCTCCTTCCCTCCTCCTCCTCCGCCTTCTCCTCCTCCTCCTCCTCTATCAACGTGAGCTTATGTATCTCCGCCTTTTTCTTCTCAGCAGCGTCCACAAGCCACACCAGCCCAAGATTTCCCACCCCCTACCGGTCGGGAGTACATCTTGAGAACAACGATTCCCCGTCCCCGCCCCTCGTCGCGACCTTGTCCACAGAGAATGTATTGTGTCTTGACCAATGATGAATTCAGACTCGCGGGCGCGTTTACAGATGACGTCATTTTTCAGTGAAGTAGAACGACGGGGTTCTTAGGGATTGTCGCCTTATCTGGAAGGATTGAGAAATTCTTAATGAGTTGTTTCCTAAAACAATTTAATCTCCAATTCGACGAATGCGTTATTTTGGAGACTGGTTTTCAAATTCCATTTGTAGAGAAAAGAAAGAGGGCATCCCAGGAAATTGCTGCTAACGAGCCCTCATTTGAATTGTCTTTCTGAGTAAGGATTTGTATCTATAGTATTTATGCAGGATGTGCGCAGTCAAAAGGCTATAGCCGTCTGGCAACTCCAAGTTCAAAAAGTTAATTATTTTCCTAGCAGAATTTTGATATTAGTTTTGACAAGTTTGGCGTATGTGAAGACATCCCTTGCTTATGAATATCTTAATTCTCATTGCCATTCTGCATAAAATTGTCATAATAATATCTGGAGAAATAAGATGATGATCAGATTACTCTTGAGAATTATAAGTCACTCTGTTATTTGCTTGCACCACGGATCTGGGCTAGAACTTAGTACCCTGGCCTAGATACATATCAGCTTGGTTCCCAAGCTGATTTCATTCATTCGGTATCTTTTATAACAAACCGTGGAGACATCGGTTTTAAAGCGAGAGAATAATCGAGTTCTTGAGGGGAGTAAACAATACTAACTCAGTTATTGATAGGGAAATTTTTATTGGGAAATTTTTTAAATTGAATAAAAAGGCCTAAGATTATAAAAGTTGACTCTGTTTTTAATATTCTCGGTATACGTATAACAAACGACCTCGTACCGTTTGCAAACCTGTTTACAAAACGTGTAACACTTTCTTCCTTGTTTCCTGGTTCATTCGTGAGTTCTTGGTTTTCACGGTTGTTGTCAGTGTTGTTGTTGTTGTTGTTACTGTGTTTGCTGTGGTGGTATGCATGTCCAGTATCAACTATTTGAGCAAGTCACCATGTCATATTTCCTGTGGATCAAAATTTGAAGGCTGGCGAATGTTACCGTTTTAGCTCGTTGACTAAAACTTTGTTCGAGTAGGAATCGTTCGAGGATTGTCGTCTCACGGAGAACAGAACTGAAAAAGGGGAGGTGCGAGTTGTTGTTGTTATATGTTGTGATGTGACGGAACCATCACGTGACATTTCCTTTAGATCAAACTTCGAAGGCTTTTGAATATTGCCTTCTTCCGTTACTCCGTTCGCCTGAGTGCGTTTGAGACGGAAAACGTGAACGAGAAGGCATAGCGTCTGCTACCGAGACAAGACCGTACTGTAAAAGAGCGCTGTCTAAACGAGAAACTTACAGTCCTCCGTTTCGATAATTGCAATTGTTTTTAATTGTCTATTGTTTACATATGTTTCCGAATAGTCGAATACACTTCTACTGTTTGTTAGTTAGGTTGCAATTGGGACGAAAGTTCTGTTCCTTTCTCCTGCCACAGCCACACAACTCCCCCCCCCCCCCCCCACCCCCATTTACTTTTGGTTTATTTGCTGATTAGTTAATATGTTGAATTTTGTTATCACTCATTATCATTGTAATTGTTGTCGCGAATGCATTAAACTAAACTAAACTAAACTAAACTTTGCCAACGGCCGGGCACCTAGGCACCTGTTATGGGTTTTTATTTTGCCCGCAGAAAATGGTTAAAGATTTCAACCATTTTGGTGTGAAAAGCTGAAACGGGCTTGGATTTTGCAGGCCAGGTCTGAAAACAGCTGTTTGAGAATTGCGTATTTTTTGTCTGAAATAGGGCTGGCATCTCCAACTAATCAACTAGCATTACATGTAACAATCGATTTTGAAAATCAGCTGTAACCTATTCGTTTTTGTTACTGTTTAACATGAATTAACTGGTACCGATTAGCTAACATCAAATGTCCGTCTCGATAACTGAAGTTACAATCAACAGGCAGCATTAGCTGCTCATTTGCTAGTGCTATAATGACCAAGGCCCGGTTTAAACGGCGAACTCCACTTGTGCCGAACCGCACATTTTAAACGGGTCTAACTTTAACTCTGTTACTTTTTAACTATTTTAGTGATAGAGAAAATCATCTGACCGGTAAACGAAAAATGTCCCGAAAATGTTCGAAGTCGAATCATCTCTGAGGCTATCTCTAGAGACATAATTTGCTTCCATGTCCTTGAAAGCCGCTCGAAAAGTCAGCAAATGAAAACATGAAAATGGTAACTTAAGAATATTTGAACCATACGCGTTGAATACGGATTCGGAAGGACTGAGGGGTCACTGTGTTTACAATCGTAAGTGGGAAATATAGCCTGATCTGCAGTGTAAAGCTGGCTGGCTGGCTCTAGCCAATCACAACAGACGCAAACATCGCAATCAACCAATGAGAATTAGAAGCAGATACATGTAACAGGTGTTTAGCGCGGGAAAACTCCTGCGACCAGCACGATTGGTATCAGTTTTCTTTCTCATTGGTAGAGAAAGTGTCGCGAGTTTTGCCAGCCAATCGCAAAGCAAAACCAAAATTTAGTGTGATGACGTGATCAGTCACGTAACCACGGCCAAAAGACGCGTTTGAACTCATTGCAAAAACGGACATCTACCATTAACGCTCTTGCATCTTAAAATTAAGGGCGCTATATATATACAAATGACACTAAAACCGATGACCTGGGAGACTAAGTCGAGAGGCATGTGTTCTTGCAACATAAAATTTGCCTGTGTATAGATGTTTATTTGACGGACCTCCCATAATATTTTACATCATTACTACATCAAGCCCAATTAAAGAGCGACTGGTAGGTCGCAGGTTGTAGATATTTTTGGGCATCATTTTTCATACAAATCTGTTGAATGTCTCCTGTTCAACGACTTTTCAAGTTATAAATAAAAGCAAACTCGTATATGAGGTTTGAATGTGTGCTCTTGCTAATGGCATCGACGATTTTCCCCCATTCTAACTCCTTCATGGCTAGAATAGATGTAATTTGTCAATTTGTGGTAGCCTGGAAACGAGCGAGGAAAGTTGATAACGAGGACCACGGAAGCCTGGGCGAAATTCTTCGGACCAAAACGAGGCTTTTATTTTGGCGCCTTTTTTCGCGGCTACCATTTGGAGAAGGCGGCTGGCAAAATTGTTTTGCTTGCTGCTTTTTTTCGTTCTTTCCCTCTGAAAAGTTGTAAACGGCTTTTGGACAAGACTACATTTGTCACTACGCTGCTACACAAGTTAGGTAAGCTGTTTTATTCCCTCTTGGTTAAGAGAAGCTAAAGCTACAAGCCGAGAAAGCATTTTATCGACTTTTCAAAAAGGTCGACATAAATTTAAAATTTTCACTTTCGTTTAGTTACGCTTTACTTCTTGTGTCGGAAAGTCCGTGCTTTGTATTATTACAAGAAGAGCTTATTTTAATTTACCAGGTTTCTTTCCGATTCGAAACAACCGGAAAAGAGGACTGATCGATTGTAAAATTTTGCGGAAAGGACGACTGGACCTCAGCTAGCTTTGGTAAGTTATCACGTAAACAAACCTGTTGCAGTGTTAAACACTCGTTTCATGGTGAATTTAGTTTGAAGATATCACATGTTTACCAAACGGAGTGAGTAAATGAAGACTGTACTGGAATAATTCCAACCCAAACCTGGGATAACGGCAAAAACAGGGTTTGTCAAGTACACCATATGCTTTCAGCAAATTTTTAAAGAAGTATCGATTAAGAACAACCTTGTAACCAGGGTTTTCGCGATATTCAAAATGGTGGACGACGGCGAACACCCTGGGACATGCTGCAAAAGACTTCACGAATCGTGGAGTATTTTGTCACGTGACGGACTTGATTTCGTCCGCGTGGATCAAATATGGCTACTTGATGGATACCATATTTGATCCCGAAAGCCTTTAACACTTTGTATACATACCAGGCTAACAAGGGCTGGACTGGTTATTCGAAAGCCGATTGGCTCGTTAAAAATGGTTGAGTAAAGCGGTCTAAATCAAAATGAGGAACTGCAACAATCTTTACGAAGAATCTATTGATTAGCAATAAAACTCGAATCAAAGTCCACATTAATCCACGATCAGCTTAATCGGGCTTTCAACAAATGACTGAACCGCTACTCGAAACTTCACGTTTTCCTCTTCGTTTTCTTTCTTTTGACCAAACGGTAGTACTCATTAGTTCATCGAAAATGATACTTACTAGCCAAGAGACGTCGGTGTATCCCCCAAATTTGTAACTGCTCACTCCGAAGCTAATCGAAGAAGCGGAACTTTTTTGCCAGCTTATGGACTTCACCTCTGGCTCAACCCATACGCTTCCAAAAATTGAAAAGAACTTGACCAATACGGACCTCACGCTAATTCAATAACAAACATACATGTATCATTCGCGGCCGCGTGTCACACAAATAATGATAAGAAGATTGAGTGTTTCACTCAGTTTTATTACAGCAGTTAACTGTCATATAGTTGACATCAAAGCAAATACAATATATAAATGATGAATAACTGTTTCTCTTTACTGGTTAACTGATTGCTTTACAGATGTGTTCTATTGTAATAAATATCTCTGTTAAGACCACTGAGCAGTTTTCAATTGAGTGCCCTAAAGCCAAAACCAAAGTAATAACTCTGGCCAATCATAACAGACTAAACAGCGTAATGAGCCAATCAGAACTAGAAGCAAAAACTTGTAACCGGCGCCAAGCGCGGGAAAACGCGCGCGAAAAAGTGGCGCGAGTTATGTCGACCAATCACAGCGTAGTAAAGCAAACGCGAAATTACTTTCGACACTCGACTGAAAACCACAGTATGGTGGTGTGTCTAGAAGAGTTATTCTCATTACTTGTATGTTTAACAATGTATTTATATTGTAAAGAGAAATTACATGTTAGTCATTCTTGAAAAAAAAAGTTATACCCAGGTATGATGCCGAGTCTATTATTATGCTTATGTATGCTTTGTATACGAAAGCTACTAAGCTATACCATATCCGGTTGAGGAACCCAGAAATGAGTATGGTCAACTTATATCTGCATAGAATACATTTGTGGCTGCTATCTATATGTACTATCTATACAAGGAATAGTAGTGGTAAAACACTTCCTATTGAGCCGTTAGACTTGAGGATTTCCTGCACAAGCTTACAAACTACATTACCTAAATAGAAGTTTAGCAAGCTTCGTATATACAATAATGCTTACAGACAAATCATTTAACTAAAATATCCCAGAATAAACGAGCTAAATGACTACAGGTGGGAACTCGAACCCGAGCAAATTTATAGTTCTTCCTTTATGTCGACCAATCACAGCGTAGTAAACGCGAAATTACTTTCGACACTCGATAGAAAACCACACTATGGTGGTGTGTGTCTAAAAGAGTTATTCTCGTTACTTGTATGTTTAACAATGTATTTATATTGTAAAGAGAAATTACATGTTAGTTATTCTTGAAAAAAAAGTTATACCCATCTCACAGAGGGTATGATGCCAAGTCTATTATTATGCTTATGTATGCTTTGTATACGAAAGTTACTAAGCTATACCATATCCGGTTGAGGAACCCAGAAATGGGCACGGTATGGTCAACTCATATCTGCATAGAATACAGTTGTAGCTGCTAGCTATCCATATGTGCTATCTATACAAGGAATAGTAGTGGTAAAACCCTTCCTATTGAGCCGTTAGACTTGAGGATTTCCTGCACAAGCTTACAAACTACATAACATAAATCGAAGTTTAGCAAGCTTCGTAATATACAATAATGCTTACGAACAAATCATTTAACTAAAATATCCCGGAATAAACGAGCTAAATGACTACAGGTGGGAACTCGAACTCGAACCCGAGCAAATTTATAGATGTTCCTTCAAGCCCTAACAGTGATCAGCATCAAATTTCTCATTGTGAAATTAATGTTAATTGTATCTCTGAGGTCATGAGAATTGAGGATTAGACGAAAATCGACCAGATTTATATAAATCGTCGGGGTAAACACGAACTTTTTAGAGATAATCAAGCAACAATAATTGCGTCCGACGTAGAAAGAATGTATTCCTAATTACGTTCGGAGTCGAGATTGTTTGGGACAATCAACGAATGAATGGATCGTGGGACGAGTATCTGGCATTTTTCAGGGGCCGATGACATCATGACCAACTTAGCAAGGGAGAAAGAACCTGGAAACGAGGTCATAGAACGCACTCCCTAATCTTTGATTATTACTCGTTATAAAAAGGTTTAAAATACAAAACAATTGATGGCATCTTCTGTCCAAATTGAAGTTCAATTTTCTCTGAAAAGTGCGTGGTTATTCCCAAGTCTCGTTTTGGATTTCAGGAGCCCTTGCTAAAATCTGCTTTATCATGTAAACATGAACCACGCAAAATATCTTTGTACTAACACTCAAGGTCCTTAAGGCAGGGGTAATCCTGAAAGCCGTTTTCACGCCGCTTAAAATTGGTTAATGGAAATATCTCGTTCGCATTTCAAGCAATACAAAAACCCTCTGCTCATAACACAAATCAATGTTTTGGGGTGTTTTGTAAATTTTTTTTGGTGATTTTTAGGTATATTTAGGAGGAGATGGTTTTTTCTCAAAAGAGTAGTAAATTTTGGAGAAATGCGAAATAGTTAACACCCAAACAGTCCCCTACCAACCTGGTGTGTTCTTGCGTTAGGGGCAACTGTCTGTTGGTGTTCCAATAATAATTTTCTTTCTTTTATCCCTTCTTTAAACCACTTAAGAACGGTGCCTACTATTGTTACTGCGCATACGTTCTGCGCATCGCGAGATAGTCGGGTTTCCTATGGGTGGTGCCTACTAATACAGGAATATTTTTGCGCGGTTTAAAACTATACGGAGAAAGCAGAACTTACCAAATGCTTTTGGTATCTCAAAAGAAAATTGGGGGTAACCATGCATTTTTCAGAGATAATTAAGCTTCAATTTAGGAAAAAATCCCATACATTGCTTTATATTTTGGCGTTTTTTAGAAATATTACCGCTCAACTATCTCTGAAAAATGCGTGGTTACCCCAAATTTTCTTCTTGGATTCCAATAGGCCTTGCTGAGATCTGCTTTTCCCGCATAGTCAAAAACCGCACAAAAATACTTCGGTATTAGTAGGCACCGTCCTTAAAATTCCATTCAAATTCATGTTTACCCCCACCTTAAGAAACCCGACTTATTGGACCATCCCCAGACGCGCAGAACGTATGCACAGTAGCAAAAAGAGGCACCGTCCTTAATCATTTGTCATTGTCATACGCGGAGCTACTAGAGCAGAGGTTAAGTTTTACGAACTTGAAACCCCTACTTTAACAATAGCTCTTTGATCGACTATTAATGTGTGGTCTTTTCAAGAATCTCTCTCTTCGATTTCTTACTGATGGAAAGTCTATATTGTTAACTGACTCCTCCGCCAGCGAATCTCTGATTTGCAGAAAAGCTTAATTGTTTACTGTGTTTTTACCGCATCAAACTTTCGTGTATAATAAATGCGTCTTCCCGATTACGCTTACACTGTACTAAAACTACTTTCTTCTAGTGCTGGCTAATCTAAAGTAGGAAGCTAGTACTATACAAAGTCATGCTATTCTATACATAATACCATACTATATAATACTATACAAAATAGTAGCCAAAAAGCTGAACTAAACTACAACGTCTCCCTCTCCACCTCCCACTCCCTCCCCCCCTTCACCACCACCCACCAAAAACCGCGCTACACAGGCAGCGTTCACGACATTTTTGCATGTTAGGCTCAAAGAAAGTAAGACCAGAAAATGTCCAAACTTGCACGGCTTACAATCTTCAGAATCCTCTGTGTTTTACATTAAACTATAGTGCAATATCGAATACAGCTAGTAAATAGAAAGAAATGTGGTGTTCTGCATGTACTGGTGACATAATCACGTTTTCAAGTCCACCCCATCCCCCTCGATAGTATCATGCAACGTAAAAACACGGGGAAGGGGTGTTAACAACATTTTTGGTAGCTGAGATTTCTAAATTTAAGAGCAAAACGTTATTTTTTTTCTGCTTTGGAGGTTGCAATTAAGATGTTACTGATCAGTCAAAACTGTTACGCAAGGCTTCCGCCCTCCTAAAAGAAAACGGTAAAGAAGGGGTACTTACCGCGCCTCTCCAGTTGTCGAAACTAGCCACCCGACAGTTCAGTTTGTAAACGAGGCGCGCCGTTTTGAAGGCTGGCTCTACAAAATTTTCCAAATTATCGTTCTGAAAACAGCCTGCGTCATTTTGAAGGAATTCGGAGGTCGTCAGTCCTTCAGACTGAGTGTAAAGGTTTCCATACATTTGCGAACTGAGCGTCAGGACGGCTAGTTACGCATCAGTCAATTTTGCAGTGCCCATAACCCCTCCATGAATTAGTGGGGCATCTTTCACTGATTGTCCGCTCGGGGATCGGGTATAAGGCTTACTCAAGGCATTTGACATCCTCGTGATATTCACCTCACTGCACCGCGTTACTCATTGTAACGATAAGTACGACACATTGTGATGAACTAGTTGGTTAAGGATGACAAAACCGAGATGGAATCATCCATCCTTTAAACGGTTACTGGAGCAATAATGAGTAGTAAGACTTATCCTAGAGGTAGTTTGGCCCAAATTAGCTTTGATCAGAATCAACGTCAGCCACAAAACTAAGAATTCAACCTATTTTTTTTTTACTGTACCGTGGGGCATTTGAAAAGCTCATTTGTGCCGGCCGTGCATGGGTACCTTGGGTGAAAACCGATTTTCTTGAGTGGTAATTTCCAGTTCCGACCGAAGTCTCTTATTTGCCACTAGCGGCGTCGGTTTACGGCCGACAACGATGGGCCTCCGGTCGATTACGAGTCCTCTTGGCGCTCGAGAAAATGCCTCTGGTACCCAGGGTATACATTTGGCATTCACCGATTTTTCGTTGTTGTTGTTGTTGTCAAAAATCCTTTCGCCCGGGTGGGGGTGGGGAGATAAGCACTGCTAGAGGTTACTGATGAATTAATTCTCAAAGAAGGGAAGGCGCTCTCATGACTTCGTGATTAAGTTGCTTCAAATTGAAACAATGTTAATGTGAACGCTGCCTGAACTACCAAAATTAGCGAGTTAACGCAACAGGATGGCTGATGTGGTGGGAAGACAAATTGTGCTTGTGTGACCAACGTGACGGCCAAGTATTCATGACTCTAGATCGCAACATTCCTACTGCTCGTGGTTTTCAGGTTTTCACAGATGAGAAAACATCAGTTTCAGTTGAAGATCGCCTAAAAAGATGTCATGTTGGTCACACAACGATATTCAACCGTCCCCTTAAGGACGGTGCCTACTAATACCGAAGTATTTTTTTGCGGTTTATGACCATGCGGGAAAAGCAGATCTCAGCAAGGCCTATTGGAATCCAAAATGAAAATTGGGGGTAACCACGCATTTTTCAGAGATACTTAAGCAATAATATCTCTAAAAGACGCCAAAATATAAAGCAATGTATGGGATTTTTTCCTAAATTGAAGCTTAATTATCTCTGAAAAATGCGTGGTTACCCCCAATTTTCTTTTGAGATACCAAAAGCATTTGGTAAGTTCTGCTTTTTCCGTATAGTTTTAAACCGCGCAAAAATATTCCTGTATTAGTAGGCACCACCCATAAGAAACCCGACTATCTCGCGATGCGCAGAACGTATGCGCAGTAACAATAGTAGGCACCGTCCTTAATTCCCTCAGCCGTCCTGTTGCGTAAGCGGGTTTCGGATCACTTCACGTTACTTCATAAAACACTTCGATATCACTGGGATTAAAATATTGGCCTCCAGTAAAAAACGAACAAGAACCTTGTGAATACCCTGGGGGGAGGTCATAGGAGGGGCCACAATATATCTGGCTACTCTGACTGTTGCTAGTTATGTAAATATGGTGTCCGCGACCGAAAATCGGGCCGTAACTGGTATGACTGTATGTGGCGTAGCTATATTCTCCTGACTTGATCTGTAGCTTAACAGGATAGTAATTGTTGTAGTAGTTGTACAGCGAGTAGATAAAGGCTTTATTGGAATAGATCCATCCTGAATCTGGAACAAAGATAAACACGTTTTACACTGACATGTTGCATGGATGGATAACTGTATCATTGCATAATTATGTAATTACTTTGGGGTTGAGAAAAAACACGACACTTATTTATAAATAAGAACAATTTTCAGTTGGACAATTACCAACCCCAGTATTTAGACTGTGGAATAGACTAAAAGAAATCGTGTTTTGTTCCACAACTGAAGTATTTCCGTTTGATTTAGTGCACGCTAGCTACGCGATTAACTTCCTGAAAACAACAGGACGAGATTTATAAAGGGATGAAAAGCAAAGTGAGTGCCGTGGTCCCAGAGGTTTTTTTCCGTTTTTTTTCTCGCCGTGGCTCGTTGTCGCCGCTTTGAAGCTCAATTTTGTTTGGGGAGGAAAGAGAAAGAAAATCTCTGAGACCTCTCTTTCCCCCTACACCAAAAAGACAGAAAATAATTTGGATCTCTTTGTATATGTTCTTCTTGTTCTGAAACGCATTTTGATGGTACTTGTTAGTTACGCAGTTTTGTGGGATGGCACGTGACGCCCTCAAATGATATAAAAACATTTTTAAGAAAACAGCACGTATAAAAAGAGATGGATGTATGCCAATGTAAAGAGAATTGAGTTTGTGTTTTAAAGGCGAGCGGGATAATACGAGAAGAGACTGAGGAGAGCAGGCTGGGTTCCCTCGCCTTCTCTCCTCAGTCTTTTTGCTTTTGTTATTAGCTCCAAACAGTCTAACCGTCTCGCTCCAGTTCCTTAAAGCCACAACAGTTCAGGCTCGGTTTGAGATACAATTTTCCCAAGGCTTATTTTATGCCAGAATTGTTTACATGTGGCTTAATGTTTTCCTTTTTTTTTTTTTTCTGAGGAAGATGTAATGAAGGCATTACATTTGTGCATGGCCTAAAAAGAGCTATAATACGATGATTTGTGTATGAGCACAAACCCCTACTAGTTACAGCAAAAACAAGTTTGTTCACTCTTTAACTGCTCATCAACCTAAGGTAGTTGACTCTCCCTGGATACAACAGGTTAATAAACTATAGAGCACCACATGTGCTAGACAATCATACTTACCACTAGTCCAAGACGCATGTGTATATCCGCCAAATATGTAACTGCCGACTCTGATGATAGTAACAGTAGGTCCCCTTCCATCACAGTAGCTATGGAAATACGAGGACGCCCAACCATGCGAAGAAGCCCGCCAGCATAACACAAACCTACTACTGGATGAACTCTGAAGCACTGGGTTTAAATAAAAGAGCAACTGATACTTGTATTTCCAGTCGGAGTAGTAGCCAAGGATGGAGGATGAGCTAAGGCCACCTGGATAAAAAAAAAATTAAGCAACAATTACAGTGACAATTTTATTCCAAGCACTGAAAGAAAAAGTGTTTATATCAATCTGTTGTTCAGAGCTGGGTCCGGTTGCATAAAGCATCTTATTAAAGATAAGTGAGAGTTTTCTGCAGTCATTGGTTGTCTTCCAAAGACTTCCCCCTACTCAGTAAACCACATTCAGTCAAGTGATCCAATGTAGCACTCGAGAAATCCTTCGGAGCAGAGAACTCGGTTGCACAAAACTTCCAGTAATTTAAGATGTTTTATGAAACCGCGTCTTGGTCCCTAGAATCTTTATCCGTTTCAGTTTTAGACTTTTAGCCAAAATGGTTAAAATCCGTACCCATCTTCAGTCGTACATACTTATTTTTACAATAACTGTCCAAATTCCGGCGCGCTGATTGGCTCATAGCTATTGTCTATAAGAGTACAGACAATAAAACTGATGACAGATGTAACACGCGCGCTTTCTTAATTCTGCTCGTCCTTTTCCACGTTATTAGAGAGCTTTAGCATCGCGTATACGTGCAACGCGAACGTCAAAAATGGCCACGTGACCACGATTTTCCCGCCGTTTTTCGCGTTTGCCGGTTGCCGTTTCTGCGTGAAAACAGGCTTTCGCGTTTGCCGTCTACGTGAGAACTACGTAAGTGTTTCTTCCTTTTTTTCTTATACATATAAGTAGTTAATTGTTGAAAACCAGTACCCCAATAATTTTCCCGGCAAGTCATACTAGGGCAAATTAAGTTTCATGTTTAAAAATCCTTGTTAACTCACTCCTTACCGCACTTTTCTTCATGAACTCACCACAGTGAGTCGCAAAACAGCTTCATCGCAACTCGCAAAATTCCAGCTTAAGTCAAAAGGTTCACGCTGTGGTTTCACTGCAAAACTGTCGTCGATTTGTTAAATAGCTTATGTAGGGAAGTACCCCACTCCCCCCGCTTTACCAAGGCTTTGGCATTGTGCGCCTCTGATTCTTTCTCCGGTAGGCAACCAGGTTTTGTCAAAAGTCTTATTGACTTGCAATGAGGCGTTAATGTTCAGAAAAGGCCTACCACCGACAGTTTCGGTGGTCGTTAAGAAGGAAATATCAAAGGCAATGACAAAGCACAAAGTGTTTCACCCTTTCACGAGGTGTGTAGCGCCGAGTCCAGCAAACCGGCGCAACTCGGGAATAATTGTTTTATAAATAAAAACAAGAACAAGAAATATTCCTAGATCTTGCTTATGTGATTTCTGCAGTGAAGACCAAAAGACAATTTAATGGTCACTATTTCTGACGAATGGTACAATGGCGTCTCATACCCACGGCTGCTAGGCCAATCAAAACTGCGCCATCCAATGGTTCCCTGTGGTTTTTAAGAATAAATTACACGAGCTTATTTTGAGAAAGGAAGACTAATTAGACACAACACTTACGGTTGTGTAGGCAACTTCTCCCGTCCCCAATGTAGTTTGACTTACAGGCGCAGCTGTAGGATCCCGGGGTGTTTGTGCAGTCGGCGTCAGCATGGCAACCATGCGAGCCGGAAGTACATTCATTCACATCTGAAACACAGAGCAGTGAGTGTGAACTAAAACACACATTGGTAGAGCGCAAAAACAAAAGCGCAGTAAAACAAAACAAAAGCAAACGCGAAATTACTTCGAAACTCAATTTGAAAGCTGCTCTGACATCATCTTAATTCACCAAATTTAATCCAACCTAACACAAATCAAAGTAGACAATGTTCAGTCCGGATGTAAACAACCTAACAGTTACCACAAGGAAAAGAAATCAAATATTCCTTACCGCTGCAAGTTTTTCCAGCAAAACCGGGTTTGCACGTACAAACATAGGCACCGATGTTGTTAACACAGTTGGCTTTGGCGTGACAAACTGCAGGAGAAGCGCTACATTCATCAATGTCTGAGGAAACACAATAGTAACAGAAACTGGTTAGTCTTTAGGTTTCTACACAATAAACAAAGAAACAAATTTGCCAGGCTTTTTTGAAGCTTTGTGCTAAAAGAAAACACAGGACGATTTTGGGGAACTTGTTACATGTTTTTTCTTTTCTCTTATAGTCTGTTTACAGGATTTCGTTCTTTTAACCTCATAGAAGAATGAAAGCAACTTTCTCTTGTTGATTAATAAGACACAGTCCATTATTAGTAGTAATAAATGAGCTACGATCGCAGTTTAGTTCGGAAATCAGTAACTGCGATTGTCTCATTTATTAATTCTTTTATCCACAGTTCAAATATATGAATTTCATACATTCCACTTTCATCTCTTCATTTCTTCAGGTATAATACTCGAATAGTACGTTTTCTCAAAATGGCCAGTTGGCTCCCAGTTGGCTTGATAGCTTAGTTGATAGAGAAATGTATCGGTATTGCAGAGGTCATGGGTTCGAATCCCTTTCAAGCCTAAAGTATTTTCAGCCTTTGTTATTTTGCAGCTGCTTAAGTTGCGTATACAACTGCGATATGGTCATTCACTCATAAATTCTTTCATTCGCAGTTCAAATATATGACTGTCATTCACGCACGCTTTGCACTCACTGTACCCACCCAACAGCCCAGTTATCTTATAAAAACATATCTGTGACCAGTCTTTTACACACCTTCGGTTGTCATGTTACAGTGAGCGAGGACATTCGTTCCTGGTATGATGGAGTAGAACCAGTATTTGCCACTGACAGCTTGCCCTCCTTCATTCGCTTTTATTTCTTTGCAAGACTTGGCCGGCAGCTTAGAGATGGAGCCGAGAGGAACTGTGAAGATGAAGCCATTTAACAAAGTTAGCTCATGCTGAGTAGCAATATACTTAGCTGTGGTGCTGTTTGTTTTGTTATGAAAGTGTCCTTACTTGTGAGTCTGTGGATGAAATCCTAAAGTGTGACCATTCAAATGAAAGCTACTGAGCAGTACTTTCCTGTGGTGCTGTTTATTATGCTATACAAGCTAAGATGGTTCTAACTTTTGAGTCAATGGATGAAATCCCAGAGTGTGACCATTGAAATGAAAGCTACTGAGCAGTACTTTCTTGTGGTGCTGTTTATTATGCTGTACAAGCTAAGGTGGTTCTAACTTTTGAGTCAATGGATGAAATCCTAAAGTGTGACCATTCGAATGACAGCTACTGATCAGTACTTTCCTGTGGTGCTGTTTGTTATGCTGTATAAGGTGGCTCGAATATTTAAGTCTGCGGATGAAATCGCGGTTATTATTGAAACAAAAAAGAAAAAAACATCTAAACATAACTGTAACTCATACCTCTTCTGACATCGAGCTTGACATAATATCGATCAGAGTCCTTAACAAAATTCTCTGGACTCGCTTCCTTCGTGCGGTTGTTCCATTCACACACACTCTCTGAAACCACGAAGTTAAAACTTTGACAGACGTCTTCTTCTCTGCATACGAACAGACATTCAGCATGACCAGATGGTGCATAGCGCTTGTTATAAGTGTGTCCCTGTAACTTCTTGCCGGATATTGGCAGCTGACGGGGTCCATTGCACTGCTCAGCAGTTGAGGCTTTGTGAACCAGGCCAGTCAGAAAGATCGCGAGGATAATTGGTGTAAACGCGGCCATTGTATATGACTCGTCGGCAAAAGAAAACCTACAATCGAAACATCAACAAAGGTGATATTAATTTGTGTCACAAATTTTCTCAAATTTCCTATCGTTTTATTCAGTAGGGATTATGAAAACCGTCCGCTTGTTATCACCGTTTCGTCGATTGATCGATAAATAAAAGGCCTGGAAAAAAGATACACCATTGCGCACAATGAGCTTACAGCCATTATCCAGTGCGCAGATAGAATGGCCACTCTTTACTGCGTCCTGCTATTTTCCTTAATTATTTTTGCAACGCGCGTACAGCATTATTAAGAGTGGACACCTTAGTGACCCTTACATTCTAGTAGGAGAACAAGTTTTTCCAATTAGAGTGGGCGTGTGAACCAAGTGTTATTTTGGCGGAAAAACGAGAAAGCGTTGTCATTTTTACTTATGGGGAAGCCTATCCAGTTATACTGAATAAGCGTACGTCTTTAACTAACAATGCTGTCGTACTAAGATATCATACCCGAGAGCGAATTGCCATCACCTGGCCGCTTTTCGCCTTTTGCTAGAACCTAACTACAAAGTCCAAGTCCCAACGTTAAAGCGCCTCGAGCACAAACTGTCTACAGCTTCTTGTTGAACGAATACTGAATTTGCTATAAGTTTTCTGTGATAATAACAAAGCTGAAAACCTGCCTATAGAGTTAATTTCTGCGGAATAAAAAAATACAAACTTATTTTCTGTCGAAAGTTTTTTCCACCTGCCGTTCAATCGAATTATTGATGAGCCCCAATGTTCTCCAAGCTTGTCCCATGCATGTCGTAAAAACGCATTCAAATTTGTTAAGACCCCTACGTGGAGTACGTCTTTTTTTTTTTTTTTCCTGTTTCGTTTCTCGTATTTCTCCCGCTATGTTTAAAATTTTGGAATTCGGGTTAATTTTGAACGAAAATCGTGTCAACAAACTCACTTGCTGATAAAAATTACTGAAGTAAAAGTAAGCTTTTCCTTCACGTGTTTAACCATTTTAGACGAAAATTAAATTTGTGCTTATGAGATCCTGTACTAAAATAAATTGTATATAAAACATATGCGAAATGGTCTTGGAGCTTGTTCAATTGTCATTCAAATGTATCCACGGTTTTTAATTTGTTGAGTAAGTAGTTTTGTATTATTAAGAGGGTGCAGAAGGGATGAAATGGGAAATAGGATTTGATAGTTTTTCTTCACTGGGGAGCACAACTAGACGCGATAAACTTCCAGTTCGACTTTATTCTGAGTACAGCTCCTGCGGTCCGTAATTCAAATTAAAAAAGTCCATCTCTTCTATTTTATAAAGCTCCTCGGTTGTTAAACTCTTTAAAAACAAAACATTGTTTGCATTCAGCTTGCGTACGGAAATCCTAAAACTTCCTCATTGATATAACTTAACATGCTATGAATTTTTTAATTGCGGTTTTTGGCTTGTGGTTGTTTTTGACTCAAAGGTAAATATAATGTTCTCGCAAGCATCAACCTTTTTTCTTTTTCTTTTTCAATTTTTTATTTGTGGTTTGTAGTTTTGCACATAACAGAATCGTTGCACATCCATGCTGACTCAACAGAAATTATAATGTTTTCGAAAGCATCGACCTTTTTCTTTCTCTTTTTTAATCTGCGGCTTGTGGTTTGGCTCATTACAGAATCGTTGCATTTTATACACATCCAAGCTGACTCAGAGGAAAATATAACGTTTTCGCAAGCATCGACCTTTTTCCTTTCGAGTCAAGGTTTTTCCACTGACTAGTTTTTGTTGACGTCAAACCCAAACAAAAACTAGCCGGCAGTTGGAATTCGTTCACTCACAGCATTCAAAAGAATCGATTTTTTTTCTGCTAGATTCATACATGCAGGCTATACTAGAAATTAGTTTAGAAAAATATGTCGCTTTACATTCCGAAATTATAAAGCCGTGGCTGTTGTTCTTGTTGGAAATTGCGAAAGGTAGATTTGGTTCCGGGAAACGAAAACGTACCGAAACATTTCCATGCTGCAACACACTCGGGCGCTATGCAATCTTTGCTTGTACAATAGGCCTTTACACACATATCACCGCCTAAATATCTTTCCGGAAATTCTCAAAAAAATGTCTAAATATCCCAAAAAATGTCTAAATATCTCGAAAACTCCTCTAAATATCTCTAAATATATCGTGTTTTTGTTTTTAAAAATAACCCGAGTTTGAATCCTTATGATCCTTATGCCAAAATTTTCCCCAGCGGGAGCTGAAAAGTATGTCAGACATTGTCTACACTGGTATTATGGAAATAAAGTAACTTTCAAAACAACATGGATGTTTATATTGGTCTCCACATCGCGCAAGCGAGATGGAAAACACATTAATCTGTAAGGCATGGAAGGTTATAAGGAGCAATTTTTCTCCAACTTGCAACGCATCTCGCAAAGTTGCGAAAAGTAGAGGATCTTGTCTACTTTTTCTGCAACCTGAAATGCAATTTTTCGTTACGAATACTTCAAGAGGGCAAGTTACACGCGCAGTTTCGCCCTCAACTTGTTTTGCGATGGCGTTATATTATAAGTTGCAAGAAAAACAGCCAGACGCGTAACAATACCTTTAAAGTTACCTTGTATGTTCAGGGAGAAAATTTTTAGATTTTCAATTTCATCCATAGAAATAAACTCTCCAGTAAGATCTTATGCACTCGTTTGAACTCAACCAAAAAAAATTTGGAAAGGAGCCGAGAAATTGCCGTGAAGGCGGAACGGGGCGGTACTTGTTTGTGTAGCGAGAACTTTTTCAAGCTCTACTTTCTCAAACTTTAATTTTCGCTTGGATGGGACACTTTCAAGTGTTACAACTCAAAAACGGTTTGGCCGATTTCAGTCAAATTTATCCAGATGCTGATAAACTGATAATCAATAAAACCATGTCGGAGAATTCAATAATTCTAAAAATTATTTCCTTGCATGAAAGCATCAGTTTCCGTGCGTTCACTCCGCATGTTTTTCTCGCAGCTTTAAAAATTATCGGTAAGTTTTGACCACAGTGGAATTAAGGAAAACCCCGACACTTCTTTTAGCCTTTGGGATCCTGACCTCGAGAAAGAAAAAAAAAATTTCGAAAATATAAAAATCGCATTGAGTTGGAACTCTAGCACGACGATCTGGACCTTCACGTTTCGACTTTGTGGAAAACTCGGGAATTCATTTTCTTAAAAAAACAATGACATATTTGAATAGCAATTTCTATAAGCTTTAATTCGATGTAGAGTTTTTGGGATCTGTGATATAAAAGTGAGGCACTACATCCGTTAAACTGGAGACACCCCTGAACGGAATGTAACTTTAAGGAGAACTGCCGGCAGCGCAGTGGTGTGAACAATCACCCCTCACTTGCGCTGCGGCTCGGGTTCGAATCCCGTATTTGTTATGTGTGGGTAGATGATGTTGTTGCTTTCTTCCTTGCTGGGAATGTTGTTCTCTAGATTCTGATGTTTTTCTCCCCCCACAAAAACCATTACGGACATTACTGTCAAAATCCCAATGAAAAGCACCTATAACACATTTTTTTCCTCGGCCTCTGAACTTCGTAAAGATTGGTTACACCACAAATCGAACCTAGATTTTGCAAAGAGATTTGGTACAACATTTTCGTCAAGATGACTTAAAGTTAGAACAAAGGATGTTTTGCCTCACCTGTTTAAAAATGGACTTGATGCATATGCACGTTCAAAGTCAAAGACAAACTGTTATGTTAACTAAAACGGTGGGACACTTTTAAAGAGTCGTGCGGGTGGCTGGCATTGATATGAAGGTGTTAATTACCCAGTTGACAGGTAGAATACAGCTTCCAATATCAGAATGCAAATAGCTAGGATGACAGCCTACGCAGCACGATTATAGGAGAGAGGAAGTCATTTATAATGAGAAGAGCAATGATCTTTTCTTTTTCTCTAACAACGATTATAGATAAAAATGATGTTGTTCATGGTTACGAGTTCAGCTTACTTTCTCAGTATAAAGTATAGGTGATAACGAGTTAACCACGCCAAAGACGTCGTTTAATTTAATAATAATAATAATAATAATAATAATAATAATAATAATTATAATAATAATAATAATAATAATAATAATAATAATAAATGATGGGATAGCGCCGCAAATATCCCCATATGTAAACTATCAGTAAGCTGGTCGAGCCTGTTATCAGACACTACATGTCATCGCATTGAAGCGTCCAACCAGTTTGCGCTCCTAATCGTAACCTATCTTAGGTGCACGCAACATTGCGCATAGACAGGAAGGCCCGTAACACTGTCGTGGAGAATGGAGGCAACAACAACAACAACAGCAAGTTTTATTGTTATAAATGAAAGGCCTGCAGGAAACAAGAAACACCATTGCGCGCAATGAACTGTCATCCAGTGCGCAGATAGAATAGCCATTCTTTCCTGCGGCTGTCGTTATCCTTCATCGTCTTTGCAACGCACGTACAACATCAGTGACACAGATTAGTGACCTTTAGATTCTAGTTCATGTAGGAGTTTTTCCAATAAGAGTGGGCTTGCGCGTGGACCAAGTGTCAGTTTTGGGCGGGAAAACGAGATAGCCGTCGACAGTTTCAGGTGTTTTAACGGAGACGGCAAGGGAGCTTGGGATGGGTTATCGTGCTCCACGCGCGCTGAATCACTCAGCTCGATTTCCCCTTTGGGTAGCCGCCACGGGATTCTTGAAGTGGTGCCAATTCACGGCTCGTGCATTTCGCAGTCACGCGTAATACCACTTGGTTTTGTGGCAGTATAGGACGGCACTCGTTTGACTCAGGGCTTAATTCGCTCGCGCGACTCGCGGATTTTCTGCGATTAAGACACTCGCACGAAACCCAAACGAACCGAAACGAAAAATAATGCCTTATGTGTTGTACCGTGTATACCCGGGCGTGTATATCACGGGGATATATTGTAGCCTAAATCCATCAATCCTAGTGTTGAAAATCCGGCACCTCCCATGATTGTGTAAATTTTTACATGTTTAAATTTCTACGTTTTTCATTCATGTTGTTTGGTAGCTTTGTTATTTCATTACGATATAAAAAGCTCAACTTTTTGTGTTTATTTCTTTTTAACTAATAAGACGTGATTCAACCCTTTGTTTGCTTGTTTTGAGCTACAACTAGTTAATAATTAAACATTGCTAAATTAAACCCTGACTGAGTGTTTTCGGCTCTAAGAATTAATATCAGTGGCACGTAATCAACTTGTTACTAACCCACCAGCAAATTCATTCAATTTGGAAATCTGTTCGTAATTTTTTCTAACTTATTATATTCAGTGGAAATATGTGAAATAAACGAAATAAAATAAAAATGAAATGAAGGAAAGTGGATAAAACTAACCAGTTGTGAAAAACAAATTGTCATTTTTTTCGGTGTTTTGGAAGTTGGCCAAGTTCAAATGCAGCCCAATAATTAAATTTTTGACAAGTTTTATTAAAATTGTCTAGTTTATGACGGCAATGAAACCTGCTGTCGGTATAAGCGCTAAGTGGTTGTTGGTGAAATACATTTTAGAACAAGAGTGATTAGGAACTCTTGAAAATAAGCGATGGTTGAAACTCTTCAAGTGCATCATAGTCCTTTCCACCATTTTAGTCATTTGAGCCATAGGTACTTCCCCTTGTCCTCTTCTTGTTTAACCTATCAAATGAATTTTCTTGGAGTACGCCCAGTTTCGAGCGTATTCCGGAGTAATGGCCAATACTTGTTGAATAAATACTGAATTTGCTGTCAAGTTTTCTTTTATAATAACAAAGCTGAAAATCTGCCTGTAGAGTTAATTCCCGATGAATAAAAGAAATACGAACTTATTTTTGTCAAACGTTTTTTCTCCATCAGTATTCAATCGAATTATTGATGAGCGCCAATGTTCTCCAAGCTTTTCCTTGTCCCATTCATATGTTAAAACGCATTTAAACTTTTAAGAGCCCTACATGGAGACTCTTTGTCTGTTTCCCATTTGTTGTGTTTCTCCCGCTATGTTTAAAATTCCAGTTTAGGATTAATTTTGAGCGAGCAATTTTCCAGTACAAGCTACTGAACCGAGGAAAGTTGTTCTGACTTCACAACTCTCAAACATTAATGGGAATCGAAACATTTTTCGAGAAAGTTAATGTTTCACTTACGGCCAGGAGCTAAGAATGCGAGTCAAGGTTTTTCCGCTGTTGATCTCAAACTCAAACAAAAACTAGCCTGCAGTAGGAATCCATTCACTCGCAGCATGCAAAGGAATCCGGTTTCTTTTTCGGCTAGATTGCGGGAATGACTCTAGAGTAGTAACTTACAACTTTTAATTAAACAGCGTCCTATCAAAGATAAACAGCTTTCTGTTCAAAGCGATAAATTTAACATAGCCACTAGTAAAGAAAACTCTAGTTTTGAATTAGCCTTCTTTTAGTTGCATTCCTCTCCGAGTCAGTTTTCAATGGATGAACGTTATTTGCTTGTGTTGTTAGGTGGAAGTATTAGGTAACTTAACTGGAAGTTTTTAGCTAACTGAAGCTAGGTGGAAAAGATAACTATTTTAGCAGTATGTCTAAGGGGAGAGTCGTGTTAGAGAGTCTTGATATTTCTTGTTCTGCGAGTTGTTGACCAATGACTTTGAGCTGTACGGTACTAGTGCAGAATTTAGACGAGAAACGAGTTTCTGCTTTATATAAAACGGGAAGTTCGTCTTAAATAAATTGTAATATTTCCTTTTTATATTAGTATTAAAAGCACACGTATCACATCTCCACTTCCCGTAACTTTGTTTAATTTCCTTTAAGTGGACTTGTGGTTTTTGAAAATTAATTATTGACCACCCTAAATTATATCGCCTCTCCAGAAGAAAAAAGTATTTCTTGGGTTGAGTATCTAAAATTAAGTTGGCTGAGGCCTTTGCTGTGAAAAAATTCCCTTGTTTAGATAGAATTTTTCAAACCCTTGACTCTTAATTACACTGGATACAACTATTACAGTATGTGGTTGAAAATACAATGAAAACGTGCCCCACTTCAGTATGGTTGACAGCTAAACTCTGCAAATTTTCACTGGTGCACCAAAAACATCGTGAAAAAATTAATTGCCGAAGAAACTAAAAAATGCGACTGGTAAATGCAGCAGAACTGGCGTAATGTTCAAGTTTTTACTGATTCGAGTTCTTTAGAAAAGCAGTTCATGATAAATTCAAGGAAGAGTTATAAGAATATCGAGGATCAAAACCCTAATACCATTCCGGATCACAAGCGAATTTAAAAGGTTAATGAATATCAATACTTATCTTTTTGAAGTTACTGGGGTGTCGGATTTTATTGAAAAAGGCGTAAAAACCTGCGGATTTCTTAGCGCAGCGACTTCTATTAGCGCGGACTTGTTCTAATTCAAACAAATTTTATTGCAAGACCGTCTTGCAGCTTAATTGAACTGCCCTGTGTTGTCTTGACGCCTGAAAATTCAAGATGTCTTGAGCAGGAAAAGTAGATGTTTATCTCAATTTCCCGACGCAAGTTGTATAATACTTTGAAGCATTGGTATAGTGGCTATATGTACTAATAGTACAGGTTGTTGAACAAATATGTCGCTTTGCATCGCAAAGACTGCAAAGACATGGCTGTTGTTCTTGTTGAAACTGAGAAAAGGAAGGTTTGGTTCCGGGGAACGAAGACGTCCCGAAACATTTTCATGCTGTAACACTGAGTTTAAAACATAGTGTTCCAACAATTGGTAATCTTTGCGTGCACAACTTGCCTACCATGGTTAGACAAATTGCGCACTAAGCAGCTTCACTTGAATAAACAAGTGGCTCATTCGAAGAAAATACACTCTTATAAGACAGGCGGCAATTAATTTGGTGCCAAAACCACCCTATATTTCTGGCAAAGCGATGCTGCACGCTTGGTACACTGAACTTGGTACACAACCATTTTTTCACCTGGCCACTAGGTCCGGGATCCCGGCCTGTATATTGCACGAGCGAGAGAAAAAACACATGAAGCTCCAAGGCATGGAAGGTTATAAGGGGCAATTTCTCTCCATCTTACAACGCATCTCGCAAAGTTGGAAAAAGTAGAGGAACTTGTCTACTTTTTCTGCAACCTGTGACGCAATTTTTAGTTACGAAGACATCAAAAGGGGAAGTCATACGCGCGGTTTTCGTTCTCAACTTGTTTCGCAATGGCGTTGCTATAATTTTCAGGAAAAACAGGTAGACGTATAACAGTACTTTTAAGGAGAACTGTGGGCAGTGTATTGGTTTGAACAATCGCCCCTCACATGCACTGCAGCTCGGGTTCAAATCCCGTATTTGTTATGTGTGGGTAGATGATGTTGTTGCTTTTTTCCCTGCTGCAAAGGTTGTTTTCTAGATTTTGATGTTTTTCTCCCTCCACAAAAACCATTACGGACATTACTGTCAAAATCCTAATGAAAAGCACCTATAACACATTTTTTTCTAGGCCTTTGAACGTAGTAAAGTTTAGTTACACCACAAATCGAACCTAGATTTTGCAAAGAGATTTGGTACAACATTTTCGTCAAGATGACTTAAAGTTAGAACAAAGGATGTTTTTCCTCACCTGTTTAAAAATGGACTTGATGCACGTTCAAAGTCAAAGACAAACTGTTATGTTAACTAAAACGGCGGGACACTTTTAAAGAGTCGTGCGGGTGGCTGGCATTGATATGAAGGTGTTAATTACCCAGTTGACAGGTGAAATACAGCTTCCAATATCAAAATGCAAATAGCTAGGATGACAGCTTACGCAGCACAATTATAGGAGAGAGGAAGTCATTTATAATGAGAAGAGCAATGATCTTTTCTTTTTCTCTAACAACGATTATAGATAAAAATGATGTTGTTCATGGTTACGAGTTCAGCTTACTTTCTCAGTATAAATTAAGTATAGGTGATAACGAGTACACCACGCCAAAGATGATGATGATGATGATGATGATGATAATAATAATAATAATAATAATAAATAATAATAATAATAATAACAATAATAATAATAATAATAATAATAATAATAATAATAATAATAATAAATAATAATAATAAATGATGGGATAGCGCCACAAATATCCCCATATGTAAACTATCATTCAGCTGGTCGAGCCTGTTATCAGACACTACATGTAATCGCATTGAAGCGTCCAACCAGTTTGCGCTCCTAATCCCAATCTATCTTAGGTGGAGGCAACATTGCGCATAGACAGGAAGGCACGTAATACTGTCGTGGAGAATGGAGGCAACAACAGCAATAACAACAGCAAATTTTATTGTTATAAATGAAAGGCCTGGAAACAAGAAACACCATTACGCGCAATGAACTAACAGCCATTATCCAGTGCGCGGATAGAATAGCCATTCTTTCCTGCGAGTGTCATTATCCTTCATTGTTTTTGCAACTCGCGTACAGCATTAGTGACACACATTAGTGACCTTTAGATTCTAAGACAAGAACGAGTTTTTCCAATAAGAGTGGGCTTGCGCGTGGACCAAGTGTCATTTCTTTAGCGGGAAAAAAGGATAACCGTCGAGATTTCAGGTGTTGTACAATGGGGGCGGCAAAGGAACTTGGGATGGGTTATCGCGCTCCACGCGCGCTGAATCACTTCTTGAAGTGGTGCCAATTCACGGCTCGTGCATTTCGCAGTCACGCGTAATACCACTTGGTTTTGTGGCCGTATAGGACGACACTCGTTTGACTAAGGGCTTAATTCGCTCGCGTGACTCGCGGATTTTTTGCGCTTAAGACACTTGCACGGAACCCAAACGAACCGAAACAAAAAATAATGCTTTATGCGTTGTACCGTGTGTACCCGGGCGTGTATATCACGGGGATATATTGTAGCCTTTATTACACCCATTTTGAAATCACTGATGATCCTTGCAATCTGATTGGCTTCCCTTCTTTAGCGCACCAAAATGGAAATGAAGTAACAAAAATAGAATATTAATATTGACAATGATACTCTGTGATTTCAAAATGGGTGTTATAAAGTAGTAATTGAACTTTGTGTCGTGCAATTTTGGTCTGAAATCATACATGTGGTTTCAAATCAAACTTGCGCTGCACGCTCGTTCGATTTTGAAATCACGCGTATGATTTCAGACCAAATTGCACTCCACTCAGTCCAATTACCATTATAAATCCGTCAATCCTAGTGTTGAAAATCCGGCACCTCACATGATTGTGTAAATTTTTACATATTTAAATTTCTACGTTTTTCATTTATGTTGTTTGGTAGCTTTGTTATTTCTTTACGATATAAAAAGCTCAACTTTTTTTGTTTATTTTTTTTTTAACTAATAAGACGTGATTCAACCCTTTGTTTGCTTGTTTTGAGCTACAACTAGTTAATATTCAACATCGCTAAATTAAACCCTGACTGAGTGTTTTTGGCTCTGAGAATTAATATCCGTGGCACATAATTAACTTGTTACTAAACGAACAGCAAATTCATTCAATTTGGAAATCTGTTCTTAATTTTTTCTAACTTATTATATTCAGTGGAAATATGTGAAATAAACGAAATAAAATAAAAATGAAATGAAGGAAAGTGGACAAAACTAACCAGTTGTGAAAAACAAATTGTCATTTTCTTCGTTGTTTTGGAAGTTGGCCAAGTTCAAACGAAGCCCAATAATTAAATTTTTGACAAGTTTTAATAACATTGTCTAGTTTATGACGCCAATGAAACCTGCTTTCGGTATAAGCCCTAAGTGGTTGTTGGTAAAATACATTTTAGAACAAGAGTAATTAGGAACTCTTGAATATAAGCGATGGTTGAAACTCTTCAAGTACATCATAGTCCTTTCCACCATTTTAGTCATTTGAGCCAAAGGTACTTCCCATTATCCTCTTCCTGTTTCACCTCTCAAATGAACTTTCTTGGAGTGCGCCCAGTTTCGAATGCATTCCGGAGTAGTGGCCAATACTTGTTGAATGAATACTGAAGTTGCTGTCAAGCTGAAAATCTGCCTATCGAGTTAATTTCTGATGGATAAAAAATACAAACTTTTTTTTGTAAAAACGTTTTCCCATCAGTGTTCAATCGAATTATTGATGAGCGCCAATGTTCTCCAAGCTTTTCCTTGTCCCATTCATATGTTAAAACGCATTGAAACTTTTAAGAGCCCTACATGGAGACTCTTTGTCTGTTTCCCTTTTCTTGTGTTCCTCCCGCTATGTCTAAAATTTGAGTTTAGGATTAATCAAGTTGAGCGAGCAATTTTCAAGTACAAGCTACAAGCAGTAGGAATCCATTCACTCGCAGCATGCAAAGGAATCTGGTTTCTTTTCGGTTAGATTGTTGGAGGGTCGAAAATATCTCTAGAGTAGTAACTTACTGCTTCTAATTAAACAGCGTCCTATCCAAGATAAACAGCTTTCTGTTCAAAGCGATACATTTAACATAGCTACTAGTAAAGAAAACTCTAGTTTTGAATTAGCCTTCTTTTAGTTGCATTCCTCTCCGAGTCAGTTTTCAATAGATGAACGTTATTTGCTTGTGTTGTTAGGTGGAACTATTAAGGTAACTTAACTGGAAGTTTTTAGCTAACTGAAGCTAGGTGGAAAAGATAACTATATTAGCAGTATGTCTAAGGAAAGAGTCGTGTTAGAGAGTCTTGGTACTTCTTGTTCAGACGAGAAACGAGTTTGTGTTTTATACATAACGGGAAGTTCGTCTTATATTTGTAAAGCACACGTTTCACTTCTCCACTTCCACTTCCCGTAACTTTGTTTAACTTCCTTTAAGTAGACTTGTGGTTATTGAAAATTAATTATTAACCACCCTAAATTATATCGCCTCTTCAATTTGAGGATGTTAAAAAGTCCAAGGTCTTATTAGTTGTAACTGGAAGAAAAAAGTATTTCTTTGATTGAGTATCTGAGGCCTTTGCTGTGAAAAATTCCCTTGTTTAAATAGAATTTTTCAAACCCCTGACTCTTAATTACACTGAATACAACTATAGCGGTATGTGGTTGAAAATACAATGAAAATTTCAGTTCTTTAGAAAAGCAGTTCATAATAAATTCAAGGAAGAGTTATAAGAATATCGAGGATCAAAACCCTAATAACCTTCCGAATCACAAGCGAATTCAAAAGGTTAATGAATATCAATACTTATCTTTTTGAAGTTACTGTCGGATTTTATTGAAAAAGTCGTAAAAACCTGCGGATTTCTTAATTAGCGTCTTCTATTGGCGGACGTGACAGACTTGTTCTAATTGAAACAAACTTTATTGCAAGACCGTCTTGCAGCTTAATTGAACTGCCCTATGTTGTCTTGACCAAAAATTCAAGAAATGTCTTGAGCAGGAAAAGTAGATGTTGATCTCAATTTCCCAGCGAGAGTTGTATAATACTTTGAAGTATTGGTATAGTGGCTATACATACTAATAGTACAGGTTGTTGAACAAATATGTCGCTTTGCATCGCAAAGACTGCAAAGACATGGCTGTTGTTCTTGTCGGAATTGAGAAAAGGAAGGTTTGGTTCCGGGGAACGAAGACGTCGCGAAACATTTTCATGCTGCAACACCGAGTTCAACTCGTAGTGTTCCAACAATTGGCGTTATGTAATCTTTGCGTGCACAACTTTGCCTTTTCACGGTTAGACAAATTGCGCACTGAGTTGCCTCACTTGACAATTAAGTTTTACTTTGGTGCCAAAAACCACCCTTTATTTCTGGCAAAGCGATGCAGCACGCTTGAGAAAATTCTGAACTCGGTTTATATCCGACACCTGGCCACTTACTCCGGGACCCCGGTCTCAACATCGCGTAAGCGAGAGAGAAAACACATTAATCTGCAAGGCATGGAAGATTATGAGGGACAATTTCTCTCCATCTTGCAACGCATCTCGCAAAGTTTCAAAAAGTAGAGAAAATTGTCTACTTTTTCTGCAACCTGTAACGAAATTTTTAGTTAAGAAGACTTCAAGAGGGGAAGTCATACGCGCAGTTTCGCTCTCAACTTGTTTCGCAATGGCGTTGCTATAATTTTCAGGAAAAACAACCAGACGTATAACAGTACTTTTAAGGAGAACTGCCGACTGTGTAGTGGTGTGAACAGTCGCCCCTCACTTGCACTGCAGCTCGGGTTCGAATCCCGTATTTGTTATGTGTGGAGAGATGATGTTGTTGCTTTCTTCCTTGCTGCAAAGGTTGTTCTCTAGATTCTGATGTTTTTCTCCCTCCACAAAAACCATAACTGTCAATTCCCTTATGAAAGGCACCTGCGATATGCTTTTTTCTAGGCCTCTGAAGTTCATAAAGTACAGTCACACCAAAAATATCTACCCTAGTTTTTACAATATTTTCGTCAAGATGGCTGAAAGTTAGAAGAATAGGATATTTTCCCTCACCTTTTCAAAAATGGACCTGATGCACTTTCAAGTCAAAGACAAACTGTTATGTTTATTAAAACGACGGAAGACTTTTAAAGAGTCGTGCAGGTGGCTGACATTGATATGAAGGTGTTAATTACACAGTTGACAGGTGAAATACAGCTTCCAATATCAGAATGCAAATAGCTAGGATGACAGCCTGACACAGCACGATTATAGGAAGTCATTTATATAAATGAGAACAGTGTAATATTTCCTCCCTAGGTATTATTATTCATAAGGTATGGGGAATCGCTCTGGCCTTGGACTAGCCCAGACCAGACGAAGGTAAATGTGGCAAGGCAAGGTTAAGACCGGGTTTTGGTTGAGATTTAAGATCCGTTAGCGCCGTTAATAATTACCAAGTGTCACACTTGTTTAGTCAGATCACAGGTCATGTCTCATTTCACTCAGGTGTCAATGTCACGTCTAATTCCAAAAAAAAGCCCCGCTTTTCTCTTGCATAGTATTTCCTGACCTTACTTTCTTGTGATGAACCGTAACTGGAGTATTGTTAATGACTAGCATATTCCTTCAGCTTAGAAAGTCTCGAAAATGTGCTCAATTTCTGTAGCTACCTTTTTGAAAATCAGCTATCTTAGGTGGAGGCAACATCGCGCATAGACAGGAAGGCACGTAATACCCGGGGTAGTCAATCGATAAAAATTGATATCGGAATGGCATAATGCCTACGCGACTCTCATGTGCGTGTTTAGCCTAAATAAGAGTTTTGCCCTCACGGGTCATGTTTTCCAAAGAACACCCTTTTCTCTATGAAAAGAGCGGTGCTCCCGGTAAAATTTTCTTTTAGCGCTGGATTTTCTTCTTTTTAAATGCCATCTATGATTTGGAGGATTTGCGTGATAGACACTGAACAAAGCCATGTGTTTAACTGTCGCATGTGTTGTAATTGATCTCAAAGGTCATTTTGACCTCTTGTTGGCATAATGGGGTTGACAGGCCTACGCGACTCTCATGTGCGTGTTTAGCCTAAATAAGAGTTTTGCCCTCACGGGTTATGTTTTCCAAAGAACACCCTTTTCTCTATGAAAAGAGCGGTGCTCCCGGTAAAATTTTCTTTTAGCGCTGGATTTTCTTCTTTTTAAATGCCATCTATGATTTGGAGGATTTGCGTGATAGACACTGAACAAAGCCATGTGTTTAACTGTCGCATGTGTTGTAATTGATCTCAAAGGTCATTTTGACCTCTTGTTGTTACGTTTCCGTTTAGCGACTGTCGTTCTTATGCCGTTTGTGGCATTTAGTTTTGGCTTGGTATGGCTCATTTCAGTGCGTCTGGTGGCAGTATAGCCTCTCTTTTTATCGTTGTAAGGATAGGATTTGAACCGTGTAATAACTATACATTATCTTGCAGCTTTTGTCAGATTGCCGGGCCCGGCTATTTGCTTTTGGTGCAAGATGCTGTGCTTCTTATCACGGTTATTTGTCCCTTGATCCGTTCTTAAGCATTGTCGCTTCTTTGAAAGCTATGCAATGCGTTAAATTGAGGGCTAAAGGCCGCTTAAGTTACGGCTGTTTGTTTTGTTGTCGCTCCGCTAAGCTCTGTAACTGTGAGGTTTGTGTTGCGGGAGCTTAGTATTTTCCTCCTGTGTTTACGTGCTCTGGCCAGGGGCTGCTTCTAGTCCTTCGGCCGTAAGTAAATTCTGTAGCATTTAAGGCAATGGTCAGGCAAGACCGCGGTTTCGATCCTAATCTTGTGGATCTCATCAGTTGCCGATTCTTCAGAAATGATAGAGATGAGTTCTCGGTATCATTTCAACAAACGCGCTCTCTTGTCAAATTATAAACCCATGGTTCGGATCGAAAACCCTGCAATTCAATTGGCTCCTTGGTTTGAGCCAATCTGGTGGCTGCGAGTTCGATCCATGGTGGGGCTAAGCTTGACGCTGTGTTTTCTATGATGGCTAAAACGTTAAATTTTGTACATGAACTGTCATTTTGTTCGCGGATAGGTGTTTCCGTAGAACTGTGCATATGTGTTGCAGCATATAGCTCACTATGGAGACTGTATAAAGCTCTATACACCGCCAGGAGTGCGATTTTCGTCTTTGTTTTTTCGGAGTTCATGTACAGTATGTCTTTCATGGCATAATGGGGTTGACAGGCCTACGCGACTCTCATGTGCGTGTTTAGCCTAAATAAGAGTTTTGCCCTCACGGGTTATGTTTTCCAAAGAACACCCTTTTCTCTATGAAAAGAGCGGTGCTCCCGGTAAAATTTTCTTTTAGCGCTGGATTTTCTTCTTTTTAAATGCCATCTATGATTTGGAGGATTTGCGTGATAGACACTGAACAAAGCCATGTGTTTAACTGTCGCATGTGTTGTAATTGATCTCAAAGGTCATTTTGACCTCTTGTTGTTACGTTTCCGTTTAGCGACTGTCGTTCTTATGCCGTTTGTGGCATTTAGTTTTGGCTTGGTATGGCTCATTTCAGTGCGTCTGGTGGCAGTATAGCCTCTCTTTTTATCGTTGTAAGGATAGGATTTGAACCGTGTAATAACTATACATTATCTTGCAGCTTTTGTCAGATTGCCGGGCCCGGCTATTTGCTTTTGGTGCAAGATGCTGTGCTTCTTATCACGGTTATTTGTCCCTTGATCCGTTCTTAAGCATTGTCGCTTCTTTGAAAGCTATGCAATGCGTTAAATTGAGGGCTAAAGGCCGCTTAAGTTACGGCTGTTTGTTTTGTTGTCGCTCCGCTAAGCTCTGTAACTGTGAGGTTTGTGTTGCGGGAGCTTAGTATTTTCCTCCTGTGTTTACGTGCTCTGGCCAGGGGCTGCTTCTAGTCCTTCGGCCGTAAGTAAATTCTGTAGCATTTAAGGCAATGGTCAGGCAAGACCGCGGTTTCGATCCTAATCTTGTGGATCTCATCAGTTGCCGATTCTTCAGAAATGATAGAGATGAGTTCTCGGTATCATTTCAACAAACGCGCTCTCTTGTCAAATTATAAACCCATGGTTCGGATCGAAAACCCTGCAATTCAATTGGCTCCTTGGTTTGAGCCAATCTGGTGGCTGCGAGTTCGATCCATGGTGGGGCTAAGCTTGACGCTGTGTTTTCTATGATGGCTAAAACGTTAAATTTTGTACATGAACTGTCATTTTGTTCGCGGATAGGTGTTTCCGTAGAACTGTGCATATGTGTTGCAGCATATAGCTCACTATGGAGACTGTATAAAGCTCTATACACCGCCAGGAGTGCGATTTTCGTCTTTGTTTTTTCGGAGTTCATGTACAGTATGTCTTTCATGGCATAATGGGGTTGACAGGCCTACGCGACTCTCATGTGCGTGTTTAGCCTAAATAAGAGTTTTGCCCTCACGGGTTATGTTTTCCAAAGAACACCCTTTTCTCTATGAAAAGAGCGGTGCTCCCGGTAAAATTTTCTTTTAGCGCTGGATTTTCTTCTTTTTAAATGCCATCTATGATTTGGAGGATTTGCGTGATAGACACTGAACAAAGCCATGTGTTTAACTGTCGCATGTGTTGTAATTGATCTCAAAGGTCATTTTGACCTCTTGTTGTTACGTTTCCGTTTAGCGACTGTCGTTCTTATGCCGTTTGTGGCATTTAGTTTTGGCTTGGTATGGCTCATTTCAGTGCGTCTGGTGGCAGTATAGCCTCTCTTTTTATCGTTGTAAGGATAGGATTTGAACCGTGTAATAACTATACATTATCTTGCAGCTTTTGTCAGATTGCCGGGCCCGGCTATTTGCTTTTGGTGCAAGATGCTGTGCTTCTTATCACGGTTATTTGTCCCTTGATCCGTTCTTAAGCATTGTAGCTTCTTTGAAAGCTATGCAATGCGTTAAATTGAGGGCTAAAGGCCGCTTAAGTTACGGCTGTTTGTTTTGTTGTCGCTCCGCTAAGCTCTGTAACTGTGAGGTTTGTGTTGCGGGAGCTTAGTATTTTCCTCCTGTGTTTACGTGCTCTGGCCAGGGGCTGCTTCTAGTCCTTCGGCCGTAAGTAAATTCTGTAGCATTTAAGGCAATGGTCAGGCAAGACCGCGGTTTCGATCCTAATCTTGTGGATCTCATCAGTTGCCGATTCTTCAGAAATGATAGAGATGAGTTCTCGGTATCATTTCAACAAACGCGCTCTCTTGTCAAATTATAAACCCATGGTTCGGATCGAAAACCCTGCAATTCAATTGGCTCCTTGGTTTGAGCCAATCTGGTGGCTGCGAGTTCGATCCATGGTGGGGCTAAGCTTGACGCTGTGTTTTCTATGATGGCTAAAACGTTAAATTTTGTACATGAACTGTCATTTTGTTCGCGGATAGGTGTTTCCGTAGAACTGTGCATATGTGTTGCAGCATATAGCTCACTATGGAGACTGTATAAAGCTCTATACACCGCCAGGAGTGCGATTTTCGTCTTTGTTTTTTCGGAGTTCATGTACAGTATGTCTTTCATGGCATAATGGGGTTGACAGGCCTACGCGACTCTCATGTGCGTGTTTAGCCTAAATAAGAGTTTTGCCCTCACGGGTTATGTTTTCCAAAGAACACCCTTTTCTCTATGAAAAGAGCGGTGCTCCCGGTAAAATTTTCTTTTAGCGCTGGATTTTCTTCTTTTTAAATGCCATCTATGATTTGGAGGATTTGCGTGATAGACACTGAACAAAGCCATGTGTTTAACTGTCGCATGTGTTGTAATTGATCTCAAAGGTCATTTTGACCTCTTGTTGTTACGTTTCCGTTTAGCGACTGTCGTTCTTATGCCGTTTGTGGCATTTAGTTTTGGCTTGGTATGGCTCATTTCAGTGCGTCTGGTGGCAGTATAGCCTCTCTTTTTATCGTTGTAAGGATAGGATTTGAACCGTGTAATAACTATACATTATCTTGCAGCTTATGTCAGATTGCCGGGCCCGGCTATTTGCTTTTGGTGCAAGATGCTGTGCTTCTTATCACGGTTATTTGTCCCTTGATCCGTTCTTAAGCATTGTCGCTTCTTTGAAAGCTATGCAATGCGTTAAATTGAGGGCTAAAGGCCGCTTAAGTTACGGCTGTTTGTTTTGTTGTCGCTCCGCTAAGCTCTGTAACTGTGAGGTTTGTGTTGCGGGAGCTTAGTATTTTCCTCCTGTGTTTACGTGCTCTGGCCAGGGGCTGCTTCTAGTCCTTCGGCCGTAAGTAAATTCTGTAGCATTTAAGGCAATGGTCAGGCAAGACCGCGGTTTCGATCCTAATCTTGTGGATCTCATCAGTTGCCGATTCTTCAGAAATGATAGAGATGAGTTCTCGGTATCATTTCAACAAACGCGCTCTCTTGTCAAATTATAAACCCATGGTTCGGATCGAAAACCCTGCAATTCAATTGGCTCCTTGGTTTGAGCCAATCTGGTGGCTGCGAGTTCGATCCATGGTGGGGCTAAGCTTGACGCTGTGTTTTCTATGATGGCTAAAACGTTAAATTTTGTACATGAACTGTCATTTTGTTCGCGGATAGGTGTTTCCGTAGAACTGTGCATATGTGTTGCAGCATATAGCTCACTATGGAGACTGTATAAAGCTCTATACACCGCCAGGAGTGCGATTTTCGTCTTTGTTTTTTCGGAGTTCATGTACAGTATGTCTTTCACGACATGAGACGGGGCCTGTCTGTAATTAATCAACATGGCCTACGCGACTCTCATGTGCGTGTTTAGCCTAAATAAGAGTTTTGCCCTCACGGGTTATGTTTTCCAAAGAACACCCTTTTCTCTATGAAAAGAGCGGTGCTCCCGGTAAAATTTTCTTTTAGCGCTGGATTTTCTTCTTTTTAAATGCCATCTATGATTTGGAGGAGACACACTGACGTCCAGAAAGGGTATAGATGTGAGAGAATAATTGGATGTGAATTTAATAGTGGGGTGAATGTTATTGAGATAAGTAGTGAAGGTTTGGAGGTCGTCGAGAGCGGTGTGTCCATATCATGAAGATGTCGTCTATGAAGCGCCACCATATGTATGGTTGAAATGGAGCACGTAGTAATGCGTCCGTCTCAAATTTGGCGAGAAACAAATTGGCGTAAGAAGGAGCCATTCTGGTTCCCATAGCAGTTCCGTGAGTCTGTAGATAGTGTTTGTCGTTGAACGTAAAATTGTTCATGGTAAGGATCAGCCGACGTATGCGACTCCTTGAGTTTTTTCATGAACAATTTTACGTGTCTCTCTATAACGGCACTATCACTACCGACCTTTACACTAAGCCTACTGACAAACATCAATACTTGTTACAATCTTCATGTCATCCTAGACACACTAAGAGAGCCATTCCATTCAGCTTAGCTCTCAGACTTCGACGTATTTGTTCTTCTGACGAAACTTTTAAACTCCGAACAAACGAACTCAGAACCTATCTCAACAAACGGGGATACAATCTTTCATTCCTCAACCAAGAAATAGGACGGGTTAACGGCATCCCACGTTCCGACGCTATAGCTACTAAAGACACCTCCGACACCAACCAACCTATACGAGTACCCCTTGTCGTCACATACAATCCAGCCCTTCGCTCTGTATCATCCATTATTCACAAACACTTCAACATCCTATCTTCATCTCCCCGCTGCGCAAACGTTTTCAAAGCCACACCTCTTGTTGCCTTCCGACGGACCAACAACCTGAGTGATTTACTTGTTAGCGCCAAACTACGTAATCCCACACAAAACAACCTACCCCATGGATCTTTTCGATGTGGGGACAACTGTTTAACTTGCAACTACATAACAGACGGACGTACCAGCTACACATTTCATTCTACCGGCGAAACTTGACATATTACTCATCATATAGACTGTAACTCTAAAAACGTTATCTACATGGTACACTGCAACCGCTGCCACAAACAATACATAGGAGAAACAAAACGACGACTTAAAGACCGTTTTAACGAACACCGTAGACCAGTCGACAAACAAACAAACAGTTCCAAACCCACCACAGTTTCAGAACATTTTCTTTCTAACGACCATAACGCTTCTGACATGCTACTAATTCCCCTCGAACTCATCAAATCTAATCGTGACAGTGTACGCAAAGCTAGAGAGGCATACCTCATCGACAGAGGTCAAACTATTGAACCCTTAGGTCTTAATAGGAGAGATGAGACATGAACATTTTTCCCGTCTTTCATCTTCCTAAGTTATGTAATTAACTCATTGTTACGTATTTTGTTTTCGTCTACCACGTTGTAACGTTAGCTTATACCTATTTACCAGTTGTATTTTCAAATTTCAAATTGTAACGTTTTTGTTTATGTAACTTTAGCCTTTTTTCAGGTATCTATTGTAACTGTTTAAATTGTAAAGTATCTTGCCACAGGGTCAGTCTCAAACATACCCTGAAGAAGAAAGGCCGTGCCTTTCGAAATATTGGAAAATATACTTCCCTAACCGTGAAATCAGCCTTGCTCTTTTTTTAGATTATTTGCTTTACAATTTTTTTGCTGATTAGATCCTTCACTACAGGATCCGGTACTTTTATTTTGTCACGGTGGTCCTTGCAAACACAGTTTATCACTGGATTTTACTGAAGGTAATCTGGCTAGGAGGGATAAAAAATAACTATGGACTTAATTAGTAAATAAATGTAAAAATGTCAAAAGTAGTCGTAACAGGTAGGCACAAGTATAAAAATAAAAATAAAGCACGCGCAAATGACTTTCTAAATTAATTGGTAAGGAAAGAATGAGAAAATGTTGAAAGAGTTAATATGAAGTAGTAATAGCCTTTTTTAAGGAATTATAGGGAGTAAGGGTCTTTAAGGATTCTTCAATATTGCAAGCACCCCAGTAGCTCGACAGCTATCCTGCTGTACCTTTCAAGGAAGGACGAAAGGCGTGGAATGAAATCTGTTGAGCAAGCATACAAGTTAACTAAAATTAAGGCAGTCGTCAAAATGTATCAGAATCCAGATCCTACTATGAAGTTGGTGCTTGATTTTGAGGAGAGAGCAGCTTCTCAGGGAAACCAGTCTCTGATTTTAGAAGCCTAGAAAATGGCGGGAGAACTTGGGATCGAGATTCACTCAGCCTCTCATCCGCGACACCGATGGACAAGAGCTACCTCCAGACAAGTTTAAAAGCTAACTAAAGAAGTCTACAAAAGAGCAATTATGTGAGACTATCAGGGGACAGGAGTGACAGGGCAAGTTATAAGCGTCCTATGTGGGGTGACGAGGAGTTTCGTACAAAGGAGTGGTTTAAGTGGCTTACGGACTTGGCGGAATGTCCCACTCATACAATTGCTGGAATCTTTGAGCTGCATGAGCAATTACTACAGGGTGGAAATATGGTCGTTCGCTTGTTTCCTAGTAAAAGCGCTAGGAAGGGTAATTTTCTTAATTGTTTTGTCCTCGATTGTATGTTCACCAAGGAGACTCTTTTGTATGAAATCAAAACCTTTTCCTGCATGTCATGTTACTCACAGTTTTTTTGTTAAAGTGGCTGGAAAATAACATGGAAAAAATGTTCGACTCTTGTTGGAAAGAACTCGGATTTAGTTGTTGAATTTTTTTCCAATATGTCTGTGTCAGTTACTTTCACATTGAGTCACCAGGCTTAAAACTCAACATCACATTTCTTACAGCACAAACTCGGCTACACATCAACACCCAAGTCTTGGCAGTATGCAGGATGTTTGTTTCATGCACGAATCTAGTTTAATCCGGAAAAGGAATCAAAGGTCACAGGTTCGACTCCTGTTGGGAGAACTTGTGTTTTGTGGATTATACTTGTGTCACCAACTGAAATTTATCTTTTACAAAAAAAAAATCGGTTTGAACTAAACTTTGGTCTTTGTAGCGCGCGCGATTTCTCAATAGATACTTATGTAAAAGACCCATGGTGAAAAGCACTTTGTAAACTAGCTTGTTCAGACTGCATTGGGAAAAGAATACTCTATTTTTTTAACGTTTTCGCAAGCTTATGGACTTAACTTCTGGCTCAGCCCATAAGCTTTCAAAAACCAAAAAGAACTTCACCTCGCGCTAATTCAATGACTCACCATTAACCAACTCACCATATAACTCATAATTTACCTCGCGCGAATTCAACAACAAACATACATGTGTTATTCGCGGCCGCGTGTCACAGAAATAATGATAAGAAGATTGTGTGTTTCACTCAGTTTTATTACAGCAGTTAACTGTCATATAGTTGACATCAAAGCAAATACAAATGTATAAATGATGAAAAACTGTTTCTCTTTACTGGTTAACTGATGCGTTCTATTGTAATAAATATCTTAAGACCACTGAACAGTTTCCAATTGAGTGCCCTAAAGCCAAAATCGTAATTACTCTGGCCAATCATAACAGATGTAGATAGAACAATGAACCAATCAGAACTCGAAGCAAAAACATGTAACCGGTGCCAAGCGCGGGAAAATGCGCGCGAAAAAGTGGCGCGAGTTTTGTCGACCAATCACAGCGTAGTAAAGCAAACTCAAGATTACTTTCGACACTCAAATGAAAACCACTCTATGATGTAACACATATGGTGTGTCTAGAAGGGCGTTTTACAAAAGGCTTGTATTACTACCACCATATTCTCATCACCTGCCTGCCTGAAGACATATTGATAATGAAAGAAGAAATTACAGACTGATCTTTAGCATAAATCTATGAGCTCCTCTAGTTGATGATCTTCCTTTTTCTCCTACATACTAACAATGAATTTGCTTTGTAAGGAGAAATTACATGTCGATTGCTTACAGGAGCTCCTTCTATAGCTACACAAAATCCCTTGGTTGATCATTTTCTTTATCCTCATTACCTCTATGCTTAACAGCCTATTTACACTGTAAAGAGAAATTACATGTTGGTCAATCTTGAATATGAGAGTTCTACCCTTGTCATAGAGGGCATGATGCCAAGTCTATTATATGCTAATTTATGCCTTGTATACGAAAGCTACTATGCTATTCCATATCTGGTTGAGAAACTCAGAATGATCAACTTATATCTATACAGACTACAATAATTGTGATCTGTATAGATCATATGATAAGTTGACCATTCTGCTACATATGCTATCCATATGTGCCATCTTTCAAGCTATAGTAGTAATAAAAATGACCCTTCTTTTGAGAAGTCAAACTTGTGGATTTCATGCACTAACTCACAAGTTAGATCATTACATTGAGCCGAAGTTTAGCTCTGGGCCCAGTTGTTAAAAAATCCCCGATCAAATTGTAACCGAGGTTTGTACGCTCGTTAAAAAAGTTGATCTTTAACTGAAGGTAAAAAAAACTGATTCTAAAGGAGTCTGAGTCTAAACTGAAGGGCAAAAATGTTTTGGAAAAATGCTTATTGATTAGTAATTAAGCTTTAAGGCTATAATCAAACTTCCCGTTAACACTGATTAGTTTAATCGAACTTTGAACAACTGTCCATGTGCCCTGGTTTTCAAAGGCTAAACTTTGAATCGATAAGCTTCGTAATATACAATAATATTTACAATAATGTCTTTTGAATCAGGCCGACTTTCACTGCCGCCCTTCACCAACAGAAAAAGAAATTGGCCGACAAATTTTAGCGTGGTCCATGCAGCAGCCAAAAGAGTTTCCGTCTTCAATAATTTGTCATTGTCATTGTCATTGTCATGCGCGGAGCTACTGGAGCAGAGGTTCAGTTTTTAGGGACTTGAAACCCCCACTTAAACAATGGCTTTTTGATCGACCATTAATGTGGTCTTTTCAAGAATCTCTCTCTTCCATTTCTTACTAATGGAAAGTCTATATTGATAACTCATCCACCAGCGAATCTCTAATCTGCTGAAAAACGTATTTTCATGTGCTAATTGTATACTGTCCGCATCAAACTTTCGTGTATATGACGGCGCCTTCCCGATTACGCTTACACAGTACTTCACCCTAATTTCTTCTAATGGTGGCTAATCCAAAGTAGGAAGGTAGAACTATTCATGCTATTCTATACATAATACCACAAAATAGCAGCTAAAAAGCGGAACTAAACTACAACGCCACCTCCTCTCTTCGCCTCACTCCCACCACCCACAAAAAACCGCGCTACGCAGGCAGCGTTCACGAAAGAAAATAAGACCAGAAAATGTCCAAACTTGCACGGCTTACAACGTAAGCCAAGAAACTAAGAAAAAAAAAACTAATTTTTCTTAACTGTACCGTGGGGCATTTGAAAAGCTCGTTTGTACTCTGCCGTGTATGGCGCATTTACCTACTTGACAAAAAAAAATCTTTTTGCCCGGAGGGGAGGTTTGGATTTGCCAGGAATGACTAATGAATTTGAAACTGAAAAACGGGAAAGAGATCTCCTAACCTTGTCAAAGCTGCTTCAAATTGGAATTATGTTAATGTGAGCGCTGCCTGAACTACCAAAAAGGCGTTTTGATCTTTTCATGTTACCTCATAAAACACTTCAATATCACTCAGAGTAAAAGAGTAGCTTCCAGCAAACCACGTACATGAACCTCCTGACGAATATCCTGAGGGAAGGGCATAGGAGGTGCCACAAGAGGTGTACCCACTGTTACCAGCTGTGAAGATGTCGTACCCGCCACCAAAGATCGGGCCATAACTGCTACCATCGTATGTGGCGTGACCATGATATCCTGGCTTGAGCCTAAGCTTAAGAGGTTGGTACCCGTAGGTGTTGTACAGCGAGTAGAGAAATGCTGTACTGGAACTTCTGTAACTTGAAACTGGGAGAAAGATAAACACGTTTTACACTGACATGGTATAACTAAAAAAAGAATCGAAAAAAAATGGATAACTAAAAAAAGTTATAACACGACGAGTTTGTGCATGAGCACGAACCCCTACTAATTACCGTCAAAAACAAATTTGTACCGTCTAACTGCTCATTCACCGAAGGTAGTTGACTATCCCTGCATACCACAGGTTAATAAACCGCCGCCCAGAGCTTCTACATGTTATATCCCTATGACCAGAACGATAATACTTACCACTACTCCAAGACGCATCTGTATATCCACCAAATATGTAACTGCCGACTTTGATGACAGTAACAGTAGGTCCCTTTCCATCACAGTAGCTATGGAATGTCGAGGACGCCCAGCCATGCGCAGAAGCCCGCCAACATAACACAAACCTACTACGGACTGAACTCTGAAGTACTGGGTTCAAATATGAAATCAACTGGTCCACATACGAGCTGCTGAGAATACTTGATCTATAGTTGAGGCCACCTAAACGAAAGAAAAATTTTTAAGGAGCACTCTTGTCTCTAGCCGGGAATTGATGATGATGGATTCGAAATTGTCGTTCAACGCCCTCTAATTTCAAAATAAGAACATTATTATCCTGTAGCTATACATATTTGACCCTGGAGAGGAGGTTTTGTTGCGGGCATGAAAACAGGTAGTGGTGATTTACGACCTTCAGGTAGGTGGGTGGCCCACTCTCAAACGCTGACTTCCTTCTCTTTGTGAAACGAAAGTATATCGGCGCCTCGACTCTACGGACCTCGGTTTGGTGTAAAAATAAGATGTGAAGGAAGGGGGAGTGGGGGGGGGGGGGGGGTTGGGGAGAGGAACCTTCCTTTGATCCAGCACCGTAAGGGTTAGACGATTTGGACGAAACGCCTGTTTTTGCGGAGAGACAATATCTAGTAGATTGCGGATTCGGGAGCATTTAACATGTCCTGATGATATGCCTTTCTGGAAATTGGCCAATGACATGTTATTTGTACTATTTGCTTTACTGCAGCCGATTACCGCAATTAACTGGAAAACTCAACTCACGTTTATATACGCAGTAGTGTCCGTTTCCATGATAGTTTGACTGACAGGCACAGCTGTAAGACCCCACGGTGTTTGTGCAAACGGCGTTCGCGTGACAGTTGTGCGAGCCACTTGTACATTCATTGATATCTGTAAAGTTTGTTACATTGAAACAAAACTGCTCAATTTCATGTTTGAATGTTTATCACATCATAACACAACTCATTATCTGATACCAGTACAAGACACTGCACCGAAACGCATGCGCTACAGGCCTTCCACGCATGCGCATAGCCCATTACCCTTAAATATCCTAATGTGAATAATTGTACAGCTGCCTCATTACGCAATTGCATAAATGCATATTTGTTAACTTGGTTCAGGCAGCAGTGATACAATTTTTTCTTAGGGGACCCTCGTTTTCAGTTTCACTGTAGTTATCTGTAAATACTGTTATTAATATTGTGTGATTGCAAAAATGCGCATTTTCGTATCAATTGCACAACAACATTGTTTCCTCAAATCGTCTTAAGATAAATTCATTAGATTAGAAGAGTTTTGAATTGATCATGAGCGTCGAAAGTTATTTCGCTTTTGTTATGGTTTTGCTATGCGGAGATCTTTGATTGGTTGACAAAACTCGCGCTACTTTGTCAACAAATGAGAAGCAAAACCAACATTAACCAATCGCGACTTGCCCGTACTCGTTTTACCGTGTTTAACACCATTAAAGTTACATGCATTTACTTTGAGTTCCAATTGGTTTATTGTATTTTTTTATTTAAACATATTTTATTGTCAAAGTTTGCCCTAAGAGAAAAAAAAACTCATCGAGAAAGCTCGCTAACGCCTGTAGTGATTGGCTAGCGTAATTACTTCACGACACTCAATGAAAAAAAATGCTCTATTAAACCATTTCTGATCGTCATCATCATCATCATCATCAACATCATCATCATCATCATCATCCCGACCGCTGGTTAAGGGGTGACTTTTCGTTTTTCGATGTATTACAAAAAATAGCTGACACGTTCCCTTGAATTAAAAACCACTCTAGAATGAGAATGATGATTATTCTAGAAAGTGACGCAGGCATACTCGGAAAAAAGAAATCCGAGTGCTCCTATCAGGAGTCGAACCTAAGACCTTCCGATTACTAGTTCGGATGCTCTACCACTGAGCTCCAACAGACTCGTGGGAGCTAAGGCCATTAAACTAGTTCTCATTCATTCACCAGGCTGGAAATATACCATCACATTTCTTTCATATACCACACGTTGGAAATTCAAATCCTAGCAGTATGCAGGATGTTTGTCCCATGAACCTAGTTTAATGGCCTTAGCTCCCACGAGTCTCTTGTAGCTCAGTGGTAGAGCATCCGAACTAGTAATCGGAAGACTTTAGGTTCGACTCCTGATAGGAGCACTCGGATTTCTTTTTTCCGAGTATGCCTGCGTCACTTTCTAGAATAATCATCATTCTCATTCATTCACCAGGCTGGAAGTATACCGTCAGATTTCTTTCATACACTCTAGAATCGTTTTCGATTAATTGTCTTCGCACCATTAACAGCAAATGTAAACAGCACAATGAACCAATCAGAATTCGAACCAAATGATACATCTATCCGCGTAAAGCGCGGGAAAACGAGTGCGAGCAGTTCACAATTTGTTTGGTTCTGCTTCTCATTGGTTGAAAAAGTGGCGCAAACTTTGCCAACCGATCAAAAGCGCAGTAAAACAAAAGCAAACGCGAAATTACTTTCGAAACTCTATTTGAAAGCTGCTCTAACAGCATCGTAATGCACCAAATTTAATCCAGCCTAACACAAATTTACGGTGGCCCACAAGTGTCACGGCACATACACCAAGTCACGGCACAACCACATCACTCACGGCACAACCACGTCAACTCACGGCACAACCACGCCAACTTACGGCACAACCGCGCCAACTCACGGCACAACCACGCCAACTCACGGCACAACCGCGCCAACTCACGGCACAACCACGCCAACTCACGGCACAACCACGCCAGCTCACGGCACAACCGCGCCAACTCACGGCACAACCGCGCCAACTCACGGCACAACCACGCCAACTCACGGCACAACCACGCCAACTCACGGCACAACCGCGAGAGTCTTAACACGGTGGAAGTGAAATGCCACGGCGGAACTTTACTTGTTTCCACGATGCTGTTCACAGCGATACCATAATTTCATGACTTTCATCTACAAAATTCAGCCGACTGAAACCTTTCAATACGCGCATTTTTCCTCTAGCCACCCATTGGGAGTCAAAAAGGGATTTGTCAAGGGCGAAGCCCTAAGACTCCTACGAACAAAACTCCTTAAAAACAACATTTGAGGATAATATTAAAAAATTTAAATCACGACACCTTGCCAGCGGCTACCCAAATAATCTGATTGAAAAAATTTTATCAGATGTCAAATTTACAGAAAGGTCATCGACATTGAAGCAAAAAGACAACACCCCCAAACAAATATTGCCTTTCGTAACAAAATATCAACCATCAGTGCCCAACCTCAAACATGTTTTAATGGGAAAATGGCACTTAATACAAAACCAGCCTTTCCTACGAGAAATCTTCAAAGAGCCACCACTAATTTCCTTTAAAAAAGGAAAATCTCTAAATGACATGCTTCTCAGAGCAAAAATATAAAGCTAGAGGCTACACTTCAAAAATGTTTCCATTGTTAGAAGTCGTGCAGGCCTGCCACCCCTTGCTATCTCCTATCGAACAAGACCTTCTTCGCCGTCTTCTTCGAAGATCTCATCTCCTAGATCGTCTCCCATTTTAAACTGACTGTCTCTGCCGTTTCTTTTCACTCCCGCCGTGGCATTTCACTTCCGCCGTGTTAACATTCTCGCGGTTGTGCCGTGAGTTCGCGTGTTTTTGCCGTGAGTTGGCGTGGTTGTGCCGTGAGTTGGCGTGGTTGTACCGTGAGTTGGCGTGGTTGTGCCTTGGGCCGGATGTGGTTGTGCCGTGACACTTGTGGGCCACCCTACAAATTAAAGTTGACAATGTTAAGTCCGGATGGAAGCAACCTAACAGTTACCACAAAGGAGAAGAAATCATCCATTTCTCACCGCTACAAGTTTTTCCATTTCCAGTAAAACCGGGTTTGCAAGTGCAAACATAGGAGCCAACGTTGTTACTACAGCTGGCTTTGGCGTGACAAACTGAAGGAGAAGCGCTACATTCATCAATGTCTGAGAAGACACAATAGAAGCAGAAACTGAGTTAGTCTTTAGGTTCCTTCACAATAAACAAAGAAACAAATGTGCTAGGCTTTTTTGAAACTATATGCTGACAGAAAACAGATGACGATATTAGGGAACTTGTTACATGTGTTTTCTTTTCTCTTATAGTCTGTTTACAGGATTTCGTTCATTTAACCTGATAGAAGAATAAAAGTAACTTTCTCTTGTTGATTAAGACACAGTCCATTATTAGTAGTAATAAATGAGCGACGACCTCAGTTAAGTACGGAAATCAGTAACTGCGATTGTCTCATTTATTGATTATTTTATCCACAGTTCAAATATATGAACTGCATACACTCCACTTCCATCCGGCTTTATTTCAAGAACTATGATAGGAATTCACAAAATGACCAGCTCCCAGTTGGCTTGATAGCTCAGTTGGTAGAGATGATGTATCGTTATCACAGAGGTCATGGGTTCGAATCCTTTTCAACCATGAAGTTTAAAAGGTTGTCGTATTTTAAACTTCGATGCTCATTCACTTCTCAATTCTTTCATTCAAAGTTCAACTTGCATATGACTTTCATGGGCACGGAAGCCTATTTGCCCAGCTCACATAAATGCATTATTTTTTTGTTCTGTTTTCATTGTCCGCCCAATTTGGAGAATGGAAACGATTTCAACCGAGGTTTCCTGGGTGGAATTTACTGAAAATGCATTCATTTGCAATAACAAAACAACTTTCAAAATGCCGTTATTTGAAGCACGGTTAATGTAAAGGCTAAAGAATTTTACTTCTCTTGTTTCCCGACCGCTGGTCAAGGGGAACGAAGACTTTGGGTACGAGATTGGCATCGACACTTGCATCCTTTTCTTGTTACGTGGACTACTTGACAACGATGATTGGTTTCGTCAAGGCCTGCTAAACGTCATTAAAATGGCTGTGCGATGCAAGGTATTACGCTATCCAGTGGATAAAATGTACTTCAACCAATACATTTTATCCGCTGGATAAAGTTATCCACTCTTTTAACATCTGGGGCCTAGCCGATAAATCGGTCGTACGTGTAAATTAGTCTTAAGACAACATTTTGTCCTCTTATTGACCAAGACTGTTCTACTAGTAAAATTGGCTTTGACAGTTACTGTGCACTGAAAAGAAACTGGCTCTACGTGGAAACAGATGGGAAAAAAAGAAACTTGGAAATAGCGTAGTACTTTTAGCAAAAATTCCGCGTAAGTTTTCACATTCGGTTGCGATCGCGATTTTTAACTTGTTTCAGGAATTCACATAGCTTAGAATGGTGCAAACAATACATGAGAGGGAAGAAAAATGCGAGGCAACGAGTCTCCACGTTTTTCAAGTTACAATTCGTCAAGTCCTTTCTGATCACCCATAGCCAGATACTTTTTAAAAGCTTCAGTGCTCTAGCATACTAACTTTTAAGAAAACTGGTTTATTATTTTTAGGTTTTCACTAATGTAAGCGTGACTTTTCGTTTTTCGATTTATTACAAAAAATAGCTGACACGTTCCCTTGAATTAAAGACAACTCTAGTATATGGTTTTTGATTAATTGTCTTCACACTAATCACAGCAAATGTAAACAGCACAATGAACCAATCAGAATTCGAACCGACTGATATATCTATCCGCGATAAGCGCCGGAAAACGAGTGCGAGCAGGTCACAATTTGTTTGGTTTTGCTTCTCATTGGTTGAAAAAGTGGCACGAATTTTGCCAACCAATCAAAATGCGCAGTAAAACAAAACAAAAGCAAACGCGAAATTACTTTCGAAACTCAATTTGAAAGCTGCTCTGACAGCATCTTAATGCACCAAATTTAATCCAACCTAACACAAATTAAAGTAGACAATGTTCAGTCCGGATGGAAGCAACCTAACAGTTACCACAAGGAAAAGAAATCATCTATTCCTTACCGCTGCAAGTTTTTCCATTTCCATTAAAACCGGGTTTGCAAGTACAAACATAGGAGCCAACGTTGTTACTACAGCTGGCTTTGGCGTGACAAACTGCAGGAGAAGCGCTACATTCATTTATGTCTGAGGAAATACAATAGTAACAGAAACTGAGTTAGTCTTTAGGTTCCTACACAAGAAACAAAGAAACAAATTCGCTAGGCTTTTTTTAAACTATATGCTGACAGAAAACACATGACGATTTTGGAGACCTGTTACATGTGGTTTCTTTTCTCTTATAGTCTGTTTATAGGATTTCGTTCTTTAAACCTCATAGAAGAATGAACGTAACTTTCTCTTGTTTATTAAGATACAGTCCATTATTAGTAGTAATTAATTTGAGCGATGATCGCAGTTAAGTACGGAAATCAGTAACTGCGATTGTCTCATTTATTAATTCTTTTATCCACAGATCAAATATATGAACTGCATACACTTCACTTCCATCCCGCTTTATTTCAACAGGTATGATAGGAATTCACAAAATGACCAGCTCCCAGTTGGCCTGATAGCTCAGTTGGTAGAGATGATGTATCGTTATCACAGAGGTCATGCGTTCGAATCCTTTTCAACCCTGAAGTTTAGGAGGTTGTCGTATTTTAAACTTCAATGGTCATTCACTTCCCAATTCTTTCATTCACAGTTCAACTTGTATGTGACTTTTATGGTCACAGAAGCCTATTGCTCAGTCCACATTAATGCATTGTGTTTTAGTAAAGTAAAGTAAGTAAGTAAAACCTTTTATTAAAGTGTCAATGTATTTAGCCTAGGTACACTAATTGGGGACACTAATAAAATATAGTACTAGTAAAAGTTAGATATTTACAAGAAAGTGATTAAAATTAACGAATATGGGAGATCCTGTGTAGCTTATGTCGCTTATGTGCAAGATAAAATTAAAATTTAAAAAGTAAAATGATTCTATTGACTACAAACATTACAGTAATTAAAATTAAAATTTAGCTCCGGTTTCATTGTCTGCCCAATTTCGAGAATGGAAACGATTGAAAGCAAATTCTCCTGAGTGGAATTTACTTAAAATGCATTCATTTACAATACGAAAACTACTTTTAAAATGCCGTTATTTAAAGCATGGTTAATGTAAAGACTGAAAATTTTTACTTCTCTTGTTTCCCGACCGCTGGTCAAGGGGAACGAAGACTTTGAAGTTTGGGTACGAGATTGGCATCGACACTTGCATCCTTTTCTTGTTATGTGAATTACTTGACAACGATGATTCGTTTCGTCAAGACCTGCTGAACGTGATCAAAATGGCTGTGCGATGCAAGGTATTACGCTATCCAGTGGATAAAATGTACTTCAACCAATACATTTCATCCGCTGGATAAAGTTATCCACTCTTTGAACATCTGGGGACTAGCCGATAAATCGGTGGTACGTGTAAATTAGTCTTAAGACAACATTTTGTCCTCTTATTGACTAAGACTGTCTTACTAGTAAAATTGGCTTTGACGTTTACTGTGCACTGAAAAAAAAAACTGCCTCTGCGTGGAAACAGGTTAATCTCTTTAAATTTGAATAGAAGGAAAAGAAATTTGGAAATAGCTTGGTACTTTTTATCAAAAATTCCGCGTAAGTTTTCACATTCGGCCACGATCGCGATTTTTAACTTGTTTCAGGAATTGGCATAGCTTAGAATGGTGCAAACAATAGATGAGAGGGAAGAAAATTGCCAGGCAACGAGTCTCCACGTTTTTCAAGTTACAATCCATCGAGTCCTTCCTGGTCACCCATAGCCGGACACTTTTTAATAGCTCCAATGCACTAGCATACTAACTTTTAAGAAAAGTGGTTTATTATTTTTAGGTTTCCATTGGTGTAAGCGTAACTTTTCGTTTTTCGATGTATTATAAAAAATAACTGACACGTTCCCTTGAATTAAAAACCATTCTGGTATATGGTTTTCGATTAATTGTCTTAACACCAATCACAGCAAATGTAAACAGCACAATGAACCAATCAAAATTTGAACCAACGGATACATCTATCCGCATAAAGCGCGGGAAAACGAGTGCGAGCAGGTCACAATTTGTTTGGTTTTGCTTCTCGTTGGTTGAAAAAGTGGCGCAAATTTTGCCAACCAATCAAAAAGGGCAGTAAAACAAAACAAAAGCAAACGCGAAACTACTTTCAAAACCCAATTTGAAAGCTGCTCTAACAGCATCTTAATGCACCAAATTTAATCCAATCTAAGACAAATTAAAGTAGACAATGTTTAGTCCGTATGGAAACAACCTAACAGTTACCACAAGGAAAAGAAATCATCTATTCTTTACCACTGCAAGTTTTTCCATTTCCAGTAAAACCGGGTTTGCACGTACAAACATAGGAACCGATATTGTTAGCACAGTTGGCGTTGGCGTGACAAACTGCAGGAGAGGCGCTACATTCATCAATGTCTGAGGAAATACAATAGTAACAGAAACTGAGTTAGTCTTAAGGTTCCTACCCAATAAGCAAAGAAACCATTTTGCTAGGCTTTTTTTTTAAACTATGTGCTGACAGAAAACATCACGATTTGAGTTGGAGAACCTGTTAACATGTGTTTTCTTTTCTCTTATAGTCTGTTTACAGGATTTCGTTCTTTTAACCTCATAGAAGAATGAAAGTAACTTTCTCTTGTTGATTAAGACACAGTCCATTATTATTAGTATTAAATGAGCGACGATGGCAGTTAAGTACGGATATCAGTAACTGCGATTGTCTTATTTATTAATTGTTTTATCCACAGTTCAAATATATGAACTGCATACACTCCACTTCCATCCCGCTTCATTTCAACAGGTATGATAGGAATTCACAAAATGGCCAGCTCCCAGTTGGCTTGAGAGCTTAGTTGGTAGAGATGATGTATCGTTATCACAGAGGTCATGGGTTCGAATCCTTTTCAATCATGAAGTTTAAGAGGTTGTCGTATTTTAGTTGCTTAAGTTTGGTATACACTTTCGGTGGTCATTCACTTCCCAATTCTTTCATTCACAGTTCAACTTGTATATGACTTTCATAGTCATAGTCACTTTCATAGTCACAAAAACTGCTCTATTATTCAATTTTTTATGAAATGTTTGCATCGAGTTTACTACGACGAAGAGAAGACAACGTTTCACTGAGTTCGCATAGAAGAAGCCAAACATCGTCATCGTCATCATCATCATCATCATCATCATCATCATCATTATTTATACATGTACGCGAAGTCGTACCATTACATCAAATGATTATCCTATGAGCTGTTACCACAAGCAAAAGAACTCTTCCATTTCTTACCGCTGCAAGTTTTTCCATTTCCAGTAAAACCGGGCTTGCACGTACAAGCATAGGAACCGATATTGTTAACACAATTGGCTTTGGCGTGACAAACTGCAGGAGAAGCGCTACATTCATCAATGTCTGAAGAAACACAATAGTAACATAAACTGGTTAGTGTTTAGGCTCCTACACAATCAACAAAGAAACTGATTTGCTAGGCTTTTTTGAAACTATGTGCTGACAAAAAACATCACGATGTTTTCTTTTCTCTTATAGTCTATTTACAGGATTTCGGTCTTTTAACCTCGTAGAAGAATGAGAGTAACTTTCTCTTGTTGATTAAGATACAGTCCATTATGAAATCGTCCATTATTAGTAGCAATAAATAAGCGATGAGCTAGGTTTGAAGATTTAGGAACTTCTCTGAGCGTTTTTTATGAGCTTTATAAGGTTTTCGAAAACGAGGAGCTATGGGTAAACATATCAGCTGGCATGTTTTTTTGGTTACATTGGGATTATCATCACCTACGTTCAACGGTACTTTCTGTGCCTCACGCTACACGCTTCACGTCCGGCTTCCTGCGTTTGGTCCTCGCTTCATTCGCGAATTCTTTTTTTTATTTATTTGGACTCACTCTACCTGCCCAACAGCCCAGCTATCTTATACAGATATATTCATTAGATTAGAACAGTTTTAAATTGATCTTGAGTGTCGAAAGTGATTTCGCCTTTGTTATGGTTAAGCATCATCGTCATTATTTATACATGTACGCGAAGTCGTACCATTACATCAAATGATTTATCCTATGAGCTGTTACCACTGCACAAGCAAAAGAACTCTTCCATTTCTTACCGCTGCAAGTTTTTCCATTTCCAGTAAAACCGGGTTTGCACGTACAAACATAGGAACCGATCTTGTTAGCACAATTGGCTTTGGCGTGACAAAGTGCAGGAGAAACGCTACATTCATCAATGTCTGAGGAGACACAACAGAAGGAGAAACTGAGTTAGTCTTTAGGTTTCTACACAATAAGCAACTGAAGAAACAAAGAAACAAATTTGCTAGGCTTTTTTGAAGCTTTATGCTGACAGAAAACACAGGACGATTTTGAGGAAAAAACTTGTCACATGTGTTTTCTTTTCTCTTATAGTCTGTTTACAGGATTTCGCTCTTTTAACCTCATAGAAGAATGAAAGTTAAGGCTGGTTTCCATATGATCGCGGATCGCAGATCGCAGATCGCGGATCGCAATAAGGTCTGCGATCGTCTGCGATCATATGGAAACCAGCCTTTAGATAGAACATGGTTCTATCTTCTGCGATCGTCTGCGATCACGATCGCAGTATCGCAGACGATCCCAGAAGTAGTTTCCATATGATCGCAGACGATCGCAGACCTTATTGCGATCTGCGATCTGCGATCCGCGATCATATGGAAACCAGCCTTAACTTTCTCTTGTTGATTAAGACACAGTCCATTGTTAGTAGTAATAAATGAGCGACGATCGCAGTTAAGTACAGAAATCAGTAACTGCGATTGTCTCATTTATTAATTATTTTATCCACAGTTCAAATATATGAACTGCATACACTTCACTTCCATCCCGCTTTATTTCAACAGGTATGATAGGAATTCACAAAATGACCAGCTTCCAGTTGGCTTGATAGCTTGGTTGGTAGAGATGGTTTATCGTTATCACAGAGGCCATGGGTTCGAATCCCTTTTAACCCTGAAGTTTAAGAGGTTGTCGTATTTTAATTGCTTAAGTTTGGTATACAACTTCGATGGTCATTCACTTCCCAATTCTTTCAGTCACAGGTCAAGTTGTATATGACTTTCATATTCACAGAAGCCTATTGCTCAGCTCACATAAATGCCTTATTTTTTTGTTTCGTTTTCATTGTCCGCCCAATTTCGAGAATGGAAAACGATTGGTTAATGTAAAGGCTGAAGAATTTTACTTCTCTTGTTTCCCGACCGCTGGTGAAGGGGAACGAAGATTCTTGGTACGAGATTGGCATCGATACTTGCATCCTTTTTTTGTTAAGTGGACTACTAACGATCATTCGCTCAGTCAAGGCCTTCTGTACGTGATCAAAATGGCTGTGCGACGCAATTTTGAATCCGAAGGGAAGATTTCATCACTTCGTTTTTATTGGCTTTACATAAGGTACGTAAAAAGATGGCGGCTTTTACCACAATACCTTCCGAGCCGATCACAGCTGATAGGCTGCTTCCTGTACCAACAACATTGTGTATGTAGTTTGAAGATTTTGTAACTTTTCTGTGCGTTTTAATGAGCTTTTATAGTGTTTTCGTACGCTAAGAATTATGGGTTAAAATATCAGCCGCCATGTTTTTTGATACAGCGGATTATCATCACCTACGTTCAACTTTCTATGCCTCAGGCTACACGCTTAACGTCTGGCTCTCTGCGTTTTGATCCTCGCTTCATTTCTGCATTCTTTGCACTCATTCTACCCGCGCAACAGCCCAGCTACCTTATACAATCAAATCTGTGACCAGTCTTTTACACACCTTCGGTTGCCATGTTACAGTGAGCGAGGACATTCGTTCCTGGTATGATGGAGTAGAACCAGTATTTGCCACTGACAGCTTGCCCTCCTTCATTCGCTTTTATTTCTTTGCAAGACTTGGCCGGCAGCTTAGAGATGGAGCCGAGAGGAACTGTGAAGGTGAAGCCATTTAACAAAGTTAGCTCATTCTGAGTAGCAATATACTTACCTGTGGTGCTGTTTATTACGCTGTACAAGGTGGTTCTAACTTTTGAGTCTGTGGATGAAATGCTTAAGTGTGACCGTTCAAATGAAAGCTTCTGAGCAGTACTTTCCTGAGGTGCTGTTTATTATGCTGTACAAGCTAAGGTGGTTCTAACTTTTAAGGCAATGGATGAAATCCCGAATTGTAACCATTTAAATGATAGCTACTGATCAGTACTTTCCTGTGGAGCTGTTTGTCATGTGTTTGTTATGCTGTATAAGGTGGCTCGAATATCTCAGTCTGTGGATGAAATCGCGGTTATTATTAAAAGAAAAAAGAAAAAAAAAAACATCTAAACATCACTTTAACTCATACCTCTCCTGACATCGAGCTTGACATAATATCGATCAGAGTCCTTAACAAAATTCTCTGGACTCGCTTCCTTCGTGCGGTTGTTCCATTCACACACACTCTCTGAGACCACGAAGTTAAAACTTTGACAGACGTCTTCTTCTCTGCATACGAAGAGACATTCAGCATGGCCAGATGGTGCATAGCGCTTGTTATAAATGTGTCCCTGTAGCTTCATGCCGGAGATTGGCAGCTGACGGGGTCCATTGCACTGCTCAGCAGTTGAGGCTTTGTGAACCAGGCCAGTTAGAAAGATTGCGAGGATAATTGATGTAAACGCGGCCATTTTACATGACTCGTCGGCAAAAAGGAAAACCTACAATCGAAACATCAAAGGTGATATTAATTTGTATCACAAATTTCCTCAAATTTGCTATTGTCTTATTCAGTATGGATTATGAAATCCGCCCTCTTGTTGTCACCGTTTCGTCGATTGATCGATAAATGAAAGGTCTGGAAACAAGATACACCATTGCGCGCAATGAACTAACAGCCATTATCCAGAGCGTAGATAGAATGGCCATTCTCTCCTGCGCCTGTTATTATCTTTCATCGCTTTTGCAACGCGCGTACAACATTAGTGACACACATTAGTGACCTTTAGATTTTAGTAGAAGAACAAGTTTTTCCAATAAGAGTGGGCTTGCGCGTGGACCAAGTGTCATTTTTTTTAGCGGGAAAACAAGATAACCGTCGACATTTCAGGTGTCGTAACGGGGACAGCAAGGGAGCTTGGGATGGGTTATCACGCTTTACGCGCGCTGAATCACTCAGCACGATTTCCTCTTTGGCCAGCTGCCATGAGATTCTTGAAGTGGTGCAAATACTCACGGTTCGTGCATTTCGAAGTCACGCGTAATACTGCGTGGTGTGGCAGTATAGGACGACACTCGTTTGACTCAGGGTTTAAATCGCTCGCGTGACTTGCGGTTTTTCTGCGGTTAAGACACTCGCACGAAATCCAAACGAACCGAAAACGAAAACTAATGCCTTATGTTTTCCCGTGTATATCACGAGGATACTGATTGTAGCCTAAATCCATCAATCCTATCGTTGAAAATCCGGCACCTCGCATGATTGTGTAAATTTTTACATGTTAAAATTTCTACGTTTTTCATTCATGTTGTTTGGTAGCTTTGTTATTTCTTAACGATATAAAAAGCTCAACTTTTTGTGCTTATTTTCTTTTTTAAACTAATAAGACGTAAATGGTGATTCAACCCATGCGCTTTGTTTTCTTGTTTTGAGCTACAAATAGTTAATAATTAAACGTTGCTAAATTAAACCCGGCAGTAGGAATCCATTCACTCGCAGCATGCAAAGAAATCCGGTTTCTTTTTTTGGCTAGATTGCGGGAGGGTCGAAAATGACTCTAGAGTAGTAACTTACTACTTAAGATTAAACAGCGTCCTATCCAAGATAAACAGCTTTCTGTTCAAAGCGATACATTAAACATAGCTACTAGTAAAGAAAACTCTAGGTGGAAAAGATAACTATATTCACAGTATGTCTAACGAAAGAGTCGTGTTAGAGAGTCTTGGTACGGCTTCTTGTTCTGCGAGTTGTTGACCAACGACTTTGAGCTGTACGATACTATTGCAGAACTGATGATTCAGGCGAGAAACGAGTTTCTGTTTTATATATATAGGGAAGTTCGTCTTAAAATAAATTGCGAGATTTCCTTTTTATATTAGTAAAGCACGCGTATCACTTCTCCACTTCCACTTCCCGTAACTGGGTAACTTTGTTTAACTTCCTTTAAGTGGACTTGTGGTTTTTGAAAATTAATTATTAACCACCCTAAATTATATCGCCTCTTCAATTTGAGGGTTTTAAAGAGTGCAAAGTCATATTAGCTGCAACTGGAAGAAAAAAGTGTTTCTTGGGTTGAGCATCTGAGGCCTTTGCTGTGAAAAATTCCCCTGTTTAAATAGAATTTTTCAAAGCCTTGACTCTTAATTACACTGGATACAACTATTACGGTATGTGGTTGAAAATACAATGAAAACGTGCCCCATTTCAGTATTGTTGACAGTTAATTTTTCCTTGTGGAATTAAAATATAGTGTTTCTAAACTCCGCAATTTTTCACTGGTGCACCAAAAACGCCGCGGAAAAATTAATTGCCGAAGGAACTAAAAAATGCGACTGGAAAATGCAACAGAACTGGCGTAATGTTCAAGTTTTTACTGATTTCAGTTCTTTACGAAAGTAGTTCAGAATAAATTCAAAGAAG